>NC_136743.1:16742500-17275000 GCF_936440315.1 Barbus barbus | reverse complement strand
ATAACATTTTCCCACATGCGTTTGGGAGACTTATAATGTGTTTTTGCCAAATCTAGCCAGGCTTGGATGTTTTTCTTGCCACCCTACCCCATAGCCCAGACATATGAAGAATACGGGAGATTGTTGTCATATGTACTACACAGCCAGTACTTGCCAGAAATTCCTGCAGCTCCTTTAATGTTGCTGTAGACCTCTTGGCAGCCTCCCTGACCAGTTTTCTTCTCATCAATTTTGGAGGGACATCTAGTGCTTGGTAATATCACTGTTGCGCCATATTTTCTCCACTTGATGATGACTGTCTTCGCTGTGTTCCATGGTTTATCTAATGCCTTGGAAATTCTTTTGTACCCTTCTCCTGACTGATACCTTTCAACAATGAGATTCCTTTGATGCTTTGAAAACTCTCTGCGGACCATGGATTTTGCTGTAAGATGCAACTAAGAAAATGTCAGGAAAAGCCTTCTAGAACAGCTAAACTTTATTTGGGTTTAATCAGAAGCACTTTAAATGATGGCAGGTGTGTACTGACTCCTATTTAACATGAGTTTGAATGTGATTGCTTAATTCTGAACACAGCCACATCCTTAGTTTTGAGGGTGTGCACACTTATGCAACCACATTTTATTTTTTTATTTTTACTCCACCTTTCCTAAAATATTTCAGTTTGTTTTTTAATTTAGTTGTACAGGTATAGTTTACATTTAAAGGTGGAAAAAGTTCTGAAATTATTTATCTTTGTCTAATTTTTTTACATCACAGAAGCCTGGCATTTTAACAGGGGTGTGTAGACTTTTTTTTATATCCACTGTGTATATATGTATGTGTGTGTGTGTGTGTGTGTGTGTGTGTATGTATGTATGTATATATGTTTTAGATTATTTATTTATTTTATTTAGATTTTTTGAATTTCTTTTTTATTCATTTTTATTCATTGATTGCTTTTGGATTTTAGAAGCAAAACCAAAGGCAGAAGTCCACTCTGCAGATTTCATTATCTGATAGCAGACCATCTCAGTAATCTCCTGCCAGTGTTCTGACTGGTCTAATAGCAGTGTAACCTCTTTTATTTACCCTGCTCATACAAAGAATCTGAGTTTCTTTATGCTCAGTATATTTAATAGATCTTATTCAAACAAATGGGTTAGGGTAGTAATGTCACAACTTGCTTTGTGATCAGTGACTTTAAATAATGAGAATCTTAAAAATGGTTCCAGGTTGAAGTGAAAATAAGATTTTGAATCTAAGATTTTTGATGTGGCCTAAGGCCTCATTTACGCTAGTGCATTTAGTTTTAAAACGGTGTTTTAGAATGAAAACGATCAACGTTTACACTGGTGTTTCCGCTGCTTTTCAGAAACGATCTCCGTTTACACTACACAACCGAAAACGCATGTGACGTGACCATCCATGCAGGTACAATCATGAAATGTATAGGTAGATTCCCTATTATTTAGATGGCAGACGCGTCTGCCTGCTTGGAGCAGTCGAATGGGGAATCTATCCATACATATCTATGGGTACAATTACAAGCATGATGTTATTGTTTACACGGTCGACAAGGATACTCAGACCGAATGTGGGCAGCCATGCCATCGCTTTCAAAAGTCTCTGTTTTGGTTCGTTTACACTGAAATTTTGGTTCGTTTACACAGAGTTTTCAAACTAAAACGGAGTCTGCAGCGTCGGAGTAGTGTAAACGATACCAAAAGTTATGCGTTTTAAAACGAAAACGCACTAGTGTAAACGGGGCCTAAGACTTTCGAACCCGACTGTATATGAATCAGGACCAGATCTGTTTTTTTAGAGCCGGGCCCAGTGTGAAGCAGACTGTATGGTCATTTGATCTCTCATAGATTTATTATGTCTTTTGTTATTAGGGACGTACAGACAAATTAAATCTCTTGAAAGGTTAAAGTATGTTTTGTTTTCAGTTAAATGCCAGCCAAACAGTCTGGTGTTGTGGAAGAGCTGCTGTTAATTCCAGTCCAGACTACCCAACTCCATTTTTTTTTTTAAACCTAGAAATTGATTTTGGTTCTATTTGATTTAATAATATGACAAGGCATTATCCTTGAATGATGGGCTTCTACACAAAGCACTTTCAGTCGACAAATATAAATTTGATTGAGCTTAGCAAGGTGAAAGTTAAGGAAGTTATTTGCATCCCCAAGTGAGCGAAACTCAGCATGACGTGGCTTATTACTTCTTATAGTGGCAGTGAGTGAAGAGATCGACCACATCTCATTTCACATCAAGGCTGAGTCAGGTGAAGCTGGGTAAATCGAGCTGTATTTTCAAAGAGAAAAGCACATTTTAGCTGGATTTTGTCATTGTTTTTATTGTTGTAAGAAATGCAAGTAATATCATATATTTAAAATTGTATTTATGTACATATGTGTGTGTAAATATATTTGTGTTGTGCCATGGAAATGCCATGAAGTGTTTCACATGGTTAACAACAAAGCAAGGGCACATCTGTTGGCCTGTTGATAAACGTGAAACCCCTTGCAGGCCATTGATACATTCATATTCAGATGAAGTTGCTCATATGAGTGTCATCTGCTCACCTCCTGCATGAACGGCAGCTGTAAGCGAAGGCGAATGTTGTGTTTTTAACACATGAACATAAATGAGTCTAGTATAGTGAGTCACATTAGCTCTGTTATTGATGATACCATGTGTCTTTGTTGACATTTGTTGTGCTTTGAAAACACATGCAAATCCACAGGCTGCAATGTTGCAGTGCAGTTGCTTTACAATATTCAGCGTTCAGTGGTGACATGAAGTAAACAAGTTGCTTGGCTTTCTTGCTTTTGGAAACAACAGAAGTACCTGATTGTTTAGCTGTTCTGAACTGCCCTGGCCGATTTCGTAGCCATCATGTCTTTAAAGACTCAATGGCATTAAATGTGTAGTAAAGCTACACTTTTCATAGTTAGCTGCACTACAAGTTAACTGCATTGAAGATGCTAAATAGAGCAGTATCTTTTTTTAATTATATCATTAAAACTGATTATATAATGATCGCGTTTTATGGGGTACTAAAATGAGGATTTCAATTAGGATGACAGCATTAACTCTGAACACTTTAGTGAAAATTATAACTAAACATGCACACTAATACACTTAACTAAATCAAAAAGTGATAAACATTAAACGAAATTTTAGTTTGTCCCACAAAAAAGAGATTCTATTCAAACAATCATGATGTCAATTAGACACTTTTCTGAACACTGAATACTTTCAGTTGTATTTAGTGAAAAATATATTTTAAAGCACACTAATACATTAAAACTAAGTCTAAAAACATTAATAAAAAGATTTGATTAAACATAATATTTGCTTGTTCTACAAAAAAAAGACTTCTTGGAACATTGAGTTGTTTTGTGTTTTGCTGTGTTTCGTTTTGTTGTGATTTTGTTTTGTTTGTTTTATTTGTTTTGTTGTTTTGTTTTGTTGAATCTCTGAAATGAGTCCGTCTTCCCAAATGCTACTGAGTGAGGACTTCTAGGGAAATGTGTGTAATTATTGTCTCTGCTCACTCAAAGCTTGCTGTACAATGCGTGACATACACCATGTTGTTGAAAGGTTTTGATGAAAGAGCAGGTTTACATTCTTAATGAGTTATTGATTTACACCTCAAAGCTGCTTTGTCTCAATCAGGAGGTCTTGTGGTAAAGGTCAGGTAAAGTCCATCATGCTGATCCTGGAAGCTTAACATCACCTTACTGCTGGCTCTTGTAGTGCCATAACTGTTATGTTTTTTTTTAGACGCATGCACGAAAATGTAATTTCATAGTAACCAAACTGAAATTACTTTCGAGGAGTAAGGAAGAATTTCCTACTAAGCCCATCCATCACACTGCTCTGTGTTATTACTCTCTATCTGATGGTAGTTAGAGGTTTTCAGTCTCAGGCTTTGTCTTTCTATACATCATGTAGGATTAGTAGGAGTGACCAAAGTCTTATTTACCCTTAATGTGGTATAAAATGACTATAGACCGTAATTGTGATTATATCATGGTAGTTTTGGAAGAAATTCAGCAGAAATAAACAAGTGATAATGCTTGTTTTTATAATCCAGTAGATAAAATACTTTTACATAACATAAGGCAGTCCTGCTCATCGATAGCAGCACAAATAGAAACGCTATATCTGTAGCAGTTTACACATTTCTAGCTCTGCACCATATACAGGTCAAATCGCCCAGCCCTGAAGAGCACCTGATGTGCACGTTTTAAATGAGACTCTCTGTGCTGTGTCAGTTTGCAGATTCAGGCAGTGAATGAGATTGGTGCCAGTCCCTTCTGCCCTCCCCTGCTGGCCTGCACCAGGCCGCTGCCCCCTGTCCCGCCCCGACTGGAGTGCACTGCCGCTGGACCCCAGAGCCTCAAACTCAAGTGGGGAGACAGTAGCAATGCCAAGAGCTTGCTTGGAGAAGAGATGGTCTACAACTTGCAGATGGAGGACAAGAACAGAAGGTCAGTTCATCTCGATTACACCTCATAAATGACAATAGATGCACTGCTAAGAGGGAAATTGAATTCATTTTGAAAGCGCACTGTGAGCAATAATGTAATTTAGTCAAGGTGAACTGTCATTAGATGGCAGCCGTATTTTGGCATTACAGGTACATAATTTTATTTTTAAACTTTTTAGCTTTTATAGTTTGTTTTTAGTTGTTTATAGCTCAACAACCGAAAGGTGTCATCCTATAGAAATTAGTGGAATTAATGTTATTGATCTTTAGACCTTACTATTATAGACATACCTGCAGATTGGCAAGGCCACTGCATTTTTAAACTCCCCGAGTTTCAGTTTGGCTCACATCCTAATTTAATTGTAACTGTTGGTTGTTTTCTTTGGCAAAGTAGCGTTTGGCAGTATTTGTGAGCGGGCAACAGGCCTGACAGATGGGCATTTAATAGAAAATATAATGAAATTCCCCAACCAACACTGTCGGAAATCCTTTTCGTGTTAGACTGCTTAATTTTCTAATTATTCTAATGATTCTCTTTAGCCAGTAACAGTTTTTCTACAAGGGGAGAGGTGAATAAAGCATTCATTTTTAACAAATGCACCAAAGGTGTATATAATTTATAACCACTCTAACTCCAACTTAGTGTTTACATATGATCTTAACTTTCAAAAGTTTATAGTCAGTGTTTTTATATATATATATATATATATATATATATATATATATATATATATATATATATATATATATATATATATATATATATATATATATATATAATGAACATAGGAAGTCTCGTGATGCTCACCAAGGCTGTATTTATTCGATGAAAAATACAGAAACAAAGTCATATTGTGAAATATTATTACAATTAAAAATAACTAGTTTAGTATATTTTAAAATGTTATATATTCTTGTGTTGGAATTTACTCCAGTCTTCAGTGTCACTTCAGTGTCACCAGATCCTTCAGAAATCATTCTAATGTGCTGATTTGCTGCTCGAGAAACATTTCTTAATGTTTTTACACTTTTAAATTGTTCTTAACCAGTTTAATGCATCCTTTCTGAATGAAAGTAATACTTAAACTTCTGGGATTCATTTGTTTATTGCATCTTATTCATGTGTAAAGACTGAAAGTTACAAAATTAAATGTTATAGTCCTAAAAAGAGGGCTAACAATTGGTAGTATAATGTCCCCTTGACTTTGTGTGTTGGTCCTGATCAAATTATAGCAATAAAGGCCTAAGATCCAATTGCCATCATCAGTGTGCATTAGAGTGTTCTTTTTTTTTTTTTTTGCTATGTTAACAATGATTGATTCGGCTGCTTAATTAAAATGAGATGCCAACTGCACAGTCGAGACAGACTAGATCCAGCATGGCTCTGAAATGGATTCGTAATCGTTCTGCTATTACACATTTTATTTCTGATCAGATTGCCATAGTAACCATAGATGTACTATCCATCAAACCAAAAATAGCAGCTATTGTATCAGAGCACTTCTCTGTAGACTCTCCTCTTGTTCTTGTTTTCTTACTCTTTTAAAAACCCTTTGTTCTGGAGTTTATTTTATAATTCAGTAGGTGATCCGTTACTGCGTGTTGGAGCTGGACTTGCACAAAAGACTGTGCTTCGTACTATTTCTTTATATGCACATAAAAATCTATCAGTCCAAGCCAGCATTCCAACACAGACTTGGATGAAAAGAACTTGAAGAGAGTTTGACGGGCTAAAGTGAGAATATTAAGTACGAACTGCTGGTCAATGGTCTGTTACTTTCATCTCATTAGTCAGACATCGAGCTGGCAGGAATTTCTTGAGATTGGCAAAATATCTCTGGAAGCAGTCATTAAATAGCAGCTGCTGCTTTGTTCTCTGTTTTGACCTAAGTTGTTTGTGTAAAGACTAGGACAGGACATGACATGAGGATACCCAGAGCTCACTGCCTATACCTGAAATTTCTTCCTAATTTATTGAAATTAAGACCAAAAAAGGGTTAAATTAAATTTTGAAAATCTGGGGCTGGTCTACAATGTCATTATGTCCTTTGTTTGTCTTAGAAACACACAAATGGGGGCATAAAAGAGTATTCTTTAACATTTTGTGGTTGTTTTGACTTTTGGTATTTGGACAAATATAGCTCATCATTAAAACTGTTAACAATTGTTAATAACAGTTAATAAAATAAATAGTTTGGATGTTAAAAATGTATATACACTACCATTCAAAACTTGAAAGTAGTTTTTTTTTTTTTTTTTTTCAGAAATTAATAATTTTTCAGCAAGGATGTAAATGAAATGTTTATGTTTTAGGTTTGTCACAATCTACAGAGGCCCAAGCCACACATATAAGGTACAGAGACTAAATGAGTCGAGCAGCTACTGTCTCAGGATTCAAGCTGTGAGCGAGGCAGGAGAGGGCCTTTTCTCTGAAGTACACACCTTCCATACAACCAAGTCTGTTCCTCCAGCTCTCAAGGGTAAAGTATATTTATACAAGAATATTTGCACATTGTTTTATGCCACATGTGTTCATGTACTGGATGGGCACTTATTTGATGCTTATATAGCTTAACTTGTGTATTATCGTTTAGCTCCCAAAGTGGTACAAATGGAAGGGAATGTGTGTGAGGTGAGTTGGGAAAGCATTCCACCAATGAGAGGAGACCCCATCATCTACATCCTACAGGTGCTGGTGGGCCGGGAGTCTGATTACAAACAGGTGAGATTCCATTTTTCATACCCGAATTGTCAGTTGTCTGTTAGCTAGTGATTAATCTAATAACTTTTATAGTTTATCTAAACACTAAACACTGCATTGCAGTCATAGTAAAATGTATATATTATGAAGCAGGACAGAGATATCATATGCAACGGTGCTCTTTAGTGATCTCATTTGCATAAAAAATATACATTCTATATTTTAATGAAATTAGAATTCTGTTACATGTAATTTGATTCGCATTTATTTTGAGAACATTTGCTGAACATATACTCACCCTCAGGCTATACAAGATGTAGGTGAGGATGTACAAGATGTTTTTTTCTTCAGAACAGATTTGGAGAAATTTAGCATGACTTGCTCACCAATGGATCCTCTGCAGTGAATGGGTGCCATCCGAATAAGAGCTGTTAAAAACATCACAATAATTCAAAAGTAATCCACATGACAGTCCATCAGTTAATGTCTTGTAAAATGAAAAGCTGTGTGTTTGTAAGAAATAAATCCATCATTAAGACATTTTCCCATCAAATAATTTCCCTTCAAATCAAAACAATGGTGGACTTGTTCACTGAAGGATTCATGCTCACCAATAGAGCATGATGCTAAATTTCTCCAAATCTGTTCAGATGAAGAAATAAACTCATCTACAGTATATTTTGGATGGTCTGAGGGTAAATGTTTAGCAAATTCTGGGTGAACTATGCCTTCAACAATCACATGTGATTATTTTTAATTTAACTTTAATCTTTATTAATATATCCACACCTATAGGCAAAACAGGAAATGCATGAAGTTTCTTGCTAGTCTTTGCAGTGCATTGTTATTCAAGGAAAGGGAAAAAGATCAAGATGTCATCCCCACAGACTAAGTCTGAGATAGAAGCAGGATGATAGGTTTGCGTCCTCTGCCTGAGAGTCTTAGTATTCTGCAACTGATGTTGATGCCACTGCTGATGGCTTGATAGAGACCAACACCCAGCTCATCTATCATACTTCATACAATTGAAGGAAACAACAGCATGCATTTAAAATGAGTCTTTTAATCTATTTCATGTTATTTTTCATTCCTGGTTGTTGTGATTTGTAGAAATTCTAGTAATACAGGAAAACAGGATACAAGTTTAGCCTGATGAAACTATTGAACTTGGTTTTTTAAGAATCAGTGACTTTTGTGACAGTTGAGTGAGAGTCCCTGGTTTGTCTCGTAGAGAGAATTATCATCATTCACTGAACAAGTGACATTATTGCATACATTTTTGACAGTTCACTTACAAATGTGCCGTCATTTTGCATTTAATGGCCACATATATAGATCAGCCTGTGAATCATAAATCCACTGACTGGTTGTGAAGGCCACAAGGTCCCTCTAGGGAGTTGGCCAGAGCAAGCCAATCAGATCCCTTACTTCACTGGGATATTTTTCTGTTAGGGGCACAAACGTTGCTGTTCTAATGTCTTAATGTAGCTGGCATGGTTCCTATTACTGTGTTAATGTGCTCCTTGTCCTGTGAGCTGTTAAAATGGATGAGAAGTGAGGACTGAGTTGTTTGCATGTAAAGAGAAGCAAGGGCAGCAGATGCCATCTTCTGTTTGCTTTGGTTCTAGGGTGTCTGTGTGAACTCGTAACTAGTGTACATCTCAATTTCGCCATCTTATTTATAAAACATATAAAAGTTACAGAACAAGCAGAGACCCAGTACAAATCCTGTGTGCATCTCATATCATTTTCACCCAGATAATGCATTAACCAATACCTTTTTTTTTTTTCTAAATTCAAATACATTTTTTCCTCTATATAAATAAAAAAATAAAACACACAACACTTAAATCAACTGTTTTAAATGCTACAAGTGAAATTAGGCATCAATGCATTATAATGTACAGAATAAGAAATGGATATTCAGTTTGAGATATTAGATTAAACGCTTTAAGTTAAATTCATTTTATATTAACAACTAAAAACGACAATAGTAAAATAAATGTACAAATAAAAGAAATGAGCATGAATAATTAAGCATGATGCATATAAAGTATTGAAAACAGAAGCTAAGTGATACAAATAGTGAAGCCTTTTTATGCTGTTATATATAATATCATCACTCATGGACCTGAATAAACTGTTGTTTTGTTGTATTTTATTTGTATTTTTTGTTCTATATTGGATTCAGTTTTATTTTGTCTGCTCATAAGTAATTGGCTTGTTTTTGGCAACTTTCATTAACGGAGACCATTGCCATCTCGGTTTTACATGCTCTTTTGAACTCAAATGGCATCTGTTTCATTCCTCTCTGCAAATGGAAATGGAAAAATGAAATAGTAGCTGTCAAAAGGGGTTGCTAGAAACAACTTATATTAAGTTTGTTTTTTAATGCATTATACTGCTGAGAGGGACAGTTTCCAAATGTATTTGCTTAGCATATGTATTTCTTTGATACATTAGTGTTTTTTCTTCAGTCAAATCAAAAGTAGCCTGAGTCTGGTGTGCACTGGAAGCTGAAGTTTTCCTTATTGAAATCATTTAGTCCTCTCTGTACCTTTTGTACAGGCAATAGGTATTTGGAAGGGGAAAAAAGACTCAAATTTTCAGTGCAACTTTTCTAAACCGATTGTGCCGTGGCACTTTATCCATGCATCTGGAACAAACAATGAAGGACTTAATGTTTAACTCCTGGCTTGGCTGTGCTGTTAGAGCTGCATGGTGATATGAAGCTCAGGCATGTTTTGGATTAGAGTGATTCTTGTTTAATTTGTGTCAACAAAAGAAAACGTGTCCATTATCTTAGCTGTGAATAAGGAAGGTTACAAATTGTGGGTGGCTTTTTATTGAAATTGAACAGCTGTTGTTTGGCAGCCGAAAGCAGCCACATGTGAAAAGCCTCATCCATAGGAAGTGCTCTGTGTTATAGGGACCTTTCTTCCCACACATGATCTATTTTGCATTTTAATGAAACTTCCATGATGTTTGTTAAATGTTTCTTGTTAGTAACAACGTTTCATGCATGTCATGTAATTAGAAGGTTTGATTTCCTTGTGAAAAGCATCTTTTCTGTTCAGACTTTTTCATACCTTTAGAGGTTTGTGGCATTTGTCAACACTACAGGATATGAGAGCTCTGACTTATATTAGGAATGCACCGTACTAAACACTGTCTGTGATATTGGCATAGCAAGACCGTAAATAATCCATCCAAAGCCTTCCCATGCCCTTCTTTAATAAATGTCGAGATCTCTCCAATATACTTTTCTGTAACTATACATTATCCTGATAGATTGAATCACTTGTTATAGCCAATCTTTCTAATTTATTTATTTATTTATTTATTTAAAAGCAATTACATTTATTTGTATTGAATCCTAATAGTATAAATAATATTAGTAATCATACTATTATTTATTATTATCGAATGCAAATGCTTTAACAAAAATACAAGCTTCACATTTAATTCATTTATTTTAATATTTAAAAGTTTTTACAGTTGCATTTGTTTTTGTTATTAATAGTGTTAATAATATTAATAATGTCATAACATATTAATGTTATTATACTGTGTGTGTGTATACACACACACGCACATCTCTCTCTCACACACACACACATTTATATATATACTTTATTTGATTCCACATTACAAGTCAAATTTCATTAGGAATCAAATTTTTTGAATGATCCAACAGATTAAAACAGATCAGCACATTGTTATGAATTATACAGTTCTAAGGGTACAGGAAACATCGCCTTTTCCAAATAAACATGCTTCCTATAATTGCTGAGATTGAACAGTACTTTGGCAGCTGTTTGGCCCTTGTTTTTAGATAGCCCCCCAATGCAAAGTCCACGGATCGCCAGCCTGTATACATGACCCAGACTACCAAACACCAGCACAATAAGCTGACATTTGTATCCAAGGTTCTCGATGGTAGATATCAATGACTGGTATTTTAAAATCTTAGAGCAATAAGAGTCCTTCACCTCAAATAGTGTAACTGTTTTGCCATTCTGAGAGATGTTGACGATATCTGGTGCATTAGCAATTCCTATAAAAGTGTTTGCAGGTGAGTTAAACCATTCAGACTGTACAGTAGTATGTTTAAAGATCTGCTCATCAGCCACGCAGGGAATCTGAGCAGCAATGAGGTCCACAAGTCTGTCATGTCTAGCAGTATATAATCCTTTAAATGATGAACAACTGTTCATGATGTGGGCTACTGACTCCAGGTGTTGATGGGGGGTCATGTAGCAGGCAGAGGGGGGAATGGGGGGAGGGAAACCACAGTGATAAGTTGTATTTTGTAGGAAGAACCTGCAGATGTGCTTTTACACAAAGTAAGAATCTCCTCACTGATGGTGGCATTGCTGTAGATATGGTGTGTGATACAGAGTGGTCCGCACAGGGCAGTTTTGCCAACTTTCCCTGGAGTTTTAGACTGGACCAGTACTCCATATTTTGGGCTCTTTGAATAGACAAGAGAGTCTGCCTTGATGTTCTAGGCTGGAGCAGGTGAACAATGTTGTTATGGAGCAGCCTGGCTTCCACGATGACAGATGGGTCCTCTATGACTGCATCAGAGACCTCTACAGGTTGGTAGTGGGAGGTCCACTTCAGTTCAGTACCTGTCCTCCAGCATAGGTCGTTTAAGTCTGGCCAGTCTGATGACACACCAAATCCCTGTGCCCGTGCATCCAGCTTTCCATTGGTCTTTCTTTTAAAACCCAGGAAGCTGTCTTCCCCACCACATGCGTGTAGCACCTTCCGTCTTTTAAAATCCAGCATTAAGGATGCTCTGGCCATTTGCCTCACGCTGACATCACAGTTTAGCATGTTGGTAAGGTGAGACTGTCTTGTGGCTATATACTCCCACATGCAGTTTGGAACTCCCAAGCCCCCCGCCCGGTCTTTTCTGGAAGATAAAACATCTTGTGGAATGTGTTGAGACAAAGCCATTTCCTAACCACGTTTACGTTTTGTTGTCCATTTCACGCAATAATTTTTGTGGAATATGGACATTTCAAAAAGATGTTGAATTTTAGAAAAACCTATGTCTCTTATTGCTTGCACTTTTAGAGTTACAGGAAGAGGTGATGCGTCAATGAGATCCAGTCTGGTCATAAACTGATGTGCCATGTCAGTCACTTGCAGACTCCATTCTCCAGCAATGTTAAACTTGTGACCCAGGTAGTTGTAGGTCTCATGTCTAGTGAACACTGAGTGGCTGGTCTAAGATGGCAAAAGAGGGCGGATGGTCGGCCCTTGATCTATACCAACGGTTGCCACCGCTCCTCCTCTCATAGAAAACTGCACATTTACTGTGCTTTACTTGTAGGCCAGACCATGTCAGGAATCTGTCAGTGCATGACAACATGTTTTTAATCACGCCTTCATCTCGGGATGCAACGACCACATCACCAGCATAGCCTTGGACTGGGTTCGGTGACAGGACATGGGGCGGGGCATGTGCGCAAAGCCATTTTAGCCATTGATTTATTGCAATGATAAAGCTTACAGCACTCCATGGACAGCCAGTTTTGTTTCCTACCTCAAGTGGTATCGGTCTGGTGAGGTCTTTTCCACAGATCACTTGTAGGTAGGAATCACAATATACGTCTTTTATTATGTCCACATAGATCTTAGGGAACTACATCTCTTCCAATGCATCAATCATGACTCTATGAGGTAATGTGCCAAAGGCATCTCTGAAGTCAAGGAAGACAATGTATAGCTTAGCAGATTCGTGCTTAAAATCGTCAATGACAATGACAAAATTCCAGCATCAACCAGCCAAGTTAGTATTCTTGAAAGCAGGCACTTCATAAAGACTTTGTATGCAGATGGCAATAGAGAGATGTCCCTCCATGTCGAGGGGTCTTCTGGTACATTGTCTTTCTTCGGTATTCTATGAATGAGTGCTCCCTTCCATGAACTAGGGACTTTACCATTAATCAAACAGGTGTTAAATATGCTTTTCAATATGTAGCAGGATGTTTGCCTAGTGGCTTTCAGATTCTTGTAAGCAACACCATCTGAGCCGCTGGCTTTGTTATTGGACAGATTTACAATTACTTTCTCAATCTGTTCTATTGTAAACGCCGATGTAGGCGGCGCGACTCAGTCATTATGTTGTCTAAGTCATCATTCCACGGGGGTAATTCAAGCTTGATATTAGTTGGATCGGACTGGCATTTTTTCCACACACACGCGCATATATATATATATATACACACAAATATATTTTATATAATTAATGTCAGTTAAAATTTTAGGAATTTTGCAATGGTTTTAATTTTAGTTTTTAATTTTAGTTAATTATAATATCCCTGATAACGAGCTTCTCATTTGAAACCACAGAAACGGTGGCCTCCTTTATACTTTACATCATTTGAAAATGTTGAAATTATAACTGAAATAATTTTCTTTTGTCTTGAAAATACTGCCATAAATGCTGAATTTGTATTGAGCCTGGAACATAAACAGTTCTTGATGGTGTCCAGTTGGACATGTTTTACTTAGTCTGAGAATATGAAGCTATATTTTTCACAAACGTTCTCTTTCTCTTTCAGTTATATAAGGGAGAAGACACAAGCTTCCAGATATCTGGCCTGCAGAACAGCACAGACTATCGCTTCCGTGTGTACGTGTGTCGGCGGTGCCAGGACAGCACACAGGAGCTGTGCGGCCCGCTCAGCCCATCCTCGCTCTTCACCCTGCGGCGTACGGAGCTCACCCTACCCGGAGAGCTCAACTCCCCCGAGACCCTGAAGCCCAGCGGCATGTTCGCAACGGACGAACGCTTCGCGGCGGTCTTGGTTGGGGCTTTCGCGGCCCTTTCTTTCCTCATCGCTTTTGTGGTGGAATACTTCTTCATGAAGTGAAATTACCGAAATGAACGTAGAACCAGCAGCCAGCCAAGAAAAAAAAAAACATTTTGAGAAACACACGAACACTTAAAGTATACATTCGATGCAACATACTGTAGGCTGATTGTTATACAGGCTCTCTTCTTGTCTTTCATTCTCTTTTCTCTCTCTCTCTGATGCCTTCCAGCCTGCCTGTGCATCGCTGTGTCACTCACTCTTTTACAACATGTGGATTTCGCTCTGACCTCTTCGGGCAAGCGAAACCACATTATCAAGCCTTACGAAGAGTTGCGCGACAGCCTGTTTTTGCATGCTTCGTTTTTTGTATCCCTTTAAGTGTACGTATATGTTGGGAGGAAAATGTATCGGTATTTTCTCCGCATTCATGGCCTTACTTTGTTTTATCTGAGTGTGCATTTGTTTCACAGCCATATATATACAAGTTACATAGCTTTATCATGACATTAACACCCACAGTTCACCCAGTGCCGTTTTTTGATACTTAATCACGTGACGTTCACATTTTGTTTGTACGTCACAGCACGCATCACCACGATCCTTCTCAGAAACACGAAATACTGTTACCGTAATAAGGCTGTTGCAAAGCCCCCTTCATTTAAACTGCCAAAGCAAGTTGCAATCCAAGTGTGGTTCAAGTGATGCTGCTATTGTGTTTATTTTTCCTATGAACGGAATCAGTTATCTAATATATAGAGATATAAATATAAATCTATAAGAGCTATTGTAATATAAGTAACAATGAGTTTGAAGTCTCTGTTCACAATCTATGGTGCTTTATCTGTGGTCAGTAGTGATGGCGGACGAGGGTGAGGGAAGTTAAACGCCGCCCTTTGCCACCACACACCCTCTTTCTCTGGCCATCTAGTCCTAAGGTGCAGTGACACAGGGCTCTTTCCTCGCCTTCCCGCCCCCCGGATGACTTTGGCTAGGCTAACGTCGCCCTCTCAGACTGACTGTCTGTAGATCCAGGGAGTCACAATAGCCAGTGCGTAGCTGTGAAACTGCAATGGCCTGTTTCGTCGCTCTGTGAATGGCATTGGTCCTCGGGACTTCGCCCGTCGTGTTCCCGTCGTTGAATGTTTCATCTCCTCTGAATTCGTGAAAGCCAGTTGGACGTTTCTAAGGTGCTTCATATCAAGGTTATTGTCAAAAGCAGCAGTGAGTTCCTCCACCCGCTGCGCCATGCCAAAACAGTCTGATGTGCTTGCAGTGCATCTTTAGCCAAGTATAAGGTACAAACCAGCAGTTCCCGTCGATCCAAAGAGTTTCTCCCATGTTACACTTGCAGAACAGTTAGCAAGGGCGGCTTCTCCTTAACTGACAGCCTGTTTTGTACCTCAGGGACATGGACTTTTTAGAGACGAAGGAGTAAATACTATGTTTCTGAGAGGGTGCTGCGAAAACACTAAACGTTGCCGAATGATTCTGATATTGCTGTCATCTGTAGCGTCATTCCGTTGTATCTGCTTCTGCAGTTTTAAATGCATTTATTTGATCTCTTTTCTCACCTAAGCTGTGCCTTGCTCCAGTTGTTCGTAAGCAAATTGATTACTAGCTCAGAATACCTTTGCCAAAGTTAATGGGAAAGTAAGGTATCATTCTTTAGGGTTATTTATACTATCTATTGCATACAGTACTTTAAATGGCAATTAAAGTGCAATCTTCATTTATTTATTTTTTAAGAAATTAAGAGATGTAGTTATGTACTATTTTTTTTTTTTTCACTCTCTTTATCTCTCTCGTAGCATGTTTTTTTTTGTTTTTTTTTTTTCAGTTAATTGTATTGTAGATTAACGATTAAGGCCAGCATTCCTTTCATTCATAATTCTGGTTATGTTTATGTCTTTGCATTAATTGGGAACATGTAGCATGTACCATGCTGAAACATTTATGTATAACCAAATGCCTGTTCATCTCCTATCAGAAAGTGCCGAACTCCAGCTAGTTGTCTTTTCATAGAGAACTGTAGCAAATGTTTAATAGTTTTTTTTTTATTTTGTGAGCGTGTAATGGGACATACAGTACGTAGCTACATTTGGCATTGCTAAAAAGAGTGTTATGACGCTTATGTTATCTTACTGTTTGCCAAAGCGGAGGCTTGTCCACTTTTATGTTGCTTTTTATTGTCATTTAAAGGGTAACTTTAGAAATCCTTAGTGAGACTAGAACATAATTTCTTGAAAAGGAAAAACATACGTTTAACTTAAACTTCATCTGTGACTACACTTTTTTTTTTTTTTTTTTTTTTTAGTAGTGAAAATTGTGCCATCTATTTGTATAATCCTTCTGAGGTGAAATCTTACATGCCGTTTCACACTGAAAGGAACGCAAAACAATCAAACTGTTTTAAGGCAAGTGATATTTCTAGTTTTCTTTTGTTTTCCAGACATGTCATAGCGCAATAGTGAATTTATTCCAGTATTTTGCTAAGGAATTATATTTAGAGATATATAGTATGACAACTAACAGAAATGAAGCACTTTTTAAAGCGAAACATTAATCTTTATTAGATTTATCTTGATAAAACTGTATTTCCTAGTCATTGTCGCTATTGCTTTTAAATCGAGAGTATCATGCAGTCAGAAATGTCTGTAAAACTGGCCCACACAGGCTTTAACAAATTTAGTGAAAGTCCATTGGCGTCCTTTTAATGTTAGTGTTTTTTTTTTTGTTTTTTTTTGCCCATTTATATATAAGTAGTGTTTGGTCCTAACCAGTGATCTCCATTTTTATTCTTTTTTGTTTGTTTTTTTTCATATTGGTCCTTGTAAAATTTCAAAAGAACACTTTTTTTTTTTGTGGCCCAAGTACAGTTTTGTATTTTTATATTGTATTTTATTTCATATTATTTTTGTTTTATTTGTGCTCTGTTTTAAATATGAAAATGAATTTGAACATGATGTTTGGAGATCGATCAGCTCTCAGTCATCCCAGAGAAATGTATAGAACCATAAGTGTATTCATTTTCCAAAAAAAGTATGTATTTTTACCTCAGTTTAAAGAGAAAAATAAGAAAAGCAAAGATACAAAACATTCCAGGCTTGTCATGATCTACAATTTTTAAAGTCATACATTTTCCTCGTATTGTAAATGTTAGACAATTTCATATGCTTATATATATATATATAAAAGAAACTGCCATATCAATGTTAATGTATAGATTTTTGCAAATACTAGCCAATGTATGTAAGACTTAACTGTATCTGTAGCTTGTATGTAATATATTTATACCCAATAAATGTTTAAATTTTTTCTGACAAATTGTATTTTGTACTGGAGATGTTAATCTTTCATATGATTGAAGTCACTCGTTGGTTCTTGTCTGTTGCATGTCATGAATATTACATTTCTTGCAATGAGAACAAATACTTATCGTTAGCCCAATATTTGACATTGCTAAAATTCAGATTATGTTCTTATTCTCAAAAACCCACCAAGTAGGAAATATTTAAAGGCTGTTCAACAATAGTACCGAGGTGTTTGACGGAGAAGGATGTTGTTCATTGAAGCTGCTAGTCCAATTTCATCCACCACCAAAAGTGCTTCATATGAACCTGTTGAAGCAGATACTTATTCATACAGAAAGGCTAACAAGCCAGTATAAAGATTAATAGCTTTTTAACAAATATTAAATCCTGAACAACTTGAACAGTATCAGATTGCCTGAAAAGCAGAGCATTTATTTTATCAATTTCCATTAATTACAGATGCTTCAATCCTTCTCAGTGTTTGTTACATCATGTTGGTGTATTTTTTGTGGTAAGTACTTGTTGCTGGTTAGAGCTGATACTTCAAAGCCACAAAATGTCAATTTTCTTTCTCTGTCTCCATTTTCCTTTTTGCTTTTCAGGTTTTCTTTATTGGCGTGACCAGCCAAAGCAGTTGCAGCATACAACTGTCTTGCAAGTGCAGACATTTAGTGATATGTTTGTAGAAATTGACTGCTATCACTTATTAAAATTTGACACTTATTAGCCTGTACTTTTAATGCAAGAGTCTTTTAATTGAAGTTGATTATTAAAAGAATCCAGGTATGGTGCTCATTTATTTGAAATTGTCCTGTAATTGACACTTTGAAGAGTGTTTGCACTCCCCTTCTCCATCAGGCCTGTGGTATTTTTCTTTTTTATGTTTTATGATGAGGGAAGGCAGGAGTGGCATGTGTGAATGGACAATCTCATTTTGCAGCATCACCTTCTGCCTCATAAGGAGATCTGACTGATTTATGAAAGTGCTCTCCTCTTTAATTCTCTTTCTCTCCAGTCTGGAGGCTCTGACCTTCATTTGACATCAATAAAACACCAACAGTCAGACTTTGCACATGGACACAGGACAGAAGAAAGCAGGTTTTGTAACAAGATTTCATGAAATCGAAAATCCGCTGATCCTGATGAAGAATAAGAGCATCTCAAATGAACATTGCATCACTTTTTCCTTATTATTCAAGAACCCATTATAGTTTCTGTAAATGACCACATAGTCCTAGATTTAATTGCTATTTCAGCTGTTATGTGTCTTGTCTGTCTGTCCATCTGTCTTTCTCTGTATCTACGGAAATGGTAAGGACAGATTTCAGTCTTACATGAGATAAATAGTTTGTGTGTGTGTGTATATATATATATATATATATATATATATATATATCAACTTGTCAGTCATTGTTCTTAAACTTTCATTGTTCTTAAACTTTCAAAGTTGTAAATAAGAGATTACTAAAGTGTTTTACAAGAAAATACTATTTTAGTCTTTCTACTATAAAATTTCATTTTTAATTCACTGTTACTTGATGTTTCTTTGTAATTAATTGTGAAATTTGAGGGAAGATATACACAATTTTTTAGTGTATTATCAAGAAAGCATCATTTTACAAGACAAAATCTCCAGCACAACAGATATCCAATGGAACATGGGTATATTTACATATTTTACAATATACAAATATGTACGTTTTTATACTGTACATCTTTTAGAACACGAGACACATGCAGTTTCCACAACAGATACAACTGGATGTAACATACAAAGATACTGTCACAACATTTATTGCAGTGGTTTTAAATAAAACTCTTCTGTATAACTGGGTAATTCAGTACCAATAGTTTATATATTTTATCACATGAAACACTGAGAACAAAAAAGCAAGCTTTTATGATGTTTAAGTATTTCAATGCACCAATGCAATTCTGACTTTTGTTTCTTTGTTTTTAATTAACGTTCCTCCGAAGCTTTTGAATTCTGTGTATTGTTTCAGGTCTGGAGCCAAGCCTTATGAACACACACATAAAGAATGTGACAACACTTGCTAAAGGAGCATGACATGCATTCAGGCACAATGCAAATGAACGGCATCGACTCTGCAGTCCCTTTCGTTGGGTGCATAAGGTTGCTGTATCTACAGTGCTAATTGTCTTCCAGATTTCATTTAGATTTAAGGCAACTGAAGTTATCTTTTTCCTCTCCCTTTTTGTGTCTCTATTTACAAGCATATTTTTATAAAACGTCAAGGAATCTAATGAAATGTTGAGCTTGGAATGGCTGTTTATGAATCAAATCTTTCTAAACTACTCCCTGAAAATGTATGAGATATCCATGTGGCTTTTTGAGGAACTATTATCTTACAAAATGGTGGCAGCAGTAGATGAGGTCTGAAATGGCTGTTAATGGTAAAGTCAGTCTGTCGGAGTCACAGGCTGGCAGTGGATTCCGTCCAGCAAGGGGAACTCTCTCCTTTGATCACTGATGTGCTTCTTTGTGGGGTATGATGCAGTCCGAAAAGTTTGCAAGCTGCCATCCTGTACTTCTTGGACATGATGTTGTACAGAATAGGGTTGATTGCAGCACTCAAGTAAAAGAGTACAAAGGAGATGAGATTACAGTAATGGCTGATGACGGACATGACAGGAGAGCCCATCTCTGTGGATTTGGAGATCAGGTAACGTCCAACGTGAAAGGGAAGCCAGCAGAGCACGAAGGCAAACACCACCACAGCTGTATAGAGAGAGGGAATGAAAGTTACTGAATGGTGAAATAACAGTTCCCTCACCTTGTAGAAGAAAGCAAATATTATTAGTAAGAAAAACATTAGTCATGCACACACAAATATTTTACACATCAAAAGAGCCTCATGAACATATGTGTGAACATTGACTTAAAACCTCAAAATGATAAGCATTTTTCTTAACATACAAAAATGTTTATATTTATTTTTTATTTTAAATAATTTCTAAATAATAAAATATATATTTGTGTAGATTCTAGAGGTGACATTTTATTAAATATTTTGTGTCAACCCTGTTACAACTCCCCCTAATTAAAATTATGTACGTTTTCATAAATAAATAAATAACATCACCCATACAGAACACAAAAGGACAAGCGTCTCCTGTTTTTCCCCCTTTATCTTAGTTTGTTCTTAAAGGACGATTTTAATTATTCAACCCTGTTACCTTGATTTCGTACGATAAAATAACTACTTAATGAAAACTGGATACATGTTTTTTTTCAGAAATAGCCTTCTTTTCTGTCTAATATAAACTCTTTTATTTATCAAGCTATATATAGCTTGATTTGCCACAGCGCATTTCAATTTAAAATAAAAAAAAAATCACCTTTTCGACATGGAAAGGTGTATAATGAGCCTTTTTTTACTTTAATAAATCATTTAATGAAGGTGTAGCCACATAAAGTACATTTTTAAGCTCCCCAACAAAACAGTTTTAGTGTATGCAGGACTGTGCTGTTGTTTTGTGCCAAGCGCATCCTGTGCGTAATGGGTGCGCTTGTGCGTAAAGTGCGCAAATGATAAACAACTTAATCGCGGTTACCTGATACTGTGGTGAAACCGAGCACTTACCTAGCATTTTCACGGTCTGTCTATTGTTTTTATCACGACTCGAAGCGTTTTCCCCAATCGTCTCCCTCTTTCTCTTCCAGAGCTTTCGCCCGATGAGACTATACAATACAGTTAAACAGAACACAGGCAAGAAGAAAAAGATGCTGGAGACCCAAACCATAATGGTTAAGAGCCCAGACCTAATGGCATATTCTGTCGCTTTGCATTCGTTTGTATCCCACGAGTTTGTCCCGTTTTCGTGCTCAACCCCGACGAGCACAAACACAGGTCCTGCACTAAAGAAGGATACTATCCAAAGGACCAAAATGACCCCGCGCACGCGACCCTTGGTGACGACTACCTTTGCCCTAAGAGGAAAACAAATAGCAAAGTATCTCTCCACACTGAGAGCAGTGATGTTCAGAATAGTCGAGTACGTGCAACACTCGCTCACAAACTGAAAAAGTTTACAAAGCACGTTGCCAAAATTCCAAGGTCGGTACCTCCAGATTCTGTACAAGTCCAGAGGCATGCAGAGAAAAATGAGTAAATCCGAAAAGGCCATGCTGGACAGGTACAAGTTGGTGGTGGTTCGCATGTCCTTGTACTTGGTCACCACCAAAATTGTCATGAGATTCCCCGTTACACCAACAAAGAAGAAGAGCGCGCAGGTGACGGTGACCCCAGTTAGCACTGGAATGGGGAAAATGTTGACCGGGTGCTCAAATCCCCAGTATGTCGCGTTCTCATCCCAACTGCAGTTGAAGGAACAGTTGGACCGGTTCGTCCAGGTAGGCATGCTGAGAGATCATGGAGCGTCTAGATTCTCCTGTGAGAGAGAGCTCGGGGAGGACAGACTCTCCACCGACTCCCCATCGTGCTGCGCTCAGGGCTGCCCAACATTTAATTTACAGTTGAACTTACACAACCTGTACCGCAGGATGCGAATTATGATAGCTTTAGAGGGTCTGACCTTCCTAATTACGGATTGAAGTCCCCTAAAAGTCTTCAAAACAATCCGTGTAATAAATCTTCAAAGTACGTTATTCTACATATATACTATGTTTCAAAAACGTTTTCTAACAACGTTTCTGAAACCACACATTAGCGCGCGAAATAAAAGTTCACTAACTGAAATGGCATCCTACCTGAAAAAGTAACCATAGCAACAGTACGCTGCTCTCTCCGTTCAGTATTGCGCGTGAAAACGACAAAACTGCCATGAATTAATATATAAGGTTACATACTAAATACACTCTCACAAATGTTATTGTTTTAAAAGTCTTTATGATACTTGACGGCTAACTTTCAGAGGCGCAATTTTAGTTGCGTTCGAACAGAATAGAATGCGCCCTGACAGAGAAAAGGTCGACTCTGAAGGTCGTTCAGTATTTCGCACCTTGGTGTACTCGATTTGTAGCTGTCAAATAAATGTCCTCATGACACATCCTACCATCCGTTCCGCATCTAAAAATGGTTCCAACTGAGGATTTAAGGATGGCAATCCAGCTTTTTCTACCAAGTTATCTGTCCACATTGGACAGAAAATCGTTAGTCTTGAAGCTATTTAAGGCGTCTTTGGACTAGGAAGAAAGATAAGTGTACAAGGTGAGAGTCGGAGAGATGAAATCAGCTCGCGGAGGATGAGAGACGCGCGTAATGCGCAATGCTGAGGGACTCTTTCATTAATGATGTCATTGATTCACCATTGAGTAAATGGATGCGGAATATGGGTAGAGAGTTTCGTAAGAGCTTGGAAAGTATACATTCACGTTATTTAAATAACAAAAGTAGGGAATGTATTGAGGATGATGGATACTTGTTGAACACTGCCATCGTGGGGTGTTAGGATAGAATGCAGTGCAACACATTCAGCCGGAAACTAGTTACAAACAAAAACAGTTCTAATAGACGGCAGACCAAGACACGAATATCAGTCAAAGTCAGTATCTCATGAATAAGGGGTTCTCATAGGGGTTTGTGGATTCATAAAATTTGTGACGTGCGCTTTAAATTGGAGAGAGAGAGAGAGAGAGAGAGAGAGAGAGAGAGAGAGAGAGAGAGAGGGAAAGAGGTGTATGTCACTTTTCTCACAGCCGATTGGTGCAATATTGTTTGTGTAGCGTGTGGGCCCTAAACGATATAGACTAGTGATAAATTATATATATATTTTTCAATCTTTCTATTCAAACAGTTATCACCTGTGGTAGTTAACGTTTTCGTCTAACCAATTAATGTTATTTAGCTCCTTTATAGATTTAATAAAAAAAGAAGCGACTTTAAAAGAAAATTGTTGTAAATACATGTATTTTGTTAATTTTGAACACGATATGTATGACTTCATATCTTTAATATCTTTATATGTATTTGTATGACTTCATATCTTTAATATCTTTATATGTATTTGTATGACTTCATATCTTTGAAATATTTAATCTTTTTTTCCTCCTGAAGACATGTAAACTGACAAATTCAAAGCAGAAATGCATCTCATGCAAATGAGATTTTGATGTTTACTGAATATTATGGGGAAGGGAATTAAGGCAGAGATCATTAACCAGTTTTATGACTGGAAAGGACTGAGCTGCCACTGAACTGATATTGAGCCTTCAGTAAAGTGCCAGCCAGCATCAGTGTGTAGTAGAAGAACTAACCGGAGGCTGCAGCAACACATTTAACCATTGGCTGGATAAAAGAGAGGTCATTTATTTTTCTTTCTTTCTTTCTTTCTTTCTTTCTTTCTTTCTTTCTTTCTTTCTTTATTTATTTATTTATTTATTTATTTATTTTCTTCTTATAGTGTCTGAGTAACTCAGCAGCATTGCCCTCTCTGATTTCTAAGGAAAGATCCAAGGTATTCAGTGTGCAAACAGTCTGTGTATTTGTGAATGTAATGTGTAACTTAGTGTTTTAAAATGTGGTTCAAACCAGTGTTACTGTTGTTACTTTGAGGTGTGGTGTTTCAGTGGCCTCTGATCAAAGTCTCCATTATATATTTTTTTCTTCCCCAATCTCAGTAGCTACATATGAACAGCTGTGCCATTTTCAGTAATATTGCACCCAGTGCAATCAACACATAATCTTTATAGCACAGGGCAATGAGAGGCTTGAGAGGAAGTGTAGATCCAAATTGTAGCTATATTTGGCAGTTTTATCTGTTGCCGTTTAGAAGGGATTTGAGGTGCATAAATGACTGAGATAGCAAACGTCCTGTCTTTTAGATACTTGCTTGCCTGTATCCACACACATCAACGTGGTCAGCGTGAAATAAAGTTTCAAACTGGCAGAGAAATTGTTTTTCTAATATTGTCCACTAGAGGGCAAAAGCGCTATATGTAATACTGCTCTGACCCTTCAAGATTCAGTAAAAAATACGATGCATTATCATGTCTATTATAGCATCAAAACTACAGGTTTTCTCTATAATGTTTTAAAATTCTCGGTCCACTATTGTCCAAAATGATTTTTACATTTCAAAACATCACAAATTTAACCTCCTTGTAATGAAAACCCTGGGGGCTAGTTCACCCCAAAAAATCTGTCATCATTTACTCAGCCAAGTAAGGTTCCCTAGTAACCAAACTGGATGGTAGCCATTGACTTCTACAGTATGTTTTTCCCATATGAAAGTGGATGGCTTGCCACATTCAACTGTTTGTAACATTGTAACATTCTTTGGAATATCTTCTTTTGTCCTCAAGAAAGAAACTCCTACAGATTTGGAACGCCTTGAGGGTGAGTAAATGATGACAGAACTTTCATTTTTGGGTGCACTATACATTTAAGTTATCATTTTGTTGTCAAAGAGGTTTAGAATTGGTGCAGTGTGGTTACTAGCAGATGGGCCGATGTGACAGTAATAAAACTAGCTGCCATTAAAAGCCATTAAACTCTGTCACTTTTCTGTTAATCTCTGTTCTTCTTACATTGCACTGTCTCTCTTTTTATTTCTTACCTCACTTCTCCTCATGCACTTGAGGTTCTGCGGTTGAGCTGATATTGTTTTGTGTGTGTGAGAAAGACAGAGTTGTTTGCTTGCAGCTGTGATAAATGGCAATGGCTGCCATTTGAGCAAAGGTATGGCCGCTCTGGCACACCCTGCCGTGGTAATTATTACAGACTCCATAGACCAGAGGTCCTGCGTCAGACAAGGCGGAAAATTGAAAATATAAATGATTTATGGTGCTCAGAAGTCTATCTTCTCCTCTGTCTTTGTTGTTGGCCACAAAGCCTCAGATATGCTGAGACGTCCTTTAGTGTGGCGTCTTACTCTTGTTCTTCAGTGATTAATCCATTTAGACACAGTGGAGTGGAACTCTCCTCACCATGGAAAATAGATGGATTGTTGGAGAGGAAGGGCTTCAGGAAAGTGCTTGCAGTTTGTTTGAAGAGCAGAACAAACTGCTCCAAGGGTAAACTATGGCCCTGACTTCTGAGCAGCCTGGAGATAAGTTGGTTTGGCATTTCCACCTCTGAAGCTTGGAGATGTTGCTTGTCATTTTTAGTATCCTGCAGCTGTAGCAATGTCAGAGCTCTAACATGAGACCATATAAACAATACGATACACAGCTGTTACTGTAAAAATACTGGTTGTCTAATATAATGTCATTTTTAAAAGAATAATTTATATATATACAGGTGCTGGTCATAAAATTAGAATATCATGAAAAAGTTGATTTATTTCAGTAATACCATTCAAAAAGTGAAACTTGTATATTAGATTCATTCATTACACACAGACTGATATATTTCAAATGTTTATTTCCTTTAATTTTGATGATTATAACTGACAACTAATGGAAGTCCCAAATTCAGTATCTCAGAAAATTAGAATATCAATTAAGACCAATGCAAAAAAAATAATGACTTTTAGAAATGTTGGCCAACTGAAAAGTATGAACATGAAAAGTATGAGCATGTACAGCACTCAATATTTAGTTGGGGCTCCTTTGGCCTGGATTACTGCAGCAATGCAGCGTGGCATGGAGTCGATCAGTCTGTGGCACTGCTCAGGTGTTATGAGAGCCCATGTTGCTCTGATAGTGGCCTTCAGCTCTTCTGAATTGTTGGGTCTGGCGTATTGCATCTTCCTCTTCACAATACCCCATAGGTTTTCTATGGGGTTAAGGTCAGGCGAGTTTGCTGGCCAATCAAGAACAGGGATACCATGGTCCTTAAACCAGGTACTGGTAGCTTTGGCAGTGTGTGCAGGTGCCAAGTCCTGTTGGAAAATGAAATCT
This sequence comes from Barbus barbus, assembly GCF_936440315.1. Classification (NCBI taxonomy): domain Eukaryota; kingdom Metazoa; phylum Chordata; class Actinopteri; order Cypriniformes; family Cyprinidae; genus Barbus; species Barbus barbus. Next base: position 17,248,851 of record NC_136743.1, on the reverse strand, counting down.
GCATCTCCATAAAGATGGTCAGCAGCAGGAAGCATGAAGTGCTCTAAAACTTCCTGGTAGACGGCTGCGTTGACCTTGGACCTCAGAAAACACAATGGACCAACACCAGCAGATGACATGGCACCCCAAATAATCAATGACTGTGGAAACTTTACACTGGACCTCAAGCAACGTGGATTATGTGCCTCTCCTCTCTTCCTCCAAACTCTGGGACCTTGATTTCCAAAGGAAATGCGAAATTTACTTTCATCAGAGAACATAACTTTTGACCACTTAGCAGCAGTCCAGTCAAGACGCTTCTGACGCTGTCTCTTGTTCAAGAGTGGCTTGATACAAGGAATGCGACAGCTGAAACCCATGTCTTGCATACGTCTGTGCGTGGTGGTTCTTGAAGCACTGACTCCAGCTGCAGTCCACTCTTTGTGAATCTCCCCCACATTTTTAAATGGATTTTGTTTCACAATCCTCTCCAGGGTGCGGTTATCCCTATTGCTTGTACACCTTTTTCTACCACATCTTGTCCTTCCCTTCGCCTCTCTATTAATGTGCTTGGACACAGAGCTCTGTGAACAGCCAGCCTCTTTAGCAATGACCTTTTGTGTCTTTCCCTCCTTGTGCAAGGTGTCAATGGTCGTCTTTTGGACAACTGTCAAGTCAGCAGTCTTCCCCGTGATTGTGTAGCCGAACTAGACTGAGAGACCATTTAAAGGCTTTTGCAGGTGTTTTGAGTTAATTAGCTGATTAGAGTGTGGCACCAGGGGTCTTCAATATTGAACATTTTCACAATATTCAAATTTTCTGAGATACTGAATTTGGGACTTTCATTAGTTGTCAGTTATAATCATCAAAATGAAAGGAAATAAACATTTGAAATATATCAGTCTGTGTGTAATGAATGAATCTAATATACAAGTTTCACTTTTTGAATGGTATTACTGAAATAAATCAACTTTTTCATGATATTCTAATTTTATGACCAACACCTGTAATATATTGTTATTGTGTATATATATATATATATATATATATATATATATATATATATAAATAAATATTTTTACATTGATCAAATTTACAGCGTTACAAAAGATTTCTAGTTCTAAAAAAGGTTGTTTTGAACATAAAAAAATCCTGTTCCATGGTTTCCACAAAACTTTTAAGCAGCACAACTGTTTTCAACATTCCTTGATAATATAATAAGAAGAAGAACAAGAAGAAGAGGAAGAAAAATTTATTGAGCATCAAATCAGCATATTAGAATGATTTATGAAGGATCATATGACACTGAAGACTGGAGTAGTGATGCTAAAAATTCAGCTTTTCCTTCACAGAATTAAATGACATTTTACAATATATTAAAATAGATAACACTTATTTTAAATTTTAATATTATTGCAACTGTATTTTGATTTCGAAAAACATTTTAAAAAATTGTACAGATCCCAAACTGTTGAATAGAAGTCTCTCTCTATATATATATTATATATATATATATATGTAAATGCATTTATCCATTTTCCAGACTGCTTGAATTTTTATGTTGTGTTTTCGCAAGCCTGAGCACAGTGCAGACGATGTTGAGATCTCTTCTGGAACTCTAGAAGAGACATAAATGTGATTACTGTATATTCTCAAATGAAAATATAAACAAGGTATTTAAACAAAAGTCTCCATTTGGTCTTTGTTTAATCTCATTGATGACTTGGAGAAACAACTGACCCATTATAAACATCTAACTTGTGCTGCTCGTATCCCATGGGGAGATATCAGTTCATCTAAATGCATTTAACACCTGAGGAGAGGAGGAGCATGTTGTGACTTGCTGCACTTGATTTGCTGAGTGACTGTGACTGACACTTCAGAACCCAGAGAAGGCCCCACCCCCTTCAAACACATTGGCCTATGACTGATCTCGCCACTGCCCTCTTGTTTAGTCTGTTTGGAGTCACAGAAAGGGAGAGGGACTCTTTTAAAGCTGCAAAACTACATGTTAGTCTTTCATTGTTGTGGGAGTCAAACAGCTGATTTATCATGTGGGAATCACGTCTACCAAGGCAGGTCAGTAAAACTTTGTGCTGTTTGTTGTTTCTTGCTCTGTTCTAAACTTGTATCCCAGGTTGCAGAGTTAAAGAGAGTAGCACTTGAACATTTCTAGCAACAGTTATGGATGTACATGTTTGTGTTTAATTGTGAAATGTGAAAGTCTTTCTGGTGCCGATATGTCTTGGCTCCTGTCTCACCCCAGTGTGAGAGGCTTTTGTATCCGTGGTGGAATGTGTGACCAGTGCACAAGAGAGGAAAGTCAACTTGGTTTTGCTCAGGCTCCAAAATCCCTCTCTTGTTTTTTCAGCTGTACACAAGGGTTGGAGTAGAGTACACTACAACTGAATAAATTACACTTTCTCATCTTTGGCTAATTGTGTTTTCACCAGCTTGTGTTTTAAATGTTCCTCAATGTTGTTTGCTTGTCTCTTACACTGTAATCATGTCATTCATTAATCAGACCGCAAGAGACTTCTGACCCTGAGCTGCTAGGAGCTTTGTGCTATTACTAACACGCCTCACAGACAGACAGACATGTAAAAAGGCACATGATAGAACAAGTGTGGTACTGTTTTTGTTTGATAAACAACATCCTGCAATGAATTGGCTTCAGGTGCAAAGTGCATTTGCTCTGAAAATCTTAATGAAAATCAGGCTTTTTCAACAATAGTAACAAGTCCGGCTAAACTTAACAACAGGTTGGCAAAGACTTTTCGAAACTTTTATGGAGACTGTCTTTCCCAGACACCTACAAAACCCAACTTAATATTAAATATGAATGGATTACTTTTATTGGTGGCTGCCTCACTAAGTCCTCTGTTTATAATACTAACATGAACCTACGATGCTATTTGGAGTGAGTTTGCAGTAGTTTCATCCACACAGCTTCACGTCTTACAACAACAATACAAAAAATTCCCATAGTTCTTTATTTGCATGTATGCCCCAGCACACACAAGTGATTCAAGTGTCTATAGCATAGTTTCTCGTAAATCTCTTAAAGTACATGGTTGCATAATATTTTTTTTCTCCTCCCAAAGGCATTAAGCCTTGTCTCCATGACGAATTACAATGGGCAGGAACTTGTTGGCAGGTAGCAACAGCTGATATGCCTCTAACTTTTCATTCCCCCTCATTATCTGTGTATTTCTGTAGTTTAGTACGCAAAGTAGAACTGATGTTGAAGGGGTTTGGGAAATTAGTACACTGCGAAAAGTAACTTTTTAATCAGTATTTTGTCTTATTTTCTAATAAAAATCTTATTGTCTATACACAATAATACTTTAAGTAAATTTTTTAGTTTTATAAAAAAAAAAAAAATCCTGGCAATCAAGACAAAAATTCTGAAAATTACAAAAATAGAGGGCACATGTTGAAAGTGTTTATTCGTTTATATTATCTTGGCTTTTGTCCAACAGACAGAGCTCTTAAAGGTCATGCTGTTCTGCAGTTATTTTCTACAGTTCACTGCACAGCCTGTCCTGCTTTGGATCATTTACATCAAGATTTGTTTATTACGAGGCACAGAGAACCAATAAGCCTAAAAGTTCACATGTTTTTCTTATTTTAATTTGCTTCAGTTCAAACACATCTCTGAGACTGCTGTTGGACAAACATTGCATATTGATGGACAAACTGAAGTCAAGTCGCCTTTATATGGTGCTTTATTTATAACAGGGGTTTTCAAACCTGTCCTGGAGGACCCCCTGCCCTGCACATTTTGTATGTCTCCCTCATCTAACACACCTGATTCCCCTCAACAGCTCATTAGTAGAGACTGCAAGAACTAAATTGGGTGTGTCTGATTAGGGAGACATACAAAATGTGCAGGACAGGTTTGAAAACCATACAATACAGATTGTGTATCTTCACAGAGATACAGCAGAATCAATTATGGAAACTAAAGCTATGGAGATTGTTCAGGTTCTGCTGTAAAGCAGCTATAAAAGACAATAGTGTAATTATTTATCTAATATCCATTTAATGTTGGTTTAGGTCAGATCAATAGCAGTGTGAAGATAATTAAATGAGAGCTGGGTGTATGTTTTGGGTTTAGTTTGGTTCCTAGATAGATTCACTTCCAGTATATGAGGAATTAGCCTAGTCTTTGTCTTTGTGTGCCATACAGTACACAGAACAGAGCTTTGTCTGTAAACTCGCATGTATATATCAGTAAACAATAAATACTGTACATGCACCCTTACTCATGAATGGTCCATTCTGAGATTGTAGTGGTTGGACAAGATGATATCTAAGAATCATAAAAATGCAATATTGTGCCAACGGTGTGATAGTTGACATGTCTGATTCACTGCCTCTCTTTGACCTGTGCACCTCTTTAAAGCTGGCTGTAAAGGTCAGTGCACAGGTGGGAGACATACATGAGATACAACAGACATAAGTGTTCACCCACACAGAGAGAATGAATGAGTCCCTCCATTAGGAACCTCTCTACCAGCATTTCTGTTGTTTAAACTACCAGCTAGCTAGACTGTCCTGTATATTTATAGTAAACACGGCCACCAGAGACAATGAAGTAAAGCCAAACCGTTTTATTACCATTCTGTGATGTATTTCTGAGTGAAACAGGGCTGCAGTTAAATCGATTAGATTTGGAGAATAGACAATTGGAGTTCAGTGCCAGAATGGAGAGATTAGTTAGATAGAAAAAGAGTATTTTACAATAATACTTAAGGGTCAAAGACAAGACGTCCCATTTCTGTGTCCACATCAATAAATTACAAAAAAAAATTATATGGATAAAAGCACGTTTGTAAAAATAATAAAAAAAATCTTATTCTGATCTGTGCTTTATTAAATTATGTAAGAAAACAAAATTTTATTATATTTTAAATGAAGAAAAATAAATTTCTAGCAAATGGGTAAAACCTAGTTATTTTAAGGGTATAGTGGCAAAGATCAAAGTTAATTAGTTTTTGGTGGCTGCACTTGGTGCACTATGATGCTTAAATACAGTCTTTTAATATCACCTAATGATTCTTTCTGTAAATATACCTGGCAAGATTGCTTGGTATATGAACTATTGTTACACTAAATTACATTTTATTTGGTGTCTTCTGCAAATCGTCGTAAGAATGTATGATAGTCATTATTTTTTTGCTCAGATAAAAATAAAATTGAACATGATACATCCTAATGTGTGTGTGTGAGGGGGAAATAAATATAAAACTATATTAAGTATTTATTGTATTGATGCTCGAAAACCCCTTTCTGTCTTTGACTCTTTTATATAACCCGAGTGGCCAAATGATGTCAGTGGAAAAGGGAAGTCATTATATTTTCTCTTCGGAACAGTATGCAGTGATCAGAAGACTATAACATTAAGCAAGGAAAACAAAATTCAAATTTCGTGTTGACTTTGAGAAAAAAGAATGTCCAGATTGATATCTCTGGTGAACAATGAAAAGAATTTACGATATAAATATTTTTTAGCCTCTTTGTGAAAGATTTAATGACTTTCAGTCTCCTACGACTGAGGATAGAAGAACTAAGTTTGTTTCTCCGAGTTAAGATGTCATGTCGAGTTCAGCTTATAGAGTTGCCAAAGAGCCACACCTCACTGTTAAACTTGGCTTACGTAAGATGGGAAGTTCAAACGTTTCAGCTTCTCTCTAGCATACATTATTCCTCGTTCACACATTTTAAATGGTCATTAAGCGATCAGACTGAATAGACCAGCCAGTATCTACACGCTGCAGCCCACCGCAACCAGCCAATAGGAGGAGAAAATGTTCCATTATGTTTAATAGAAGGTTTTGTGGGGTAGTTATAGAGCGAGCATGCACTTGGCAGCAAAATTACTGCAGTCTAAAGGAAAGCAACTAGGCTCTTTATGAGAGAAATCGAGAAAGCAGTCCTCTGTGTTTTTTCTTATTTGCTTTAATAATGAACTTGTTGTTTTAACAGCACAAATGTCGACTTTATGTTGTGTGAAAGGCTTGAGAATTGAGTTGGTCACATTTTAGTTTAATGAACTTGTGTGAATTTTGTTGTGTTGGTAACAATTGGTGACTCAGCTGCTCAGTTTCAGCATTTTTCTGTAATCTCTTCCACTGTCATTCTTTCTTTTTCCATTGTACTTTGTCCTGTTGCTTTGTATTTTTTCCTCCACATACTGTGTGAAACTTATAACCTAATACCCACATCTGTGATTATCAAGCTATTAAGGCACTCCTCCATTCTGCCACACATCCATTATTAACTGTGTTGTTGGTGACTTTTCAGTATGTTTAAGGGCTTCAGTGGCTTATGTGATTTTCTCTGTTGTGGTATCATCTAACCTCCCTCTTTATAGTCTACCTGTATTTATTTTTTCAGATGGGTCACCAGTCTTGTCATTTATATTCATCCTTTCGATCATGCCACTAACCTACAAATTAATTTGAGGAGTAGTGTGAAAGCATGAACAATGAACAGCTTCTTGGACTTTGCATTTCTGTGAAAGCAATTCTCAGCGTGATTCCGGTGCTTTAGAGAATTTTCTTGGATTTTCTCCCAGAGATATTGAAGAAAACTGGATGTGATCTCTTTTTTTTAATAGCTTTTTTAAATGAGGGAATGACACTGATGTGATCTTGTGTGTATTATTAGATTAAAGGTGCCATAGAATGCATTGATACAGTATTTTAAATTGTTCTCTGATATCTACACAGAAGGTATGTGGCTTAGGTAAGGGCAAAAAATCTCCAGAAACGATTTTACATGTCCATTTACAACCCTAGGATTTCTCCCTAGAATGAAACGGTCTGTTATTGGCTTATTTGGCAGGGTCATGAATAATAATGAGCTCTGCTCTGATTGGCTGTTTCACAGTGCTGCTCATCAGCAAGAAGGAAGCACAGGGAGGAAAATATATTTAAATACTTTCTCTCGCAGTTATATCGTCGGGTAATTATACTGTATATAAAACGCGGGCATCAGGGAGCCGTTATTAATATGCGAGGCATTGAAACTGCTTTTGAACGATCCATCGATCGCGTTATAGTTCACTTTCAAGAGACGCGATCACACAAACTATGTTTACATTATGGAGCAACAGTACTTACCACACATTTCACAAGATCAGATGCTTGTCAGTGGTGCTCAGGATCTGTAAGTCATTCGCCATCATCCTCATCTCTCCTTACTGAGAGTGAAATCTTATGTACTGTCACAGGCTACCGCTAGCAAGGAGCTAACCATGTCCCTTTAGTGGCTCGCGTTATTTGCTTTCTGTGCCTTTCTGAATACAGACACCAACCCATCCCTGCACTTCACACCCCCTGCACGGCCTGGAACATGAAATTTATTGTGTTATTTTCGCTGTTGTCCGCGCTTGTTTATTTACAATACCTGCAGAGCTTCTGATGGTTCGGCCGACTTAGAACATGGGCGGGTTTATGCAAATGTTGGGGGTGTAGTGATCCCGACTGTTGCGTCACAGTCGGTGGTGTTATGTTCTGATTCGCCTGTTTTTCAGTGGTCTTTTTTAATCACGAGATTTACATATGAAGGAGGAAACTATGGTGTTTGAGGCTCACTGTATGTCATTTCCATGTACAGAACTGTTATTATTTAAATATGCCAGGGTAAAGACAGTTTTTCATTCTATGGCACCTTTAATATTGATTGGAGGGATTCCATGCTCCACAGTAGGTGACATTTGACCTCTGACTTTTGGCCTGACTAAAAGAGGAACTGTTTTAAATAGAAATGACTAAGGAGTCAAGGTGTGAAGTGACATTCAGCCAAGTATGGTGACCCATACTCGGAATTCGTGCTCTGCATTTAACCCATCCAACGTGCACACACACACAGCAGTGAACACACACACACACACACCGTGAACACACACCCGGAGCAGTGGGCAGCCATTTTATGCTGCAGCGCCTGGGGAGCAGTTGGGGGTTCGGTGCCTTGCTCAAGGGCACCTCAGTCGTGGTATTGATGGTGGAGAGAGCGCTGGACATTCACTCCCCCCACCTACAATTCCTGCCGGCCGGAGACTCGAACCCGCAACCGGATTACAAGTCCGACTCTCTAACCATTAGGCCACGACTTCCCCTAGGTTTGGCTAGGTAGTTAATAATACCTTATATACACTATTGATTTGTTTATGTTTTTGAAAGATGTTTGTTATGCTCACTAAGGTTGCGTATATTTGATCAAAAATACTGTAAAAACAATAATATTGTGAAAAATTATTACTATTTAAAATAGCTGATTTCTGTTTCATTTACAACCCGAATTCGGGAAATGTTGGGACGTTCTTTAAATTTGAATAAAACTAAAAGAATTTCAAATCACATGAGCCAATATTTTATTCACAATAGAACATAGATAACAAATGTTTAAACTGAGAAATTTTACAATTTTATGCACAAAATGAGCTCATTTCAAATTTGATCCCTGCCACAGGTCTCAAAATAGTTGGGACGGGGGCATGTTTACCATGGTGTAGCATCTCCTCTTCTTTTCAAAAGAGTTTGAAGACGTCTGGGCATCGAGGTTATGAGTTTCTGGAGTTTTGGTGTTGGAATCTGGTCCAATTCTTGCCTGATATAGGTTTCCAGCTGCTGAAGAGTTTGTGGTTGTCTTTGACGTATTTTTCATTTAATGATGCACCAAATGTTCTCTATAGCTGAAAGATCTGGACTGCCAATTCAGCACCCGGACTCTTCTACTATAAAGCCATGCTGTTGTCGGCGCCAATGGCCTTGAGGTCAGCGTGATGACATGTAGCGCCGTTGCGCTTCAGGCGTCCCGTGTTCGAGTCCCGGCTCACGGACCTTTCCCGATCCTGTCCACCCTCTCTCTCTCCAACTGGAAGTATTCCTGGGCCCATTTAGTAATGTCAATGACAGAATCATGCCGATGAGTGATGCAGTGTTGTCTGAGGGCCCAAAGACCACGGGCATCAAACAAAGGTCTTCGGCCTTGTCCCTTGCGCGCAGTGATTTCTCCCATTTCTCTGAATCTTTTGATGATTTATGCACCGTACATGATGAGATTTGCAAAGCCTTTGCAATCTGATGTTGAGGAACGTTGTTTTAAAAGTATTACACAATCTTTTTACGCACTCTTTCACAGATTGGAGAGCCTCTGCCCATCTTTACTTCTGAGAGACTCTGCCTCTCTAAGACATCCCTTTTATATTTTATACCAGCTGAATCTTTTTCAAAATGTCTTGCTTTTTCAGTTCTTTGTTCCCCCGTGTCAACTTTTTTGAGACCTGTATCAGGCATCAAATTTGAAATGAGCTCATTTAGTGGATAAAAATGTAAAATTTCTGTTTAAACATTTATGTTCTATGTTCTATTGTGAATAAAATATTGGCTCATGTGATTTGAAAGTCTTTTTAGTTTTCATTTTATTCAAAATTAAAAAAATGTCCCAACATTTCCGGAATTCGGGTTGTATTTTAAAATGAAATTTATTCCTGTGATGAATTTTCAGCAGCCATTTCTCCAGTCTTCAGTGTCACGTGTGTGTGTGTATATGTATATATGTATATGTGTATATGTATATGTAATGTACTGCAAGAATATAATTATAAAAGCTAAAACTAAAGGATATTTTATTTATGATGCTGCACAAATGGTCCAAGTACAATGCAAACATGGCACACATGTTAATTTCTGAATGAAAGAATATGAAAAAGACATTGGTGACTTAACCAGCTAATCAAAGCTAATTAGATTAGAGCTGGTTTTGCTGTAGGACTCAGAATTTAAATTAGACATCAAGTGGTGACACAACACAGCACTAGACTTGTTTATCATACAAAATTGAATTTCAATATTTTATGCTCTTGGCAGCCAATTGTTGTTTGCACAATTCAACTTTATCTTCATTGCTAGTGAACCAGTATATAATATTCATGATTTTCAATTTTAATAGCTTCTGCCGAGTCACAGATGAGTCTGAGCTAAAACATTTCTCCTTTCTTTTTTAAAAGTAGCTAACCAGATTTAGTTTGCTCTTCTAATTGTCAAATTGCGATCATTTAGTTAATTGCATTTTAATTTGGGTGTATTTAGTGTTGTTTTTTTCAAACTGTAGTTGAGAACCATAGGGTATTGACTCGATGTGCGTGTTTATGTGTTCAAACAGGCAATGCTGGACCTTCAGGCTGAAGAGTGCTAAATATGCTTCAGTCAGTCCATAAGAAGTAACTCGATATGATAAAAGCAGACATGAGTGACACGGTGGAGAACCTGGACACCAGGGACCTGGGCTTCTCAGATGCTGAGGATGAACCTGAAGAGGTGGACTGTGAGTTCAACCCTTCAGGTAAGTGATTATTAATAACATCAGATCCTAAACATTCATTTGTTTTAGTAGTATTGTCTTATTTTTAGAGGTGCTTGTCTCATTTTTGATGAAGTTTGCAGCATTGATTCTGTTATGTTCGTGTTTATTACTGTGAAGCTGCTTTGAAACAATCTGTATGGTATAAAGCACTCTTTAAATAAAGGTGACTCTTCTAATTTCAAAATGACTGAATACAACTTGAGGAACAGGATTTATTTGACCAGTAATTCTTCAGAGAGGAAGTGACAGCAGGTCTGTCTGATCAGACATCTGGGCTATATGGGATGTTTGTTAAAAGGAGTAATGTGAGGACAACGGAGTAACATGATGCAGCATGTCACAAACAAGCATTCAACACACACACTAGAGCTCACATTCGCCGCAGGCATTCCTCAGTCCGCCCTGTCTTTTCTTACAGGAGTATCCCATATCCCATTCTCTGCTGTGTACAGGACAGTTGGCTTTAAAGAGACAGAAGCACAGGTCTATCTTACCGCTGCCCCTGTCACTGCCAAGATCATCGATGTGGAACGCTTCACCAGGGCCCCGGACCGCTTCAACGTGTCCAAACACAGGGGCGTGTCCAAGGTCTGTGAAGCACATGCTAGTTAAAAGCAATGGTGGAAAGATGTTACAGATATCACATCACTGCTGTGTTCACAGGCAATGCCAGCCATGTTTAAGATAGAGCTCAAACATGGGAACTTCACCTGGATAGTCAAGAGAAAAGAGAAGCACTTCATGGAGCTGCACAGAGAGCTTCTGCGATACAAGACCCTCATGAGGATCCCACTGCCCACCCGAAGGTCAGACCCCTGCCTTACAGATAAACTTACTCTATGATCTTTTACACCTGGTATAGAGTCGATCATGGCACTAAATACAAAACTTTGTATATTATGTTCACACAAACCACTTGGAAATACATGTGATCGCATCACATTTGTACTGTAAATACTTCATGCACACCAGACAACATAAAATGCAGAAACAAGTGTTTTAAAGTTTGAAAAAAGAAAATAACTATCTGATTGAAAGAGCTGGAAGCCCATACAGATTTCACAGAACATTATTAGTATACAGTGACACTTTATCCTTCAAATAAAAGTGGCTTGATGAATTAAATACCTTGATTAATTGAAATGAATGTTTTATCATCATACAGTTACACAAAGTAACGAGTCTTTTGAGTTTCCACAAAAATGTTAAGCACCACAACCATTTTCAACATTTATAATGATAAGAAATGAAATTATTGTTAAGCACCAAATCAGCATATTAGAAGGATTTCTGAAGGACTGAAAGACTGGAGTAATGATGCTGAAAATTCAGCTTTTTCTTGGATTCAGTTTTACAATAAATTCATGATTTAAAATAAATTCAAATAGAAAAGTTTAATTGTTGTATTTGATTTTGTATCAAATACAATCTCTTTGTGTCTTTTAAATTATATTTATTTTGGCATGTGTACTGATTGTTAAAGGTGCTGTATGTCATTTGTTTTACTGTACTTGCATAAAAATACAATAATGAGTTTGCAGATATTTAGGAAACATGCAAAGTTCACATTCTTGTTTCTCCAAAAAAAAGAAGCTTGTTTTGGTCTGTGTGATTCTGCTCACTGCCAATTTGACCAACAGTATTTTGAAAACCTGGGTTGCCAGTTGTGGGAAAACTCAGTTCTGAGTCAGACATGATGAATGATGGCACCTTTAATATGGCATCTAAAAGAAAAATCTAAAGTTTCCAGTTTAATTTGTTAAAATGTATTAAATCCCAGGTATCTCAGATAAATTTATAAATTTATGAAGAAATTTATGAAATTTATATCAGATAAATTTAAGTTAAATCGTGAGAATTCGCCACTCAGGATCTCATGATTAAATATCGCAGAACTACTTTCTCTATTTGTTTTCTGGAAAAGCCCTTGCTGCAAGGATTCAGTTGCTTGCAGTACTTTCATTTGGAAAATCCCTTTGAGTAGCATTCTCTTCTCACTGTGCACCGGATCCATTCAGAATCGCTAAATCTCTGACCACCGCATAATCAGCGTTCATTATAAAACGCTCTTGCTTTTAAGCCAAATACACGCTGAAAATAATAATTTTACTGACATCTGGACGTAAGTCACTATTCTCATTCTCACTATTCTTATTCGGCATTAGCGCTGTTTTGAGCTTACTGTTTGAATTCGTTCACTGGATCCTTGGACTTTCCAGGAGTTTACGGTTTAAAATGATGTGATTGCTAAAGCCTGCTGCTTTTCATTTTAAGATATGATTTTCGTTATAAAGTACTGATTCAAATTAGTAATCAATAATGAATTATTATTCTACTACTCCGCGCGCCTCCCCTGACATGCTCTCGCGCACCACACAATGAAGTAGACCGACTCTGCTTGCGTTCATTCACGTGATTGGTCGAGATGAGAGGTGATCCCACCTGGGTAGTGTGATTTACATAGTTTCTATATAATTTCTAATCATATATGGGATCATATAGCCCAGACCCTGACGATTTTACTCTGAGTACCGGCAACATATCAGAAGTGCCAGTGCGCACAAAAAAGTGCAGGTACTCTTAAGCAGGGTTGCCCAACCCTGTTCCTGGAGATCTACCTTCCTGCAGAGTTCAGTTCCATCCCTGATCAAACACCGGTCTTTAATTATCAAGTGCTCCTTCAGATCCTAATTAGTTGGTTCAGTTGTGTTTGATCAGGGTTGAAGCTGAACTCTGCAGGAAGGTAGATCTCCAGGAACAGGGTCGGGCACCCCTGCTCTAAAGGCTAAAATATAGAAGTGCTGTACTGCGTACCGGCCCACTTCAAGCACTGGTTACTACTCTTCTCATTCTTAAAGAAGCTATAGTAATTCTTCCTTCCTCTACACTCCTTTTTCACAGTTTTTGTCTTCCAAGTATCAATTTCTTTTCTCTGTTTTCCCCATTCTCTCTTTTCTCTTCCCCTCTTTTTTTGTTCTCTTCTCAGATTTCATGGCTATTCATTTTCTCCACAAACTCTTTCTTCTTTTTTCTGTCTCAGACTGTGATATCATTTTCTTTCTTTCAGCCACACAGAGAGAAGAAAGAGCATAAAGAGGAGCGAGGTGAGGCAGATGCCTGCACTGCCTCGGGGAGGTGGAGATGAGTTGGCACGAGAGGAGCAAGTGTCTAGTCGGAAAGTGAGTCACTCCAACATGCTTACTGCAGTACTAGCCCTGGATCACATGACAGGAAGTGATCACATACACTGTTGAGCATTACGTGATCTTGATTGTCCCAAGGCCAGGAGTTGAGTCTGTGGGCAGGTCTCTCCCACACAACGTCACTGACATGATTCAGTGGTCTCTGAGTGTGTATGCAGTAGCAGCACACTGCTTGTCATATGAGTGCGAGTCACATGAGAACATCACATAATCTGCTAATGAAATTCTGAAGATTTGAGCTGTTGAATAGAGCTAAATATCAATTTGACAATTTTTTTCAATGGCCTGACATTCAGATGTATATTTCCTGGCAATTTTCTATATAGATATTTAAGGAAGATCTTTAGAAAACTAATGAATGAATAATTAATCAGCTGATTAGTATACAGCTCTTCCTTTCAGACAATACATTAGGCCTAATAGGCAAACATCACTTTCGTAATTAATATTTTAGTGTCTGAGAAAATACTGTATAATCTTAATAACTTTCATAATTATGTAATGCTATGTTTCTATGTAATGTAGTATTGATCAGATATTTAAAGTTCGCTTGCATAAGTAAAATAATAGTAAAGTTAGATTCTTTATAGGTGGTATATTCATGATTATGATAAATATATAATGAAAACATTGCAATACAACAGAACTAACATTGTTAGCTAGATAGCGAAATAATACATTAAATTAAAAAACTTCACTGCAAAATAAAAAAATTAGTTTGAGTTGTTGTTTCAAGTGATTTTATGCTTATCAAATAGTTATTGTTTTAAGCATAAAAGTCAGTGGGGTAAGAAAATAAACTAAATTCCAAAGGAAAACATGACTGACAGACTTATTTTTTTTTCTGTTTTAATCAAAAACTTGCTTCATTTTGGTGCATTTGTCAGAAAACAAGACTTGATTTAAGAATGTTATGATTTCTGTAGTGGAAAACATCATTGTTTTGCTGTGTTGATAATTGCAACTTTTCAGCAAATTAAACAATTTAAAACAATTTTTTACGAAAATTACGTTTTATCATGCTGATGTCTGTGGATGTTTAAATGTCATCACCAAAAATATATTTTACAATACTTTGAATGGCATTTTTACTTTCTGAGTTTTACTGTTATCTATTATGGAACAGAACCAGTGCCATAGAATCAAACTTTTAAAACAACTAACAAACTTATTTTCCTTTTTCAGAAACAACTGGAGGACTACCTAAACAAGCTGCTGAGGATGGCAATGTACCGAAAATACTACGCAACCGTAAGCTCACTCTTGATTATGGAGTTCAGGCCCTGATAGAGCTCACGCTGAGTTATCTTTAATGAAGCAGCAGCCTGAGGAGATGGAGACGGTGTGTCCTGAGTGTGTTAATGTGCATCTCTCTATCTCTCTCTCTCGCTCGCTCTCTCAGCGCTAATCAAGGACATTTGTAATTATCTCTCTTTCTCCCTGACATCCCTTTTTTTGTTTTCTCTCTTCCTCTTTAAAACTCTGCAAGAGTCAATATAGCTGAGGATTTAGCGTAACTTTTTAATTGAAGCTGTGTCTCTGTCTCACTGGTTTTAAGCAGAATTGTTTATCTTTTACAGATGGAGTTTATGGATGTGAGCCAGTTGTCCTTCATTCTGGACTTGGGCCCCAAAGGCTTGTAAGGACACACTCTATTTGTATTATTTAGTGAACTATATTGCCAACTTTATTTATTCAGGGTTTATTTATTTATTTATTTTTGCATTGTGACAACCAAGCAACAAAATTTTAAGCATAAATTCTCATTATTACCATATAATAATGTGTGGATATTGTATCATATAACAAAGTATTGCAATGCAATTTTGTTTTAAATCAAATTTATAGCAATGTGTTGTACTATATCATTAAAAATCAACTGTGATGCAATTTCGTTTGAATTCAGTTTTATGGTAGTATTACAAATACTCCCATAATGTATAAATAAGTTCATGGAAATTTGGGAGGTGATGTGTTTGTCATGAAAATGTTATGATGGAATACATGTCATGGTCCTAAAATGTGCTTAATTTTATGCAACATAATTTATAATTTATCTAATTTCTTATCTGACATATTTACATTTAGCAGACGCTTTTATCCAAAGCGACTTACAAATGAAGAACATTGACATATGACACAGACATGTTCTTAATGGGCTTCATGAGATTCACTTTTGCTCTTACAAACCTGTATATTTCAGAGAAGGCATCGTTTATAAAAGGTCAGGAGGTCATCGTATCCCAGGCATGAACTGCTGTGGCCACAATGAAGTCTGCTACCGCTGGTCCAAGAGGTAATTATTCATAAAACACAAAATCTATTGCTCATTTCCTCAAGTAAACCACAAAACAAATGAAATGCATTCATGCAGTGAGGCTGTGCTCTTCACTTAGAGCTTTAACATTTGTGAGACTCTTTAAAGCAGTGTTATCTGTAAAAAAGCACAGTTCAGATAGAGCGGACAACCGTGCACACACACCATACGGTCTCTTTGAGTCTAGCGAGCTGTTTATCTCTGCTCCACTGATACCGTGCTACTTTCATTCTCTGATTAAACCGAAACTGTGTCACTGCCTTTCTCTGCTGTCTGTATAATAATGCTTTAGAAAAGCACACATTGACCTCATGGTTGTGATGGAGTCTAACGATGAAGTCTTTTGTGCTTTGTTTAGGTGGCTTGTTGTGAAGGACTCGTTTCTGCTGTACATGAAGCCAGACACAGGTTCCATTTCATTTGTCCTGCTAGTGGACAATGAGTTCAGTATCAAAATAGACTCCAGATACACAGATACCAAACATGGAGTGAGGATAGAGAACTTGTCCAGGTGTGTTCACTTAAACAAATAGTTCACATCTTAAAATGAAAAATTGCTGAAAATTGACTCTGGTCATCCAAGATGTTGATGAGTTTGTTTCTTCTTTGGAACAGATTTGGAGAAATTACACAACTTGCTCCCCAATAGATCCTCGGCAGTGAATGGGTGCACAACAGCTGATAAAAATATCACAATAATCCACAAGTAATCCACATGACTCAAGTTCATTAATTAACGTCTTGTGAAGTGAAAAGCTGCGTGTTTGTTCGAAAAATAATCCATCATTAAGGCATGTCAAACCTTAGTGTCCATCTAAAATACGCATCCTCTATCCATAATGTTGATTTCTACAGTGAAAAAGTCATCTTGTCTGAATCAGGAGAGAAATATGCACAGATGAAGCAGCATTTACATTTATGTGAAAACAGTCTAAAGCAGCTTTAAACAAATATGTTGGTGGATTTTGATGTGAACGAACAGAGATGGACTTTTTCACTAGAGAACAAATTATGGATTATAGACTCGTATTTTGGCCAGAAGCAACAGTTTAAAGTTAAAACAACGTAATGATAAATTGGTTTCTTACAAGCTTTGTGCTTTCCAAGACTTTAATTAATGGACTGGAGTCGCGTGGATTACTTGTTGATTATAGAGATGACTTTATCAGCTTTTCGGACTGCATTCCGATGGCACCCATTCACTGCAGAGGATCCACTGGTGAGCAAGAGATGTAATGCTAAATTTCTCAATATCTCTTTTGATGAAGAAACAAACTCGGCTACATCCTTGATGGCCTGAAGCTAAATACATTTTCAGCAGATTTTAATTTTTGGGTAAATTCCTTTGAACTCAAACATATTGTCATGTATACAATATGTCTCTTAGTTTGCAGACAATTTGTGTTTGTCTCATGCAGGAAACTAGTGCTGAAATTCACTAGTTACAGACATGCACGGTGGTGGGGTCAGGCCATTGAAAGCTTTGTCCGGAAACATGGCAAGGCCTTTTTAAGCACCCACCGCTTTGGATCATTCGCCAGAGAGGAGGAGAACATACCCTCTAAATGGTATATTTAATGGTGGTCTTCTTGTTTAATCTAAGATCTAAGAGATCTTCTACCCTGTAATATCTGCCAACTAAAAAAATGAATGTCCAGGTATGTGAATGGCAAAACCTACATGGAGGATGTCGCAAATGCGCTGGAGGAGGCCAAAGAGGAGATCTTCATCACAGACTGGTGGTATGTGCTTCACTGTTTACCCTCCAACAAGAAAATATGTTCAGGCAGACAGACAGTCTCAGCCCAGCTCACACTATTGCTTGAGCCAATGTTGCCATCACAGGCTGGACAGATTGCTTCTACAAACAGAGCAATGTTTTGATAGCTCCACAGTGTTTACATTTTTCTGGGAAATCAACCTATAAATAGTGTACAGGTACATCTCAAAAAAATTTGAATATCATGAAAAATGTCAATGTTTTTTGTCACTCATTTCAGAAAGTGAAACCCATATATTATATAGATTCATTACAAATAGAGTGAAATATTTCAAGCCTTTATTTCTTGAAATTTTGATGATTATGGCTTACAGATAATAAAACCCAAAATTCAGTGTCTCAGAAAATTTGAATATTACATAAGATCAATAAAAAAATGATATTTTAAACAGAAATGTCAGGCTTCTGAAAAGTATCTTCATTTCTATGCACTCAATACTTGGTTGGGCCTCCTTTTGCATGAAATACTGCATCAATGTGGCGTGGCATGGAGGCAATCAGCCTGTGGCACTGCTCAGGTGTAATGGAAGCCCAGATTGCTTTGATAGTGGCCTTCAGGTCATTTGCATTGTTGGGTCTGGTGTCTCTCATCTTCCTCTTGACAATACCCCATAGACTCTCTATGGGGTTCAGGTCAGGCGAGTTTGCTGGCCAGTCAAGCACAGTAACACCATGGTCATTGAACCAGCTTTTGGTACGTTTGGCAGTGTGGGTAGGTGCCAAGTCCTGCTGGAAAATGAAATCAGCATCTCCATAAAGCTTGTCAGCAGAAGGAAGCATGAAGTGCTCTAAGATTTCCTGGTAGATGGCTGTGTTGACTCTGGACTTCAGAAAACACAGTGGACCAACACCAGCAGATGACATGGCAGCCCAAATCATCACTGACTGTGGAAACTTCACACTGGACTTCAAGCAACATGGATGCTGTGCCTCTCCACTCTTCCTGCAGACTCTGGGACCTTGATTTCCAAATGAAATGCAAAATTGACTTTCATCTGAAAAGAGGTCTTTGGACCACTGAGTAACAGTCCAGTTCTTTTTCTCCACAGCCCAGGTAAGACGCTTCTGACGTTGTCTCTGGTTCAGAAGTGGCTTGGTAGCCCTTTTCCTGAAGACGTCTGAGTGTGGTGACTCTTGATGCACTGACTCCAGCTTCAGTCCACTCCTTGTGAAGCTCTCCCAAGTTTTGAATAACCTTTTCTTGACAGTATTCTCAAGATTGCGGTCATCCCTGTTGCTTGTGCACCTTCTGCTACCCAAATTCTTCCTTCCAGTCAACTTTGCATTTAATATGCTTTGATACAGCACTCTGTGAACAGCCACTCCTTTCAGTAATAATAATAATAATAATTCATTACATTTATATAGCGCTTTTCTAAGCACTCAAAGCGCTCTACATTGTGAGGGGTGGTGTCTCCTCGTCCACCACCAGTGTGCAGCATCCACCTGGATGATGCGACGGCAGCCATAGTGCGCCAGAACGCCCACCACACACCATCTTACTGGTGGAGAGGAGACAGAGTGATGAAGCCAATCAGTGTAAGGGGATGATTTGGAGACCATGATGGTCAGAGACCAATGGGGAAATTTGGCCAGGATGCCGAGGTCACACCTCTACTCTTTTCGAAAGACATCCTGGGATTTTTAATGACCACAGAGAGTCAGGACCTCGGTTTAACGTCTCATCCGAAAGACGGTGCTTTTTGACAGTATAGTGTCCCCGTCACACTATACTGGGGGTCATTATACACTATAATGACCCTCTGTGACTTACCCTCTTTGTGGAGGGCGTCAATGTTCGTCTTCTGGATCATTGCCAAGCCAGCAGTCTTCATTATTCTGGTTTCAAAGAACAAGAGATACCCGGAATTTATACTGTAGGGATGGTCATTAATTGAAACTCAAATGTAAATATTGTAATGTTTTGAGATACTGATTTTTGACTTTCATGAGCTATAAGCTCTAATCATCAAAATTAAAACAAAAATGTTTTACTTTATATGTAATGAATCTAAAATATATGAAAAATTCACTTTTTGAAATGTTAAAAGAAAGTTTACTTCATGATATTCAAATTTTTTGCATGTACCTGTATGTATAGTTGTGTGTGTATATCACCTGTGAAAAAAGAAAGCAGAGATGACATTTTTCTTTTTTGTGTGGCACCAGTGGCAGTCTTGTCTTATTTGAGTAAGACAACATGGCCAGAGAAAAAAAATAATTGTAACTACTTTTAACTAGTTTGATGTACTTTGAACTAGTTCTTTGTACAAGTTTAAAACGGAATAGTGTAGTGGATAAGTTTTTAGTACAAAATGAGGATGCACAACAATGTCTACAGGTAGTACAAGAGCCTCAAACATCGACTGAAAACAAGGCTGGATTGATTTATGGTCTTCTTTAAATGAAAAATGTACTCTTTAATCTGATAGGAAATGTGCTTTTGTTTTGTGTTTGTCTCATTGTTTGGTTATGCACTATAGAGGAGTTAATGTACACATGCACTCATGCAGAATGTGTGGCAGTGGATCAGGGGCTCAGAATGGGAGGTGTATGTTATACAGCAAGACCAGTATCTCTCACTTCACAGGTGTTGAGTTTCAGCCCTCCTGTTTTAAAAAATATCTCTCCTCAAATAGACTCTATGGTCTGATCCTCCATGTGTGTAGGAGTGGGTGGTTAAATGAGAAATCGCTGCATATTTTAATGTATTTTTGATGTAGTTGTACATGTAGAATATGAAATACCAAACATTCATTTGATGTAAACCCACATGAAAACCTTTTTAATGGCATTTAGTATCAAAATCGAGTCAGATCTGAATGCATGTTTGCAATTAATTGTGGACGACTATTCCTTTACTACACTTCATGCCTACTGGTTGAAACTTAAACCGCTGATAATATAGATAGAATATTTGAATTAAAATATATTATTTCACTTTTATTAATGAAATTGAGTTTATTAATTCATTTATTTACATTTAATCATTTAGCAGCTGTTTTTATCCAAAGCGACTTACAAATGAGGGCAATACAGTGCGTGTATAATTATTAGGCAAGTTAATATTCTGATCATGTTTTTTTTTCCAAGCACATTTTACCAATTTTAAATTTTAAACCACATCAATCTTAATAACTATTCATTTTGTATTTAATCATTTATAAGCGATATATAATTGTCCGTGAAGGCTGGAAGGGAAAAACTCTTAATATTCAGGTGTGCATAATTAATAAGCAGGCTTTCCTTTACAGATAAAATGAGCCAGAAAAAGAGATTTAACTCAGACTGAAAGTCAAAAATTATTAAATGCCCATGAGAAGGATGCAATACTAATGCAACATTAGAATTGGCAAAGTTAATGCTTGCCCATTGGACATGCTCATTGGGTCAGCACGGTCAGAAGAAAAGACACATTAACTGCAAAAGAATTAAGGTGAAGATTCAAGATTGAAGATTTTTATTCGTCACATACACAATTATACAGAGTATAATCAGCAGTGAAATGTAAGTCAGGTCCGCTCCAGGGACAGTGCAATTGTATAGAATACAAATATTAAGAAAAATAAAAGTAGAAAAAAATAAAAGAATAAAATTAAATAAAAGATAAAAAAATATAAATATAAATGTGCAGGTCAGTATGTTGTTGACATAAATAGTAATATAAGAGGAATGTGCTAAAGAATGTGCAAAAACGTTGTACAGGGTATTTAAATGGCAGCAATGTGAGGTAGAAAAAATTATGAATAGCTTATAGATATATTGATATTTACATGGAGTCAAGTGATGTTGTGACACAGAGTTAGAGTTTAGGAGCCTGATGGCCTGGCGGAAGAAGCTCCTCCTAAGTCTCTCAGTTTTTGCCATCGGGCTACGGAAGCGCTTCCCAGATGGAAGCAAAGTGAATAGACGGTTACCAGGGTGATTTGAGTCCTTGATGATTTTGACAGCTTTATTTTTGCAGCGTTTGAGGTAGATGTCCTGCAGAGAGGGGAGAGCAGACCCTGAGATGCACTCAGCTAAGCGCACAACTCTCTGTAGTGCTTTGCGGTCCTGATTTGAGTTGTTTCCATACCACACTGAGATGCACTGAGTCAATACTCTTTCTATGGTCCCTGAATAGAAAGTTTTCAGGATTGCTGGTGAGACCCTGAATTTCCTCAGCTGTCGCAGATGGTACAGTCTTTGTCTGGCTTTCTTAACCTGTGTTTGGATGTGCGTAGTCCAAGTCAGGTTCTCGGAGATGTTTACACCGAGGTACTTGAAGCTACTCACCCTCTCCACAGGGGTCCCACTGATCATAAGAGGAGTGTAAACGGCTGCTGTCTCTTCCTAAAGTCCATGATCAGCTCTTTAGTTTTGCTCACATTCAGAGAGAGACAGTTGTCCTGGCACCATGATGTGAGTCTCTCTACCTCATCCAAGTATGCGGTCTCATCGTTGGTGGAGATGAGGCCCAGAACCACAGTATCATCAGCGAATTTGATGATAGATGTGGAGCTGTGAGAGGACACGCAGTCATGTGTGTAGAGAGAGTAGAGCAGGGGACTCAGGACACAGCCCTGTGGGGCTCCTACGTTCAGGGTGATGGAGTTTGAGGTGAACTGGCCAACTTTCACCACTCGAGCGAGGTCTGCCGGTGAGGAAGTCTTGAATCCAGTCACAGAGTGAGGAGTTTAGGCCGAGGTCTGTGAGTTTAGATGCCAGCTTGATGGGGACTATAGCGTTGAAAGCTGAGCTATAGTCAATGAATAGCAGCCTTACATAATTCCCATTGTTGCTGTCCAAGTGTGTGAGGGAAGAGTGGAGGACGTGAGAGATGGCATCGTCCGTAGATCTGTTTGGGCGATAGGCAAACTGAAGAGGGTCCAAAGTATCAGGGATGGAGGAGCAAATGTGGTTCTTTACAAGTCTCTCAAAAACCTTCATGAGTATTAGAATAGTCTGCACTGAAGAATTAGGTGTGAAACCATCAGGAACAATTGAGTCTCCAGTGCCACCATTTTCCAAAACTGCAACCTACTTTGAGTCTCCTAAGAATTATGTATGCACTGTAGAAGAAATCAAAACAACAAAAAAGCAACAATATGTAAGTGTTGTGACAAGTCACGTTTAGTCTAACGCAAGTCCCGTTTAGTCTAATTTTTTTTTTTTTTTTTTTTTTCAATTTATAATAATGTTCACAGTAAGACCAGGACCATGTATTAAGAAATTAAGTTGTGTCCATTTGAATTGAATCTGTGTGCTTGTGGTATGCTGTATCTGCTATATGATTGTATTTGTAATGTGCAGGCTGAGCCCTGAGATCTTTCTGAAGAGGCCTGTAGTGGAAGGCAATCGCTGGAGGCTCGACTGCATTTTGAAGCGCAAGGCTGTAAGTCCCCTGAATGTTATTGAAATGCATTTGTCCCTGGTACCATGCTTATAGTTTTAACATGAATATTAAGTGGGATATACAGACACGCATTCAGTTTCATAGTAAGGTTATTTATTTATTTAATTTACTTATTTTATTTATTTTCTACCTATTGTTTTACTTACCGTATTTGTTTTTAACTTATTTATTTATTTTATTCATAGATTGTATTTAATTTTAGTTTATTTATTTGGTTATTTGCTTGTTTTTCGCTTAATTATTAACTTATTTACTGATTTTATTTACTTATTTAAATTATGTATTTATTTATTTATTTTAGCAACAAGGAGTGAGGATCTTTGTTATGCTGTATAAGGAAGTGGAGTTGGCACTTGGCATCAACAGTGAATACAGCAAAAGAACACTAATGCATCTTCACCCAAATATTAAGGTAAGCTATTTGTGATTTGATATGCTTTTGAATCATGTGACGACTTATGCGATTGTAC
Organism: Barbus barbus; assembly: GCF_936440315.1. NCBI lineage: Eukaryota > Metazoa > Chordata > Actinopteri > Cypriniformes > Cyprinidae > Barbus > Barbus barbus. Next base: position 17,225,330 of record NC_136743.1, on the reverse strand, counting down.
CTGTTCTTTTCTCTTTACAGGTGATGAGGCACCCTGATCACGTGTCCTCCACTGTCTACTTATGGGCACATCACGAGAAGATTGTAGTCATTGACCAATCAGTTGCCTTCGTTGGGGGAATTGACCTTGCGTATGGCCGCTGGGATGACCGTGAGCATCGACTGACAGACGTGGGAAGTGTAACGCGCTCTGTCGCTCAGGCCATGGAGCAGGTTCGAGACATCGAGACCCATGGATGATGCACATTTTGGCTTTGAAGTTTACAATTATAGACTGTGATTTCATGTTTCTGCTGGTTATAATGAAGTGGAATTATGTCTGTTTTGGGACTCAGGGACTGGATTCATTCACACCCAGGAAAAAAGTCTCCACCAGTGGAAACAGCAGTCGGTTGATGGCTGGTGACTCAGTGGACCTGCCCAAACTAAAAGGCATTGGCCGCACTCGCAAAACACGTTTCAGTCTGTACCATCACATCCAACGAGGCCTTCACCATGCTGACAGCATCAGTAGCATCGACAGCACAAACAGTAAGAGAAACTCTTTCGTGACCAAACTGTAAATGATTCCACAATACAATTTGTGTTTGGTTCATCTCTGTGATGTTCTCTGAGTCTGCTGATGACTAATTCCTCCCTGACCTTAACAACTAAAAAAAAAAAATTCTTAAAGGGGTAGTTCACTGAAAAATGAATAGTGTCATTGTTTACACTCTCTCGTGTCAACTAACTTTCCAAGTACTGGTCAATTTCCAATTACCGTCATTATAATACATGGGATTGTACTGGACTGTCATTTTTTGGTTTATAGGTGTTTCAGATCCACATGCCAAAATCACATGAAAATCACACTTGTAAATCACATGAATTCTTCTGTAAAGCTACAGCACTGTGAAACGTTTTAGGCACTTGTGTAAAAATGCTGTAAAGTGTGGATGATTTCAAAATAGATTTTATTTATAAATTAACTTCTATCCCATTGATTTAAATAGGATAATATTGTGCAAGTTTGATATTAAAATGCAAAGAAAATATATTCCATTAGTTATTAAGTGAAGTGACATACTGCCAAGTATGGTGACCCATACTCTGAATTCGTGCTCTGCATTTAACCCATCCAACGTGCACACACACAGCAGTGAACACACACACACCCGGAGCAGTGGGCAGCCATTTATGCTGGGGGCGCCCGGGGAGCAGTTGGGGGTTCGGTGCCTTGCTCAAGTCGTGGTATTGAGGGTGGAGAGAACGCTGGACATTCACTCCCCCCACCTACAATACCTGCCGGCCCGAGACTCGAACCCGCAACCTTTGGATTACAAGTCCGACTCTCTAACCATTAGGCCACAATTTGTGAATTAAGCATTACATTATGTTAGGGTTTCCCAAACTGGGCTTTGTGAAGGAACTGCAGGAGGTTTAATGGCAAAACTAATAATTAATTTAGTCATAAAAATGTAAAATTAAAATAAATCACAAAATATCATCAATCAAAATGAAACCCTTAATAAAAAATTTAATTAGATTACCTGCATGTCATGTAGGCATTTTAGAAAGAAAAATTTAAAAGGTGAAATAATTTATTGCTGTTGGTTGAATATATGTAATCAAGCAATCAATAAAAAAGTAACTGTAGTGTGGTAACGAGTATTTTAAAATGTAATTACAAGTATTAATTTTTTAAATATGATTACGTAATCCAGATTACATGTAATCAGTTAATTCCCAGATCTGTCCTTGTGCAAATATAAATCATTGGATTATTGCAATTAGTAGCAAATGGAATATTTGGAAATGTAAACTATTTCTATTGTTTTTCCAATTGACACACTACAGCAAAAGATATAAATAACTAACTTAAAACTAAGATTTTTTTTTACAGTAGTATATATATATTTATACTACGGGGCCGTTGAATGCTTGAATCTGATTGGCTGACGAACGTTCTGAGGTGTGCAATTATTTTCAGGGAAACGCACGGCGAACGTAGTTCCAGGCAGCTCTCTTGACCGCATTACAGTTCCATATCACTTCGCATCGTTGTCAGCGCTGCCCTGACGATTTTATCAGTTAGCCTAGTGTAGCAACTTAAAGGCTATGACATTTCTCACTAACGAGGTAATAACAGCGCTGCATCTTAAAGCAGACTTACAGTTTAGAGACGGTGCTTCAGAACACTGTTGAGGGACACACAGAGGTAGCCTAATTCATACAAGCTCTCTCTCTCTCTCTCTCTCTCTCTCTGTTTCTCTTTCTCTGTGTCTCTGTCTCTCTCGCTCTCTTTCTAATAACTTCATTATTAACTGCATTAGTCTGCTATCAACGGCTCAAGCCTCCATTGCCAGCTTTAAAATTACGTTTTGGAACTAGCAAAAGAGTCGTTGGATGAGATGCGGAAGAAATAATCCTACTCACAATAGCGATTTAAGTAGAAAAACCGGACGAATCCCTTGAAATATATCATCTGATCGATGTCTTGAGGTGTGGCAACCGTAGTATAAGCGGAATAATTGACTCCGGACCGTTGAATTATTAGAAAAATAATGCACACCCGAGGTGGTGATGCGGCCACGACGCGAAGCGGAATAATTGCCCGTCGTCAATTATTCCATATATATATATATATATATATATATATATATATATATATCTCAATCATTTTAATGATATTTTTTCACTTCACCCACCTTGCAATTTTCTTAATCCAGTGTTCATGAAATACTGAAATTCTGTTATAACTCTAGACTATCTGGATCAGTACGTGGGGCAAAAAGGTCAAAAATTCTCTGTTACTTGTCAATGTCAGTCAGTCTATGGATCTGTATTTTTCTTCTCTGTTTGATGTGCAGTGATGCTTATCCTCTCTGGCTGATAGTAGGTGTAGCTTTAGACACCCTGCCTGGGCTCAAGCGATTGCCCTATCCTTTTTTTTTTTGCTTTAGCTCTTTCTGTTTGTTCTCCCTGCCATAGAAGACACACATATAGATTGGTTTGCAGTCTGTCTGAGAGAGGATTAAGCGTATTTGAGACAGGCTTTAAGACTAGACAGCAGAGATATGCTTTAATGAAATTACTTTGACCTCAGGGTAGATTTCATTTGTCGCTGATTCTTACACTAAAGTCATATTAATTTGCTATTAAGATAACCAGTCCTTTGTTTCCCACTCATTTTTCAGTTTTAGATTATGGTGTGACGTTGTGGATAAATGTAAAATATTACTACACATGCAGTGGCTATCAATGTCATGGAAAATGACTGTCTAAATGTCAGTAATCTGATGTTTGTTTGGTCTGATGTCAGTTATTTAATTGCTGAACTGTTACTAAAACTCTTTTCATTTGCAACATATGTTTCAGCATAGACAGTGGGGTTTCAGAAGAGACCGCACTAAAATAAGCAGCATAAATCTTTTTTGTTGTTGTTTATTTAAATACATTTACTGAAATATGAAGGATTTAGCATTGTTTTAGGTAAATGATAGCTCCTAATATATAATGAGTTATAGGAGTATAGGAATTATTTTCTATTAAAACAATTTTAGTAATTTATATTAAATTTTAAAAACTATTTAAATGATTTTCACTTATTTTTTAAATATTGTAATATAATACTAATGTACATAATTCTAATATATTAAAATAAAAAATACAATTTAATCATTCATCATGCATTTTGAACGTGTAATATTCTATTCTTGTGTGTATTTGTCTAAAGTATGCCTGTGGTTACACTGTTCATGAAAAAAGAATAAGTAGATTTGAAAGTAACTCACAAATCATTTTATTTTAAAAGATCATTTGAGTTACATACTGTAACTGTTTTGTGTGTCTTGTGTGTTCAGAGAGTGGCTCAGTGCACAGTCTTCAGACAGGAGTGGGAGAGCTGATGGGAAACACACGCTTTTGGCACGGCAAAGACTACTGCAACTTTGTCTACAAAGACTGGGTTCGGCTGGACAAGCCGTTTGATGGTGAGCCACACATTTTACTGCCTGGCCGCTTTTTGTTTTCTTAATTTCAATGATCATTAATCCAGGTAGTTCAAGGTTAATTGTGTTATTAAACACAGTCTTTTCAATGCATTTCAGATGTTTACGATCCTCCTTTTTAACAATGTGCTCGACTATAGATTTTATTGACAGGTACACTACCCCCAGAATGCCCTGGCATGACATCTCTTCAGTGGTGCATGGGAAAGCAGCCAGAGATGTGGCCAGGCATTTTATACAGCGCTGGAACTTCACCAAGGTGAGAATACTTTTAGCGATTACAAGCTTTTGAATTTTCTTTTGTGTGTTTCCTGAACTTTACCTTAAGCTGTGACATTTTTAGGAAGCATTATTAACATAATTTTTTTCTCCTTTAGATAATGAAGCCAAAGTACAGATCACTCTCCTACCCATTTCTCCTCCCCAAATCTCACATCACTGCCAATGATCTAAAGTACCAAGTACCAGACTGTGTCCAGACCAAAGTCCAGGTGAGAACGCGTTAATGGCTGTACAGTAGCTGTAACTCTTAAAGCGTGATACTAGGAACATCATAGATCTGCTGATAAAAATGGATACCTTGCATGCACACTAAGTAACTTTGCCATAAATGCCCATATAAATGGCCATAAATGTAAATGGTCTCTCAGGTTCTGCGGTCAACTGCAGACTGGTCGGCGGGAATCAAGCACCATGAGGAGTCCATTCATAATGCCTATATTCAGGTCATTGCCAAGAGCAAGCACTTCATCTACATTGAGGTACACAATCCTCCACTTTTACTTAGTCTGTCAGCATTCAGTGATATGATTCAAATGTGCTGACAGCTATTTAGTAGTTTAGATGCAAAATATGTAATAAGTTATAAAACACCGTTGACATTTCAGTTGCTTCATATTATTGATAAATGACATGCAGCAGTGGTTGTCAGAGCATATCAGGGGAGATGCCAAGAATGATTCAGTGGAAATTCTAGAGGAACCATGACTTGGATATTCGCCTAAAAACAAACAGATAAAATCTATACAATTGGAAATGTATTTTAAGAGAACTTTATAGTAAGAGATTATACGAGAACTTAATCATATTTTTTCAGTAGAAATGTACTGTAGCCTATCAGAAGTAAAATGTGTTCACCTCTGTAACATGCCTGATAAATTAAACTGATTGTTCTTGTTTCATTGTATTGTTTCAGAACCAGTTCTTCATCAGCTGTGCCGATAACAAACATGTTTACAACAAGATTGGTGACGCCATTATTGAGCGAATCATCAGAGCTCACAAGTAAGTGTGAGAATCCTAATGCATTAGCACTGATTGTTGATCATTGTCATTAATTGGACCAGAGTATTTTATTTATTTATTTTTTTTAAACTGTAATTGCAAGGAATTTTGCCCCGTAATATGTTTAACACAATTTGTACAGTATAACTGGATTATCATGTTGGGTTATTAAAAACATTTTTTCAATCCTTTGCTCAAGTCTTACTCCCTTAAAAATATGACACCCTTGTGCATGCAAACAAACCCAGCCTTTCTGTATATATCCTTTTCACCCGAACATATTAGTAGAGCTTCACTTCTTCAAAAAAATCAACAGTAAATTACCACCTTCTCGCATACTAATGCACAGGGGCGGACTGGCCACCTGGAGCACCGGGAGTTTCCCCGGTGGCTCGTTGTACAATGTGGGCCGGTGTAGTGCCGAATTCTGACCCCCGCCAGATAATTACCCCCCTAGTATTGTTAGGTTTAGGGTTAGGTGTGGGGGAGGGGTTAGGATTACTAGGCAATCAGGTAGCGATTTCAACGAGGGGGGTAATAATTTGGCAGGGAGTCGAAAATAGGCACAACACAGGCTCTTTGCGTAATAGATATAAAACATGGATTATTAGTAAATGTATGTACATATATCCTTCCATCGGCCCAGACTAATGGCCCGCGCGGCCCACTTCATTCAACAATTCTAATTAATATAGCGTGCTCCGGCTCAGTCAGTGCAGCGGCTTAAAAGCGCTCGTTAATGTCAAAATGTTTGAAACAGCCAATCAAAGCACAGAAGGCGGGGTTTACTGTTCACAGACGCTGCGCTGCGCGCGACTTGAATGCAGTGTTGCCAACTTAGCGACTTTGTCGCTAGATTTAGCGACTTTTCAGATCCCCCTAGCGACGTTTTTCCAAAAGAGCGAGTAGCGACAAATCTAGCGACTACTTTGACAAACCTTAGCAAGTCTCTGTGATCGCTGGTACTGCCGCAACGGCGCGAGGTCGGCGCACACGCACCTCTTTCCCTGCATCTGCTTTGTTCTGTGAGCGGCTGAGAGGAGCAGCGCGTTCAGTTAAAATAGATATTATGTTGCTACTCTAATTTTAAAAATTAGAGATTAGAGTAGCAAAAAAACTTTTATTATCAGTTATTATTTGTGATCAATTATTAATAATGGTTTTATTATTGGTATAATGGTTCTCAGTTAAAGAACAGCATTTATTTGAAATATAAGTACTTAATAAGTGTAAATATCTTTACTGTCAAAGTCCCTTTTTGGATTCTATAATATTTGATTAATTCAACATTGTTGATGAAAAATATTAATTTATATTTTTTAATCTTACCCAAGACTGAATGGCATCACATTTTCCACAAAAAAATGAAGCAGCACAAGTTTTCAACATTCATAATAATCAGACATGTTTCTTGAACAGCAAATCAGCATATTAGAATGATTTCTGAAGATCATGTGACACTGAAGACTGGAGAAATGATGCTGAAAATTCAGCTTTGATCACAGCAATCAATAATATTTTACTATATATTCACATAGAAGGCAGCTGTTTTAAATTGTAACATTATATTTTTCATCATCAAAATAATTTGTATACTCTTTTCTACAATTGGAGCTCTATTCCTTAAAATGATAGATGTCAAGCTCATAAAAACAGTCCACATTCTGCACTATTCAAGTCTTCTAGACAATACCGGAGCATCGTGTCATATGCACTGATAATATTGGTATTTAACTTTAGTGACATTAAACTGTCCCTCATAATAATTCTTTAAAATTATTTACTATTTGTCATATACACCAGAAAAGACTATAATGTAAAGAATATGCCACTCATTTATGGTGTTGCGGACCGGGTTTGGTGGGCCGCTCTGTGCCAAAAAGTCCAGGGCCACTTTTTGGCCCCAGTCCACCCCTGCTAATGCAGTCCTGCCAACTGCAGTTCCTTGTGAAGTATGTGATTTACAGGAGACAAGTCTCTCTCCGCTGCTGTCATACACACAGGCTCAGCTGCAGAGACAGGCCTTTCTTTAACGCACACTGATGGATAATGAGAAGCCAGCATCTGCCACGACACTGATGTGAGCCAGACACGGGCTGTGGATGCGCCACTCTTCATTTAGTCATTCCAAGCATTGCCCCCAATACTGAAATATTGCACTGTTGTTTGTGCTGTAAGAACGCTGGCATGTGCTTAAAGAGCTCTCTGGGAGAAGAGCAATTCCTAATGACTTTAGAATGATGGAGGCAGCATACAGAATGAACAAAAGGAAATGCCACTAAAGAGAAATGGGTTGGAAAGGATGTTTTACCATTTAATGTCAATGGAAGTGAGGATATTTGATTTAAGAATAAGCATGTGTGTATTTGCATGGATTTATTGTATTGATGTTTGCTGTAATGTTTCACAGGGAGAAGAAGCTGTTCCGTGTGTATGTGGTGACTCCCCTGCTGCCTGGATTCGAGGGAGACATTTCCACAGGAGGAGGAAGTGCACTCCAGGCTGTTATGCATTTCAACTACAGGTAGGAATGAATCCGTTGCTGTGCACGTGTCTTTGAGCAAAAAAAGGACAGCTCAGGTCAGACAGTAAAAATTGCAACGCCTGAGTCTCATACAGAGTTTGGGGCTCAAAAAAATAGAATGGTATTGTGATCCCACATTAATCATTTTTTAATTATTATTTTGCAGTATAAAAAGTAAAAAAGTAGTTAATTTTAGCCAGGTTGAGGCATGTTTAATTAAATAGCTCATTTCATACATAGATTCATTACTTTGCACTGGATTATTTATTATTATAAAATCAGATTGACTGTTCAAAAAATCTGGCCAAATCTAATTGTTCATTGGTTGTGATGGTAATGGTGCAAACGTGCATAGGTTTGCCATGCATGAGACTTTAGCAATAGATGTTTTACTATTAATGAATATTTTTCTGAGGGCAGTATCAAAATTTGAACACTTAGAACATTACAGACAGCAGCATAAAAATCTGGAAAGCGCACAAAAAAAAAGCACATTAAATCTTATCTTGTCCATCCATCTGATCTGTCTGATCTCCGTAACAAATGTCTGGGTGTTAGGTGGTATCGTATTTTAAATATTTATTTAAAAACAATTTTGAGGGTAGACTTCAAGTGGTGTTTGTTTTTCTGCAAAAGTTTGAAAAGACTGCGATATTTTCAGTGCAATTTAGTCAGTGACATCAACAGTAACAGTAAGACTATAATGACACACAAAAAAATCAGTTTCAAATAAATTCAGCAAAGAATCGTAGAAAAAAATATATCACAGATCTAACATTGATAATACGCAATGTTACTTGGGCAGCAAATCAGCATATTAGAATGATTTCTGGTCACGTGACATTGAAGACTGCAGTAAGGATGCTGAAAATTCAGCTTTGCCAACAGAGGAATTAATTATATTTTAAAATATATTAAAATTGAAAACCGTTATTTGAAATGTAATAATATTTCACAAAATTACTGCTTTTGGCTGTATTGTTGATCAAATAAATGCAGCCTTGGTGAGCATAAGAAACTTCAAAAACTTTTAGGAACTTTTTTTTTTTTTTAGTTGAAGACAAAAAGAAAGAAAAAAGTGATGTACTCTATGGAAGAACTTGATTGCTTTCATGATAACATGTTTGGGCCATGTAGATGTGGAATATGTTGCTATAATTATTTTGTCAGACATAATTTTTTCATTTGCAGAAAATATAGTTTCAGTGACCGACGATGCTCTTACATTACATTGGCTTGTTTTCTTTCTCAGTAGCATTTACTGAGAAATCAATCACATTCCAGGGACATTTATTAACATTTAAAGAGGTTAATGTGGTCGGTGTTGTTTTCAAGTTGAAAACCAAGTGTGTCATGTACAATGAGCACGACTTGACCGTCTGTTTCTGTTTCTGTAGTGTCATTCATGAGTTCACAGCTGTAGTTGGTTTCCCAGTGACTCAGTTAGTGCTTCCTCTTTAGTGAACTCAGGCACATTCTCTCCTGTCCTCCCCTGATTTAAGCTTTAATGAGTCTGACAACACGCTAAACAGCTTTACAGCTTCTTTCAACTCTATCAGAGAGGCAGCGCGAGCAGCCCTGATCTACCAGACGAGCCTGCTTTCATCCTGCAGTCAGGCATGATCATCATCATCTCCACGATAACCTTCCGATCACGCTCCCTGCATATCATTTGGATGAAAGCAGGAATTTGTCAAAGAAAATTGTAAATGTCGCTGATGTGAGCATAATGACCCGTGTTAGACAGTGCACCTTTGTTTTCCAATGCCAGCTTATCAATTCATTCCATTACACACGTAAGAGGCACCGCCAAGTGTTAAATGCTCGTTTCACTCGTCTGGAAAATAAATGGAAATAAGCAGTGCTTCAGTGTCACAGTAAACATGGAAAACTACTGCAAGGTTTATTTATTCATTTATTAGGGTTTTTTTTTTGCTAGTAAATTTCCTTTTCTGCAGCTCCCCATCACATTTTACATGGCAAGACAGGTTTAGTGCATAAGCTTGCTTTTGGTAATCTAGAGAATGATAATGTCAAGTTATTAAGAGAACACAATGAGCTGTCATAACTCTACGATTGCGCTTGAAAAAACATGTAATCTTTTGTAGGACCATGAACAGAGGAGAGTACTCCATAATTGCTCAGCTGAAGAAAGAAAGTAAGTCTGAGTGTTCCCATCCCTCTTCTTTCTCTTTCTCTCTCTGTACGTGTCAGATGTTGGGGAAGGAACGGTAAGATGACATGATTGTGACATAATTTAATGTGAACCTGACTCTGTGGTGGTAATGAGTTCTCTTCTGTGGTTTACCACAACATTGCAACATATAAGACAAGTGAACACAATTTTCAAAATGTGCTTAATGGTTACATACAGTGGATGACACCAGTAGAACTTCTTGTAATTGATTGTCTGTTTGCGCCAATAATGAGTTGAGGTGAAATTTATGAAACTGTTGTGCTAAACTCATAGATTTACACTTATGAAGGATTTATGGAAGAACACCTAACCCGTTTAGTGTTGACATTAATGTTTCTTTCTTTCTTAGTTAATTTATTTGCAAAACTTAAAAATGTAAAATTATAGAACAAGAACAAGTGGGTGAATACAGAGAGAAAAAAAATATAATTATTTAAATTGTATATAATATGGGAAGTTTTAAAGCTTTAATGTTGGAGATGAAGTGATAAAACGTAAATCTGAGGGTTTGTGAGTTACTGAAAAGATAATTAATGAAATCTTAAAAATGAAAATCTAAACAAATAATTTAAAATCAAAACAATTTACTTTAATATTTTATTTGGTGACAAGCAAACTGTAAAAATAATTTCAGTGGTAACACAAGTCTTTCCATTACTTTAATGTACTTTAATTTATCGTTTTCAACTTTTTTTTTTTTTTTACGATTTTTACGATTTAATACGATTAAGACAATTTCAACACCAAGTCCATTTATAATTACATTTTTCTAATTCAAGTTGAAATTACATTTACAGTCAATTTGGTTATACTTAAAAATGGAAAGTTTGAAGTTTTAAATTGAAGTTAGTGAAAATTTTTACAGTGCATGTCATGTGACCATTAATCGGAGAACAGTGAGCGTGCAAATGTGTTGTTGAATAATTGAAATATTAAATATTAATAACTTAAAATATTATATTTTAATTCGAAATATTAACTTAAAATCTCAAGGTTAAATTGTGTGTCAAACTTTTCGACTTGGAAAGTGTGTCAAACCCTCAGGTAACATTCTGTCTTTCTAAAATGGTCTAAATAGCAAGAGACACCTTTAATTTTCAGACATTGGTGTTCATTCTGTTTTTCACCTGATTTTCTCTTTATTACCCCCACAGTGGATGACCAATGGATGAACTACATTTCTATTTGTGGTCTGAGGACTCATGCGGAGCTGGAAGGCAGACTGGTGACTGAGCTCATCTATGTTCATAGCAAACTGCTCATTGCTGATGACAACACTGTCATTATTGGTGAGTTAACAATGTTACATTCCCATGCCTGCTTTTCTCTGTAATTGTTAAGCAGCTCCCTGTGCATTATTTCTTTATGGCTAGAGATTTATACTCCCCCTTGTGGAGGACTGTGGTAATTGTGAAGCATAGACTGTGAGGCCACACATAATCATTGACCTGGTAAATACATAGCTGGTTTTCACATTTGCCCACTCATTTCCCTAAAATAGTATTTAGATTGACGTCAACAGATTTTGCATTCAAATTATGTGATTTTTTTTTTTTTAATGAGGAAAATATTGTGGTCTGTGTAGTTTACGCATGACTGCACTGCCAGATGTGCAGTATTGACATTCGCTCTGCAGCTAAAGCTAAAACCTATCTTCATGTCTCTGTTTTCTGAAAGACGTATCACATCTGTGATAAAATAAAAATCAAATAATACTTTGTACGAGGAGCGGAAGAAACTCACAAAAGATAAGCGAGTGTCATTTCAGATAAAGCTTTAGATTTCTGTGAAAGATACAAGAAATCAAATGAAGAAAGCCATAGATCAGGAGGAGGAAGACGGGAACATTTAGCCGCGCACTGAAACTGAGTTATCTCTGATTCTGTTGGTGGAAGATTCGTGTGCTATTGAATTAAATGCCTCGAGATCCTATCACTTGTAAAACGATTAATAAAATTGAATCGCAGAGTATTAAAAAAAAATCTTGTTTTGTTGTCTGTGATTTATTATTTTTCTTGATATTTTAGATTAAGCGAGTCATGACTAGTGTGTGTTTCCTTTTAGTACACTGTATTTTTTTAATAGTTATTGCAATTTATGAAACAAGTCAGACTTGTTTTGCTTTTTTAGCTACCAGGCATTATTATTATTATTATTATTATTATTATTATTATTATTTATTTTATTTTTTTAATTTTTACCAGGATTTTTTTAATTAATAAAATGTTCAATTAAATTTGTATAGTTTTAATTGAGAATATATATATATATATATATATATATATCTATCACCATAAACAATCCAATTTTTGTTTATCTTTTTCCTTGTCTATTTTTAATTAATTAATTAATTTTACAGGCTCTGCCAACATCAACGACCGCAGCATGTTGGGGAAAAGGGACAGCGAGGTAGCAGTGATTTTTGAAGATTCAGAAACAACGCCGTCAGTGATGGATGGCCAAGAGTACCAGGCTGGCAAGTTTGCTCTGCAGCTCAGACTGGAGTGCTTCAAGTAAGATCTGGGGGAAGCCAACCGTCCTAGTGTTAGCAAAACAATTGAGTCACAGCTGAAACTCTTTGTTCTGTCATAAACCAGAACCATTCTTGGTGCCTTTGATGATCCAACCATTGATGTTAGTGACCCCATCAGCAACGGATTCTACAAAGACGTCTGGATGAGCATTTCAGGTCGGAACGTCACCATCTATGAGAAGGTGCGTGTGATTCCTTGTGTCTTTCTCCACTCGCTCCTGGGCATGAAATGGAATGGCTACTTTCTATCTTCCTATTACGTGGAGCATTTGAATTATGATTTAGAGGTGTCATTTGTCAGATAGGTATTGTTCTCTCTGTTTGGCAGTCTCATGGCAGGCCAGTAATAATGAGGCTTAATGGAATGAGAGATTCTTATTGTGAGCCACCATTGTAGTGTGGCAATTTCAGTAAATACCTCACACATCAGCCACACAACCAAATGTTTCACACATACACCTACTATTAGGAAGCTTAGTTTCCTCCGTAAGAGTGCAAGGTCTCTCTTCCATTCTATTAAAATAAAATAAAGTTTATTTTTAATTATTTTGAAAATTGAAAAATGCAAAGGTTTTTTTTATGTAAGGTTTGAGTAAAAACAACTCACTTTATCATGGTAATCTTCATAACCTTCTATCATCAGACATTTTATAAAAAAAAATAAAAAAATAAAAAAAATTTATATATATATATATATATATATATATATATATATATATATATATATATATATATATATATATATATATATATATATATTATATAATATAATTTTTTTTTTTTTTTTTTTTTAAATGGTGATTAATTACACCTGCATATTTCTAATATGCCATTATGTAACCTAGGTTTTGCATAGTAATAGAACACTGCAAAATTGGTTTATGGTTACGAAGATCAATAAAAGCCAAACAACAAATACTTTCTGCACTTTTACCAAGCAACTGTTATTTAAATGTGAAAAAAAAACTCTAGATACAACCATTTGTTTTTTAGTTTGTGTGCACTTTAATATTATTTTAGTATTATTCATATATTATAATTTTTATTAGTATTTTGAATTGGCTTTTATACCTAATTTTTATGTTTTAGTTATTTATATTTATGTTTTAGTAATTTTGTGTTCTTTAGCAATTTATTTTATTTTTTTTCAGGTTTAGTTTTATTTTAATACTTCAATTTTAGGTCCTATAGTTGCCAAAAAATTGTCATGATCATAATAAAATGACTTGCTCATCTGTTCTGAATTTCCAAATACAATGTAAGCAGCAAATAAAACTGAGGACTGTTGATGTGGTGGCATTGCAGGTTTTCCGCTGTCTGCCCTCAAGTCTGGTGAGGAACAAACAGGAGCTCATGAGCTTCCAGTTCAAACAAGGTCTTGATAAAGAGGACCCTGTTAAAGCTCAGGAGCTGCTGATGAAGATTAGAGGCTTCCTGGTCCAGTTCCCGCTGGAGTTCCTCTGCGAGGAGAACCTCATGCCCTCAGTAGGCACCAAAGAAGCCATGGTGCCCACTGAGCTCTGGACCTGATGACACCAAATGAGAAGCACAAAAACGACAATCCACATCCAACATGAGGGGAAAAAACAAAGACACCACTGTGGTGGACAAAACTTCTCCAGTCGATACAAAGGAGCAAAGGATATTAAGACAAACTGTCCGTCCATTGTCAGACAATTCCATATATATAAATGTACATAATGATATTTTATAAGTGATTATCAGCACATATTGTGCTTTTACTATAATGTATTTAATGAAATACATTTAATGAGATACCAAACAAGAAGGGCTTTTTAAATAAATATTTTAATTCTAATGTACATATAAAGAGGATTTGATTTTTATTGCTATCGCTGGCTCAATTTTAGAGGCAGCACTCAAAGTGAAGGGCAAAATGGAGAGTGGAAGTCCTGTCAGATATCATTTTGTCACTGCAGCCCATTCTTCAGCACGGCGTCCCCAGTAGAAGCGCATCCATGACAGGCTGAGTACAGTGATATGTGTTTTCTGTCTGGTGAACCTGCTCTTAGACCGAGTCTGCAGAGGCTTTTACTGTCCAGCCTCGCTGCCTGGGTCTAAGTGTCAGTGCTCTGGGGAGACCAAACAATCTCTCTGTGAATTAAAGTGCTGAGTAACTGAAGGAAATTATTACCTCTCAACACCAAACAGCGACGTGTGGCGTCCAATCTTACATTTTCCCCTTCACAAATGTGGCATAGAATCCATGCCTTTATTCATGAGTTAGCGCTTGTTGCCATTTCAAATTGTCCCTTGATGTTTGAATATCATCGGGTCAGCCATTTTCTACAGTTTGCCACTCTTCTTATTCTTGGTGATGCTTTGATATGTTTTTAATTCTTGTTATTTTATCTGTTCTTTTTTTCCTTTTTATTTTCTTTTGAGTTTTTCATGTATCTTAAAGAAGTCTGTTATGCTCACCAAGGCTTCATTTAACTGTAATTACAGTAAATCAATTTTAAAACTGTTTTCTGTTTTAATACATTTTAAACAGTCATTTATTACTGTTATGGTAATGCAAAATTTTAAGCAGTCATTACTCCCATTTTTAGTCACATGATCCTTTAGAAATCATTCTAATATGCTAATTTGGTACAGAAACAAGAAACATTTCTTATCAATGTTGAGAGCAGTTATGCCATTTATTATTTTTGTGGAAACTTGATACATTTTTACAGGATATAAGGCATTTTTGAAATAAAAATCTTTTGTAAAAATCATAAAGGTGTTTACTGACCCCAAACCTTTGAATGTTAGTGTTTCAAAATTTGCAGCCGATTTTACTGCCATAATGCAACTCGTTTCTCATTTCTGTGACTCATTTCTAGTTGGTGAAAATGTGCATTATAAATCTGAATATAGCCAAATCAAAAGTGGGCACACTAAAATAATGCCTAAATAGTCTGTTTTGTTTCAAATCATCAAGACTTTTTTTCTTTGAAAAAGATGCACAAATCAAACATAATAAGAGCAAGAATTCATGTTCACAAAATCATCTAGCATAGCTTCTGAGTCTGTTATAATAGAAGAGATGAGAATGTTGTTTAACATTCATCAACATGTTCTTTCTGTTTATTTCAATATGTATCACTGGCGTTGAAGATTCAAGCTTGCTGCATTTGCCCTCAGTTGGTGACCCCAAAGCCAAACCCGACTGATTAACATGGAGCTCACTGGGAGAAACAACTCCTGTGCCACCTTTTCTAGCACATTTCATAACCAGCATGTTGTCTGTAG
Source organism: Barbus barbus (assembly GCF_936440315.1). Taxonomy (NCBI): domain Eukaryota; kingdom Metazoa; phylum Chordata; class Actinopteri; order Cypriniformes; family Cyprinidae; genus Barbus; species Barbus barbus. Next base: position 17,209,546 of record NC_136743.1, on the reverse strand, counting down.
TTATATGAACTGTGAATTTGACAGACAAGGTATATTTTAGCCATGACTCCAGTGTAAAGGCATTTGTTCAAAAATTTGCACTAAGTTTCAAATAAATTGCAAAAACTGTTAGTTGTGGGAATGGTTTCCTTGGGGTGTTTTACTGCAATAGCTGATCTTAAATCATATTCTAATGTTGTCTTATTTTCCATTTTAACACCAAAATGCAATCAAAACATGCCCTTTAGGCACCAACGGCTGGGACAGAGGTTTAAAAATTAGTTGTATCCTTGTGAACATTAGTTTTAACGCCGTCGTTTCGCAGGGGAACCGGCTCTGATCCATGCCCAAACCTGGAAGTCTCGAAACACAATCATTAAGAAGCAATTTAAATGCAAATCTGGCCACTGGCTCGTCCCCAAACGTGCCTCATTGGACGAGACACCTGATAGAGAGCGGCCAACGCTAATGACATCCTCTGAGTGGAATCATGTTCGGAGGTATTGAAATCAAGAGTGAAAAGAGTTGATAGATTATCTCTGTGACCTTAATGGCTTCTTATCGTTGATGGTCTAAAAGCCTTCAACTGACTCGACACCATCCAGACCCTGAGCATTTGGTTTCTTCAAGAGATAGCTGGTCAATTGCTGAGCTGTCATGCCTCACTAACTACATGTGTCATTTGAAAACAGCATCACTGTCTCAATTACTGTGTACTGTAGTTCTCTGGTATTGTGCAATGGTTCATTAAACAGATTGTCCTTTTCTGAAATGAGAAAAGCAGTCTCTGGCAAATTTGCAGTGATGTTCATAAGTATTCAGAGTCCATATGTTAATAATTATGCATTTTTGCACTGCTCATTATTCTCATAATATAAACAGATACAGTATTGCTTTCGAAGTCTGCGATGCAGTACTTTGTCTAGTATTGAAGCTTTTTAATTAAGCAAAATCACACAAGCAAGAATGTTGATATTCATACCAGAACAGAACGACTGAGGCTATGATGCTGCTTTTATAAAATAATTGAAAAATTTATATGAAGCAGCTTGCCTTTTAGACATAATATTGTCCAGTTACTTGGTCACAAAGCCACATCAGAATCAACCGACTCTTTGCAACACACAACCATAGTGGCATTTTGTTCTTAAATCAGTCAGTTTTTAATTAATAGTTGAAGTGAATGATTGAAAGCAACTATGTATTTTGCTTTTTTTTTTTGCTTTTTTGCGATTTTGGAGCCCCTACAGTTAAGTGAGTGAAAAAATAGACCACATTTTGGTGAAAACTATGTGAACATTTAATTACTGAACATCAAAATGGAAAAAGTTGGTCAAAAACAAAGCACAAACTCACCTTCAACCGCAACTAAGCCGCCATGTTTATTTTTAGCTTAGCTGTCACGGAATGGAACGCACAGGATTGTTAGATATCAAAGGCAGTGAAGGATATGTCTATACTGTCTTCAAAAGTTGATCAGAAGAAGGTATCTCAAGTGAAGCAGATTTTGGAGTTCGGACACAGCTAACATGTTGTTGTCTTAAAGCACTCCTCTCCCTTCACAGATTTTACCACTCATCAAACTAAAATACTCCAATGGGAGTCATTCTGGCGGTAGGCTACTTATTGGAAGTCAGTGTACCATAAGAAGGATTTTAGGTTAAAAAAAATTAAATAAATAAAAAAACCTTACTGTTGCTTTAAGGAATCACTCATAAAGACAACCACTTCTTGCCACCTACTGGTGTACGATATAATAAGATTCACTCAAAAAAGGCCCACCAGATATGTAACTGTAAAAAGCAGCTCATCCAAATCTATTGTAGGCTTATGCACAGAACATAAAATATGTGAAAATGTTTCTGAATATGTTTTGAGTGAAAAGGGATACTTTTAAACAGCTAAGAAAAGCAAAATTTTGCTAGACCCAAACTTCCAAATGTCGTCAGGATTACTTAAAAGTAGTACTTTACAGTAAGTTAATAAATTATTAATTCATTAAAATAATCTAATTAAATCTAACCTAAATCATACTTCTTTTTCATCCTTCAATAATGATTGAAGAACAGACATTCTTGAAACATCCGTGCTGATCACTATACTGGATCCTTTCCTCTGTGGTGATCATGTGCTCCACCCCATTCCAGGCCCATGCATGTAGATTTGTCTGCTGATATTTCAGCTTTTCCTGTTCTCCATTCCAGTTTTATGTAAGAAAACATACCTCTTAACCCCAGGGCGTACCTCCAACTGTGCCTTGTTGAAGTTTTCTTTCTTTTCGTTTTTTGCATATTGAATTATTCATGTTTCTCTAAATGAGTAACTTTAAAATATAATGTCAATCTCCAAGGCTTGTCACAGGCAGCCTGCTGGTGGTTTGCTCTTTTTTCCTGCCTAAAAGAGTTTTTTTCTTTAATTTGTTACACTAGACCAATTGAACTAAACCAATGATTCTTTGAGGCTTTAGTTAATCTTCCTCTCAGCTAAACAAGTAATCATCCATGGTTTTTTAAAGCTTATATTAAAAGCTTATATTATCTTCGGCTGAGACAAATGACAAAATCTTTAAATTCAATCAGTTAAACTCAAGCCTGAGTTATAACTTGAATCTGCAAATCAAAAATTTGTCATCACTTTGTATATCACATTTGCTTCTTTGTTGGTCCCTAGAGTCTCAGTTGAACTTCACACAGTTTGACATAGATATAGTTGTCTTTTGTAATGTTGTGACGTTAGTGGGAGAAGTAAATAACCCATGCCAACAAGGCGGCCTATTTGCTCTTTGTGTAAATAGACACTGCGTTAATTAAAAGGCACCAGACTACAGAAAATATACTCCAGTATTTAATTTTTTTTTTTTCTGGGGGAGGACCCACCCAGATTTATTTTGCTTCCGACGTCCCCTAAAATGACGCATTAAGCCAGGTTAAGCGTATTCCTTATGGGAGGAAAACGCTTTACCCGTAATGAAACGCGTTACCTTCTTATTCTGGACTCATCTGCTTGTCTATACATCGTATGCTTTATTAATAATGTGTTTATTGAGTTTGGTCTTTTAAAAACACTGTTTTAATGCATTAAGCCACATTAAGCATTTTCAAATGTCCCGCCAGAAGTGGCGCTGCTTCCTTTTACACTGAAATGCCTTCCGTTTACACTGAAAAGTTCACGCACATCCACATATGAAATCACTTGCATATACATATATACACGTGTATGCGCGCAGCGAGTTTATATGTATGTGCGAGTGTTTATAGGTTTATAGGTATGTATTAGCGAGAGTCTATAGGTGTATGCATGCATCAAGTTTATATGTATACGCAAGTTATTCACAAGTGTATATGCATTCATTACTAACATAATATGTATTGGTATGGATTTCATATTAGTGTGCCCGTGTATTTCATATATATGTATCCAAACTCACCATATGTATACTATTGGATGTTCAATATATATATATATATATATATATATATATATATATATATAGAACATCCAATAGTATACATGTGTATGTGAGTAATTTATAGGTGTATATGCACATGTTTTATGTATGTATTGATGAGCGAAGTTTGATTTAAATCATTGAATAATGTTCCTGACAGCAGACAGAATGTTTCCTTTCAAAAGGAAATAAGATGCTGCAGCTAATCCACAGGTAGATTCCCTCCTGAATTAATAAAACATGTTAAAAGTTGTTAAACAGGAACTATTTCTGAATTTTAAGATCACATCAAAACATGCTCAGATTAAACATGTCATTCCCGATTCTCTGCCTGTGCTCCTCACAACATGAAATGTGTCACTCTGACCTAAATCAGTTGGAATTAAATGATGGGTGTTACAGAAAAACAAACCTATAATTACGACAGTTTGCACTGTTAAGAAATCAACAACAGAGTGTTTTAAAGGAATAGTTTACCCAAAAAAAATGTAAATTCTGTTATTAACTACTCACGCTCATGTCGTTCCAAACCCGTAAGACCTTCGTTCATCTTCGGAAAACAAATTAAGATATTTTTGACGAAATTCGTGAGCTTTCTGACCCTCAACGCAACTGACATGTTCAAGGCCCAGAAAGGTAGTAAGGACATCGTTAAAATAGTCCATGTAACATCAGTGGTTCAACTGTAATTTTATGAAGCTACAAAAATACTTTTTGTGCGCAAAGAAAACATAAATAACAACTTAATTCAACAATTCTTCTATTCTGTGTCAGTCTCCGCTGTGTGTGCAGGAGCTGGCATTCTGATGTAGAACCCAGATGTGCTGCGGCTTGTTTGCAAAGACAGGAATGCCCATGGATGTGCCATGGTACTGTCATTAATGTGCGTCTAATTCTGACATGGAAAAGAATAAATTGTTTAATAAAGTCATTATTTTTGTTTCCTTTGCGCACAAAAAGTATTCTCTTAGCTTCATAAAATTAAGGTTGAACCACTGATGTTACATGGACTATTTTAATGATGTCCTTACTACCTTTCTGGGCCTTGAAAGTGTCAGTTGCGTTGCTATCTTTGCAGGGTCAGAAAGCTCTCGGATTATATATATATAGTTTAATATGTTTTAAATATTCACAATAAAAAAGGGGCTATCAAGATACTGAAATGAAAAAAGCACAATAAAAAGTAGTAAATACTGCCATAAGCAACACTGAAATTAAAATCATAATCTTGATAATATTCTCAAACACTCTGAATGTTGAATGGTGGGCATCTCACTATGGTAAGGTCATTGACGTACTACTATTAGTGGCATTTGCCACTTTCACCACCATTCCCTTATGAAAATTAACCATAGTTTTATTTAAAATAAAACCAAAATACCATGGTAACCACAAATTAACAATGGTACCCATGCTATTTGTAGTAAAACTGTGGAAAATAAGTGAAGTGAAGTGACATTCAGCCAAGTATGGTGACCCATACTCGGAATTCGTGCTCTGCATTTAACCCATCCAATGTGCACACACACAGCAGTGAACACACACACACACCGTGAACATACACCCGGAGCAGTGGGCAGCCATTTTATGCTGCAGCGCCCGGGGAGCAGTTGGGGGTTCGGTGCCTTGCTCAAGGGCACCTCAGTCGTGGTATTGAGGGTGGAGAGAGCGCTGGACATTCACTCCCCCCACCTACAATTCCTGCCGGCCGGAGACTCGAACCCGCAACCTTCGGATTACAAGTCCGACTCTCTAACCATTAGGCCACGACTTTCCGGAGTGAAATAATAAAACCATGGTTTATTTTCGTAAGGATTGATCTAATCACTCACAGCGCCACCTGGTGGACTGCAGTGTACTGTAATCTGGACATTGTGAGTACTGCCATTATCCCCAAGCAGCGATACACCATCTCCACAGAACTGCTAATGTAAGGTTTTTTATAGCAACTTTTTACCTATCTCATCTGAACAGGCTTTTCATGGACAGGGATGGAAACCTAGAGTTGAGCCTAAACCAGCTGCATTTTTCACTGTCGAAAGAGCAGATCAAGACTGTAGCAGATTCCAGGCCTGCACATGCTGCCTACAGTTGATATCGCCTATAGATGTGTCCCTGAGGGCCCACTGCCAAGAGCTAAATGCTGCACTCTGACGCTGCTGAATACACAAGTTGACTGCAGTGTGCCATTGCAGCTATAAGTTTGGGTAAGAAAACAAGAGTAACTCTTGTTTCTACACACCACTTTTAATTCAGTTTAATAATTCACTACCCCGGGTGTCTCTCAAACTCTCAAACAGCCCTCCAAAAACTCATATATGACCAGTTTATATGGGTTTTTGGAGGGCTTTTATTTTGTAATGCGATATCAGATCGTCTTGAAACTGGTTGAGTGACACCCTGGGGTAGTGGACTGTTAATCTGAATTGAAACTGGTCTGTGGAAACAGGGAGTTTCCTTTTTAGAGCCATCTAAAATCAAAGACAAAACTGGTCAAATATGAGTTTTTTGAGGGCTTTTATTTTGTAATGCGACATCAGGGCCCGTATTCATGAAGAATTTTAATGCAAAAAGTAGCTCCTATTGACAAAATTCTAAGAAAATTCTTAGAAATGTGGGCGTTTACTCTTAAAATTAAAGAAAAAATCCTAGTAAAGAAAAAAGTAATTCAGAAAGCATCTTAACCCTTAAAAGAGGTCTTAAGGTCAAACTTGTTAGGAGTATGGACGAGGACTTTTAAGGGGCTTAAGAGTTTCTTTAACAGCGGAGAAAATGGACGAAAATGAAGAGCGAGAAGAAATGTGTTGCACACAATGGATGACAGTGAGTTAATAAGACACTACACATTAGTTCGTGCAGGGATCATGTTTGTGACTGATCTTATTAAAAGACATGCTAACATCTCAGACACCGCGCAGAATTGCCATAGCGCCAGAAATCACTACATTAAAATATTTGTCAACTGGAAAAATGCAACTATGCAGCAGTGATGATTTGGGTCTGTTACAGCACTTATTAGGCTTATATGTCTCTGTTCATTTCCTATAAAACACAGTAAATATGCAGGGCCGGCGCCAAGGCACCCAAACGAGTTACTGTGCCCCCCCACTTTCCATCCTCTCCCCTCCTTGCTGAACGCGATCGATTTTGAAAGCGAAAGTACCGATAAATCAGCGCACAATGCGATTGCACGCTTTAGCGAGCGTCAGCAACTGCACGAGATCACAGATTGCTTTTCCTTACTCAGAGTTGCTCTCAAATCGGTCCCGAATCGCTCTTAAGCTAAGACTCCTACGTAAAAGTTTTTAAGCTAAATTAAGAGTTTTCTGAGAGGATTCTTAGAATCTTTATGAATACGGGCCCAGATCTTCTTGAAACTGGTTGAGTGACACCCTGGGGTAGTGGACTATTAATCTGAATTGAAACTGGTCTGTGGAAACTGGGAGTTTCCTTTTTAGAGTTATCCAAAATCACAGGCAGAACAGGTAGAATATGAGTTTTTGGAGGGCTCTTATTATGTAATGCAACATCAGATCGTCTTGAAACTGGTTGATTCAAGATTCAAGATTTGTATTCGTGACATACACAATTATGCAGAGTATAACCAGCAGTGAAATGTAAATTAGGTCCGCTCCAAGGACAGTGCAATTGTATAGACAAATATTAAGAAAAAGAAAAGTAGGAAAAAGAATAAAATAAAAGATAAGAAAATATAAATATAATTGTGCAGGTCAGTATGTTGTTGACATAAATAGTAATATAACAGGAATGTGCAAAAAAGTTGTACATGGCATTTAAATAGCAGCATATGAGGTAGAAAAAAATATGAATAGCTTATTGATATGGTGATGTTAACATGGAGTCAAGTGATGTTATGACACAGAGTTAGAGTTTAAGTCTCTCAGTTTTTGCCATCGGGCTACGGAAGCGCTTACCAGATGGAAGCAAAGTGAATAGTCAGTTACCAGGGTGATTTGAGTCCTTGATAATTTTGACAGCTCTACTTTTGCAGCGTTTGAGGTAGATGTCCTGCAGAGAGGGGAGAGCAGACCCTGAGATGCGCTCAGCTAAGCGCACAACTCTCTGTAGTGCTTTGCAGTCCTGATTGGAGCTGTTTCCATACCACACTGAGATGCACTCAATGCAGTCAATACACTTTCTATGGTCCCTGAATAGAAAGTTTTCAGGATTGCTGGTGAGACCCTGAATTTCCTCAGCTGTCGCAGATGGTACAGTCTTTGCCTGGCTTTCTTAACCAGTGTTTGGATGCGTGTAGTCCAAATCAGGTTCTCAGAGATGTTTACACCGAGGTAAATTGAAGCTACTCACCCTCTCCACAGGGGTCCTACTGATCATAAGAGGAGTGTAGGGCTGCTGCTGTCTCTTCCTAAAATCCATGATCAGCTCTTTAGTTTTGCTCACATTCAGAGAGAGACAGTTGTACTGGCACCATGATGTGAGTCTCTCTACCTCATCCAAGTATGCGGTCTCATCGTTGCTGGAGATGAGGCCCAGAACCACAGTATCATCAGCGAATTTGATGATAGATGTGGAGCTGTGAGAGGACACGCAGTCATGCGTGTAGAGAGAGTAGAGCAGGGGACTCAGGACACAGCCCTGTGGGGCTCCTACGTTCAGGGTGATGGAGTTTGAGGTGAACTGGTCAACTTTCACCACTTGAGGTCTGCCGGTGAGGAAGTCTTGAATCCAGTCACAGAGTGAGGAGTTTAGGCCGAGGTCTGTGAGTTTAGATGCCAGCTTGATGGGGACTATAGTGTTGAAAGCTGAGCTATAGTCAATGAATAGCAGCCTTACATAATTCCCATTGTTGCTGTTCAAGTGTGTGAGGGAAGAGTGGAGGACGTGAGAGATGGCATCGTCCGTAGATCTGTTTGGGCGATAGGCAAACTGAAGAGGGTCCAAAGTATCAGGGATGGAGGAGCAGATGTGGCTCTTTACAAGTCTCTCAAAAACCTTCATGACTATAGATGTGAGGGCAACTGGGCGATAGTCATTCAGGCAAGAGGGTTTATTGTTCTTAGGCACAGGGATTATTACGGATTTTTTAAATGAGGTGGGAACCACGGAGGTAGCAAGGGACTCATTAAAGATAGACGTGAACAAACCAGCGGGCTGATCAGCGCAGGACCTCAGAACACGGCCGGTTATCCCATCAGGTTCGGCTGCTTTCCTGACGTTCACTTTCTTTAGCACCCTCCGAACCTCATCCTCTGACACGGTGATTACAGGATCATCGTTGCTCTGCCTGCTGCTTCCTGACGCGCTGGACGGCAGAGACGCGCTGCCGCCGTTGCAATCGAAGCGGCCGAAGAAGGTGTTTAACTCGTCGGCCAGCAACGGATCTGCTCTCACCTCCGCGGAGGATTCGTTTCCGAAGGCACAGATGGTCCTCAGTCCCTGCCACATCCGTCGAGAGTCATTGAGCTGGAAATGAGACTCAATTCTCTCTCTGTGTCTGTGTTTAGCGGCTCTTACTGCGCGTCGGAGAGCATAGCACGATGCTTTGTACTCGCTCATATTCCCGGTCAGAAGAGCCTCATTGTAAGCGGCAGTGCGTGTGTTAACCGCAGCACGGATTGTACTGTCCACCCACGGTTTCTGGTTGGAGAATGTCCTTATCGTTATTGTTTCTGTAGCTTGCTCGGTTAGCGTGTTTACAAAGCTTAATGCTACATCCGTGAACTCACTGACGTCAGAAGAACTCACCCAGAACATTCCCAGTCGACATCATCAAGAGCTGCCTGCAGCATAGCCTCTGAGTGGGAGGACCAGCGCGTCACTACTCTCTGCACCGGAGGATCCTGAACAAGCCTTTGTTTGTATTCCGGTGTGAGAAAAATGGCGGCATGGTCCGATTTGCCAAAAGCCGGAAGTCAGCGGGCTTTGTAGGCATTCTTGAACTGAGTGTAGCAATGATCCAGTGTGTTTGGTCCTCTAGTTGGACAGGATACATGTTGGTGAAAGTTCGGCATGACCGTCTGAGGTTAGCTTTGTTAAAGTCCCCCGCGATGATAAAGGCAGCGTCAGGATGTTTGTTAATGTAGCCGCTGAGCACATCGTGAAGTTTAGACAAAGCCAAGCCGGTGTCCGTCTGTGGTGGAATGTACACAGCAGTAACAATGATAAATGAAAACTCCCGGGGCAGATAAAATGTGCGGCAAATAATGGAAAGATATTCCAGATGAGGCGAGTCGGGACGCGACAGAATGGAGATATTCCTGGGATCACACCATTTCTTGTTAATCATGAAACACACTCCTCCACACCTGGATTTACCGGCCTCTCGCTGTTCTGTCCGTCCGAAAAACAGAGAAGTTATCACTTGGCATTACAGCAGTGTCCGGGACCGAGGACGAAAGCCACGTTTCTGACAAACAAAGGATGTTACAGTCCCTTATGTCCCGTTGGAAACTAATCCTGTCTCTAAGATCGTCCATCTTATTCTCCAAGGATTGGACATTTGCGAGCAGAATGCTCGGAAGGGGAGGACTGTGAGCCCTTTTCCTGAGTCTATCTCGAATCCCAGCGCGTTTCCCGCGGTGTTTCTTGATCCTTCGCCTCGGGGTTTCCAAATGTCCAAAAGTGTTTCTTTGTTGTAGGTGATCAGTGCTGACGTGAGATGTGTAAAAAGAGAAAGTAAAACTAAGTAAAAAAGTAGATAAAAACACAATCTTAGCGGAGCGACCTGGACGGCGTCCGAACAAAGCGGCGCCATCTTGTAACTATGGTAACTTGTAGCCATAGTTACAAGATGAGGTAGCCATAGTGACACCCTGGGGTAGTGGACTGTTAATTTGAATTGAAACTGGTCTGTGGAAACAGGCAGACTGAGGGATTATGCACATTTGGTTGTAAAAAGCTGTTTCAGTCTGTCCCATGGAGCTGAAAGGCGGACTGACCAAATGCTCTTTCTTTTCACATTTGAATCTGATTCTTCTATAGCAGACTACTGATTTATTTTTATTCCGTCACAGTCTTTGAATGATAGCAGAGAAATTGCAAAAGACAAACCGGTCTGCTGATTTAGGTATAAATGGAAGGTACGTTTCTACTGAAGAAGCACTTCTGGGGCAACAGTTGCGCAACAAATACTTGCTAGACATGTAACACACATACTTCCTGCATGAATTTCACACATCCACCTGGAATATTGTAGGGTTTGTACTTCCTTCAGATGCAAATTCAGATAATTGTTTTAGGTGGGACACATTTTCCAGGAAATCCCTTTTCATGACTATTTAATTAACATGGCAAATAGAGTGGAATCTGTCTTTATATGTTGCCTACAGCAAGTAGCCACCAGGGGGCGACGGCCCAGGTCATCAACCCCAATTTCTCTCAGAGGCTATTTGCCCCATGTGGGTGGAACTATACCTATTGAATTTTGTTGTAGTATTCCATTTTGTGAGTCACCTTGGATTAAAGCATCAGCAAATCTCCATCCTGGTGCACTGAATTCGGCCTGTTTGGAGGCATCAAAAAAAGATGAATGCAAAAAGGGGTACTCAAATAAATATAAATGATTCATATCTTTTTGGAAACAGATTTTGAAACAGATTTTAGCTTCACGAAAAGCCCACTAATGAGCTACTTGCATTAAAACAGTGAGGCGAGCTCATCTGGCTTGCACTTTACTGACATTTTAAGCAAACTGATCTTTAACCTTAAAACGCTCACTTGAAGAGACTTGCATGCAAAGTAATAAAGTTACACTTGTGTCCAGTAGTTGCTGAGCAGCTGTTTTGAATAGGCAATAATGAAAGGAATCCATGGAATTTTAATACAGCCTTATCAGAGAAACTCTGGTCAGGCTCTGGATCTTTGTTCCTATAATAGAGTCTGTGGAGCTGTGCATTTGATATGATCTTCTCAAGTAATACAAGTTACATTAAGGATGTTGTTTAATAGACAATGACAACACAGTTAATAACTGCTAATGATGTGAGAAAATAGTTTCCTTTTAACAGTTTATCAGTGGTGTTTAGCAATATCTCTTAAAGCCAACATGTGGTAGCTTCAAGTCACATTTTGTTCTTTAGCATTTAAGAAATATGTTTTGACAGATGATTCATCTGAGATATAGATGGTCTCTTCTAATTTCAGCCATGAAGAAATGAAGATGACTTGTCTCTTGAATGGTGTGTTACCCTACTGCAACAAAACAGGAAAGCAGAACATGTAAGGAACAAGAAAGGAGTTCCTAAGAAGTGGATTAAACAGTTAAATAGGTCAAGTTTTCAAGGAAGCAGAAATGTTCAGCTGAATTACAGGGTGGTTGTGCCAGACTGCAGTGGTTTGGATGAAAATGAGGGGTGAGCTTATAATGTATTCCTTTAAATAGAAACAACAACAGATTAAAATGAGGGAAATCGACCTGCATTTTGAATGTTATATAATATATCTTGCAGACCCCAATTTATTTTATTTTTAAATTTTACTACTAATAAATTTTTCTATTTATTGAATAGAATTGATTTATTGTTACACCTCTAAAACATCAGAAAATAACTAAATTTAGAATATGGATGTCTCTCATAGACCTCTGACCTTTTAGATATACGATCATATTTAAAATTACAGCTTGACATTAATGCGATTTTATTTATTTATTTTAATTTATCTTTTGTTTTTATCTCTTCAGTGCACATATACTGTATTTTCCATCAGTTTATTATATTTAAATACTGCTGCTCTTATTATTTTACTGTATTTGACCTTTGTTACTGAATGTTCCTATTGTTATTTTTGTTTTATGACTCTCATGTATATTAAAATCAATAAACAAATAATAATAATAATAAAAAGAAAATAACTAAATCTGTTTTACATTTTTATGCTGGAAAACACAGAGTTGTATACATCACAGCTCTTGGGAAACATCGAACACAGAGGTTAATTCTTTTGGGTGTTATCATCGCTGTTAAGATTATAACTCATTCAAACAAGTGAAGGTGTACCTGAAGGAATGGAAGCAAACAAATGGGCGGTACTAGTGTCTCTTAGCCACTCCCACACATCTGATTGATGCTACTCTCAAGACGAGCGGCATTGAGATTTCAGCGACAGTGTTAGAGACCAAAAGATGTGTAGCTCCTGCTGAAAAACATGCTGTCCTCAGACCACACGATATTTCTGTTTGCTATAGGGTCAAATCTAACTGAGGTCTAGCAAAAGCATCGGTGGAATCCAGAGTTAAAAGACGGATTGTACAATAAGCGCGAGCGATAAGCGATACGAGATTTGAACGCGCTGCTGCCGAAGGAGATCTGCGGACGGCTGCCTGTGATCTATTTTTTTGTTTCTCTGTGTAATTCCGTTTTTTTTTTATCTTTAATATGGCGAGCGATTCTCCGGCACGGAGTCTGGATGAAATAGACCTCTCCGCGTTAAGGGTAAGTTATGTGTCCTTTATTGGAGATGCTCATTGATGTCTTTTGGTGTTGCGCCGTAATGGCAGGTGCAGCAATCACTACAATAGTAGCTAGAAATGGAGTAAAATGTAAAATGACGGCTGAACGAACAGCGACAAGACGTTTTGTTTCTGAAAGAACCGTTTACCTTTTTGTTCAGTCGATAAGAAGCTGTGGAGGGTTGCATTTATCAGATCAAATAGCTGCTTTTTGAAACTTATTACAGATTAATGCAGAAAATGTCAATGAACCGATCCGGTTAATAAAATAACACTCCGATTATCCTGATAATCGCTAATCTTTTTTCTTTGACATTATTTGTACATTATTGTACATGTACTAGTCTATCCTATTAAAGTAGCCCTACACGCTAGACTGCTTCTCTTAAAACCATTTGTTTTATGACAAGGAAAAGGAGAAATCTTTACTAGAAGTCTAGCTTTAAACTCTAAGTTCTTTAATGTAATGTTTCTGGTCATGCTAATTTGTTACATTTTTGAAAAACGTGGCAAAAATTGATCGTAATGATCAGGAAAAAGTGCTAGAATATTTTATATGCCCATTAAATACAGTATCAACACACACGCACACACACAGAATCATTATTTTCCAAAAAGTTTTGAAATTGTTTTCAATGTAATGTTGTTGTCATACATTTGTTATACATATCATACATTCAATAAAATAATGCCATAAAGCCATGGCGAGGTTTTGTAGATTTTTTATTTTTTTTTGATCCGAGTAAAACATGCCTTTTCATAAAAAGGCAGACATATTTTTGTCACATGGCAACAAAATGGCTTCCTGCATGTTGGTTATGGGACACTGACTTTGAAGTTTTATTTATTTTTCTAATTTAAATACTATTTTTAAACCACAATTTCTTCGCTGCTTATTTTTGGGGGGCATTAACAGCTTTAAATTAGTTTTTTTTTCTTATTTGAGTAGCCTGTTTAAATAGTTACATCATCTAGAACATTTTGACGAAAAAAAAAAGTTTTCATCAAAAGTATCACATTTATATTTGATTCAGAAATCGAAAACGCATTCATCACAGTAGAGGAATTGCATGTTTGATTTGCATTTTATTGTATTCATAAAAGAAGTAGATCTGGACCGACAAGAAAAAACCCAAAAACATAATTTACCCAAATCGGTTCTTATATTCCACTGTTCGTTCAATAGAAACAAATTTGATCTTACTGTGTGCTGCTGCAGGATCTATCCGTGTCCAACCGGGAAACAGTGTGCCATATGCATGGCTTGATAAATACTCAAATCCTTCTAATGCCACCAAATTACTCCCAGCATGTTTTTGACTTCTGAGTGGATAAACTGGGTTACTTCCTAACAAGGCTCCGTTTTTATGTGTCGCTCCTCAGATTATAAAAACTGTGTCAGTCTGTCTAATTAGTGTGAGCGCATACGTGCATTGTCCTGTAGCTCAACTGGTAGCACATGCAGCTGACTCAGCCTATAGGTCATGACTCATGGTTTGGTTCCCAGGGAACATATATTGGATAAATGCATCTGCTAAATGCATACATGTAAGTGTGAAAATATCTATACGTCTCATCATGACTAATGTGTGTAAGTAAATTAGGCACAATATAACTGGATGGGCAGTTTTGGGATGCCCATATGGTGAGGCACAGTTTCACAGCAGCCGTAAACCAATTACCCTCTGTGCTGTAGGATCTAATGGGCTAAAGGGATGCACGTGAAGTGCTCTTCTTTCTCTGCTCGCGAGGCTAAGTAGCGCGTGGGATGGAAAGATTACTGCAGATAGCCCTTTGAGTGCTTTTGATTTGGCCATCCATTGTGTCTGGCGCATTAGCTTCACCTTCTCTGCCTCCTCACACATGGATCTGTTTGCGCGTACATGCTTCAACACTACAGATCATATAGCGCCCCAGATGCCGCTCATATTTTGAATGGGATTTGTTTAAGTGTTAATCTCCGCTCCATACAAGCCATGCTCTCTTCCCTTCACCGAAGCAGGGTGATATGGAAGAAGTGAGTTTTAAAGGCCGCTCACGTCACTTCCTGACTGTTGCTTTCAGTAAGTGGGGAAAATACAGATTGTATAAAAAAAAAAGAGAATAAGGCTTATGATTGGTCTGAATAAGCATGTCGGTTTGTACTAGAGTCAAAACCGACATTTAGGTGCTGACATGACCTTATTTTTGCTGTCTGTCCAGAACCCTCACTAAATGTTTGTTTATAAAATGCCATATGTGCACCTGGGAATGAATCCTTTGCTTTTGTCTTACCGTTCATTTAAATGTAGTCTGTTGAGGGTGCTTTCTCGTGCATGTTGTGTTTGAGCGAGAACAGAAATAGGTCACCCAGAAGCAGAGCGCTGACACGTGCAGTAGTGGGGAAACATTTCAGTGCAGCACATGCTCAGATGGGCCATTCATAAACTCTCTCTCTGGCACAGAAGCGGAGGTCTGTGTCCCACATACATGGGAGCCATGTTTGGCATCACCTGGTCAGCCTCACCTAGTCCTGAGGGACGACATCTGAAAATGAGCTTCTGTGCTCTGACCACAAACCTTGAAATGAGATCCATGCCCTTTCTGTTTGTTGTCTGGCCATTTTTAGCTCCAAACACAAGTAGCGAGGACTTTGGTTTGTCGAGGGGTCATGTACCGCACAGCGGCCGTGTTATTAGGCATGTTTTGATGCAGGTCATCAGAACGACCTTCGTTCACCCATATTAATGAGGTAGTGTTTTTTCAACACAGACGAGGTTTGTTTTACTTGTGGCTTTAACAGGCATGCGGTTTAGCTGTAGAAAGGGGCCCTGTTCAATCAGCTGTAGCAAGACTTAAGGTTAAGTTCTTTTAAAACAGGATATGGGCCAATGATATGATGGTAATTTATTATTTTATTCAAAAATACATTTAGATTGGCATTCATACTGTACATGCAATGACTTGGTTCTGGAGGCGGTAATGTAAAAAGTGAAAAATATAAGGGTGATATAAATAATTATTTCATTATATTTAATAATTACGAAAAATGCTGCATTTTAAAGAATGAAAAGAGCCTTTGTCATGTATAAAATACTTTTTTTTTTCTTTAAGAATTTTTTTTAACCTGCTTATTAATATTATAGGAGGAAGACACTTAAATAATAATAATGCACACAAAACAGTAAATTATATTATAGGGAAGAAACCTGCAGAGCCTCACGATGTTACCTTGAAATACTGCTTTTCAAAAGTTTGGGTTTAGTATGTTTTTACTTGGCACTAGTCCACTCTTTTCAAAATTGACAAGAAATGTTTGTTGAGCACCATAACAGTATATTAAAATGATTTCTGAAGGATCATGTGACACTGGAGACTGGAGTAATGATGCTGAAAATTCAGCTTTGCTTCACAGGAATAAATTGCATTTTAAAATATATTCTAATGGAAAATGGTTATATTAGGTTGTATAAATATTTCACAATATTACTGTTTTTAACAAATAAATGATGTCTTTCAAAAATATAAAAAATAAATCTTACCATCTCCAAACTTTTGAATAGTTATGATTAAGATGTTGTATGGTGCATGCTATATATTTACTTTTTAGTTGTTTATTACACCACAATTTTTTTAATTAAAAGTCAAAACCATTTTAAACCAACATAACATGCAAAATACATTTTTGTAAACCTGTTATCTGTGTTGAACATTTCCTTATAATGTGGACATTCTTATGTCACAGACCCATTCATGATAAAATGGCATGCACTGCTTGCTGGCCTCAAGATCCTGCTTTCATTCACACATCCTCTCAGATTGAGTCTCTGTGTGCTTTCCTTTCATTCAGCAGCTCGGTGGGTTAAAGGAACAGGGCTGGGTCTGGCGCTGTGAGGGCCAGGTGGTGCACCTTCTGCTTCTCTCTCACCTGACTTCCGTACGCTCTGCTCCGCATGTGCAAAAGTGTAGGAGAGATGACAAGATCATACCTGCGCTCCTCAAAGAGCAGCAGTGACAAGACTCTGCGGGTGACAGCATGGGGTCTTGTGTCCTCCCTGGATGTGCATGTGTGCCTACACCTCAACCTGGCAAAGACGGAACTTCTGGTCTTCCCTGCCACTCCGACTCTACGGCATGACTTCACGATTCAGTTCGGCTCATCAATGATTACCCCATCAACTTCGGTCAGAAATCTTGGTGTAATCTTTGATGACCAGCTGACCTTCAAAGAGCACATTGCAAAGACTGCTTGTTCCTGCAGGTTTGCACTACACAACATCAGAAAGATCAGGCCCTTTCTGACTGAGCATGCTGCGCAACTTTTTGTCCAGGCCCTTGTTGTTTCTAGACTGGACTACTGCAATGCTCTTCTGGCTGGTCTGCCATCAAACGCAATCAAACCTCTACAAATGATTCAGAATGCAGCGGCACGACTGATCTTCAACGAGCCCAAAAGAGCACATGTTACACCTCTCTTCATCTCCTTGCACTGGCTACCAGTGGCAGCTCGCATCCAGTTCAAGTCACTGATGCTTGCGTACAGATCTACCACAGGCTCTGCACCCTCCTACTTCCACTCACTATTACGAACCTACATCCCCTCCAGAAGTTTGAGATCTGCTAGTGAGCGACGCCTTGTGGTACCATCACAGAGAGGCTCAAAATCACTCTCCAGAACATTCTCGTTCACCATTCCTGGCTGGTGGAATAATCTTCCCACCCCTATCCGGAACGCCGGATCCCTGGCAACCTTCAAGCAACAACTGAAAACTCATCTCTTTCGGCAGTACTTGACTTCATCCTAAACTCAAAAAAAAAAAAAAACTTTCCCTCTATCTTTCTCTCCACCTACTAGCTTGTACTTATTTGAACAATGACTGAGACTTGGTGTTACGAGCACTTCCTCTGTCTGACTGCCTCTTCAAGATGAATCGCTTTTTGTATTCCCCAATTGTAAGTCGCTTTGGATAAAAGCGTCTGCCAAATGACTAAATGTAAATGTGCTGTTTTGTGCTACTCTTGTTTTGTGGGGTAATTATGTAAGTGTTAGTCACTTGCTGTCACACCCTGGCACTCCAGCTGCATTCCATTCAATGGCATTCTGCCCGAGGATGTCTTGTATAACTTTATTTTTATATGCACGCTGCACCAAGAAAAGAAAATGCGTAGTTGCTGATAATGGACTGAACTGCCAGTTCTTGGAAAGCCACATCGAGACGCTCAAACTGAGGGGTGCAGAGAGCCATCTCACCTAGCCTAGTGCTGGTGTGGTTAAAAGTGCTTGTGGGTTTTTGTGTTTTATGTTTGCAGTTAGCCTGTGCCCTGCAGCATTAGCTGTCCTGAATCTCCCCTCCCATCCTCCATCTCTCCGTCACTCTGCCCTCCAGCAGACTTGAGTTCTAATTTAAGCACAAATGTGACATTTTGGTCTGAAAAATTATTTAACTCATTTTAGTTAAATAATTAGTCTAGCTCTTGTATTTGATGCTTTACATGATCTGTCACAGCATGTTGATATCAGAAATATTGACGTACACTTTGCTAGTTGACTTAAGTGGTCTTTATCTGTTATTGCACACTTCCTTACATGGTTTAATATTTGTCATTACACACTTCCTTACACGGTTTAATATTTGAAGTAAATGCTAGCTGAGACAGTGTCACTGGAAAGAGTAACCTCTTATGTGTCCATTTTGAAAGAGAGTGCGACTGTCTCGTGAATGGATTAATGTCCTGTAATTATCAAATTATCAAATGTATGTAGATTAACATGCACCAATTATTAATGACTTTCTACAAGTCTGTTGAAACTAATTAGTAATCTGAATTCCAGAAAATCTGGCAAATTTGTGTAATGCAGTGTCAAAACTAAATGTTTTTGTAAAATTAACATTAATAATCATTCACTAGGCTTATTCACTACAGACTTGCTTTCCACTCATTGATGTCTATTTACTTTAGATTATAGGTATAAAATTAAATACTAAAATAGATTTAGATTTATTTTCTAGATCGGTGAACACGTCACCACTCGTGTATCATCCAGAATTCAGAGTTTCCCTCTTTTAAATAAAGCTTGGCTTTGCTATAACTCGTAATTATGACTCCAATTTCCAATTCTGCTCACCAGGCACAAGATTAGCAAGGCCATGTGGATGGGAAAAATAACATTATCCAATTATATTTTAGCCTAACATATTTCCATCCAATCAATTCCTGTTAGATAGGTCCTGCGTTACACTTATTTCCCACTGAATATGCTACCCTACTCTCTTATATGAAACGTAAATGAGCGCAAATACCAATAAGTTTTAAGTACACTTCACTAGTTGTGGTCTCTATTAAGCGATGATCTTACAAGGATTGTATGTGAATAGTAACTGAGACTGTCACTGTGAAGCTCTTATGAGTCACTTTTGAACGAGAGTGTGACAGTCCCTTGAGTCTCTTAATGTGCTGTCATTAGCAAATTTGCTAACTTTTTTGAAGTGTTTTGCATTGATAGTTTCATTCTTGGTTGCATTAGAAATAAATCCTTCAGCAGCGCTATTAATTCACTAATGTAAGAGTGTTGATCTTGTCTGTTGGTCTGAGGCAGTGTTCCAGACTTCTTCCTCTGCTTCTGTTCATGGGGATTGGCAGTATAGGATGTTAGCACAAATAGATGCCTGCCTCCCTTGATTGGGAACGAGCTTTGGCGGCCGGGGTGGGATTTCGGAGCCAAAGGTATGTTATCGCGGTGATATTGTAGGATATCAGAGACCGAATCAGACAAATTTAAGATTCGATCAGAACATCGAAACATGAGGAGCCGAAATTCCAGAGGGCTGTAACAGGACGTCATAAATCAGATTCCTAGCTTTAGCTCATCAAGTGAAGTGAAGTGACATACTGCCAAGTATGGTGACCCATACTCGGAATTCGTGCTCTGCATTTAACCCATCCAACGTGCACACACACACCGTGAACACACACACACAGCAGTGAACACACACACACCGTGAACACACACCCGGAGCAGTGGGCAGCCATTTATGCTGCGGCGCCCGGGGAGCAGTTGGGGGTTCGGTGCCTTGCTCAAGGGCACCTCAGTCGTGGTATTGAGGGTGGAGAGAGCGCTGGTTATTCACTCCCCCCACCTACAATTCCTGCCGGCCCGAGACTCGAACCCGCAACCTTTGGATTACGAGTCCGACTCTCTAACCATTAGGCCACGACTTCCCCCATCTAAAGCAAGCGAACCAACCAACTCTGTCAGTGAGCAGCTTGCAACATTAAAACCAATGGAACACTTATTGATAATTCCAACTCAGGAAGGATACTGTCAAATTTGGGACAAGTAATCAAGACTGACGGTCAAAGAGATGGCCATCACATGTGTTCCATGATAGAAATCACAAGCTTCCTTAGATTGTCTTTTCCCCCACATAGAAGACACAGACCAGACTGAAATTCCTTTGTTCACAGAACATGTCCCAATGTCTTACACAGAACCTCACAGAGACTGTCTTTTCCATATGCACCTAAAATCATCTGAGCAACTAATGATTTCTATGCATAACTCCATTTTCTGTATGTAACCCACACATTGTTTTAATCACACATTATGTATGTCTTTTTAATTGAACGGCCTAAGAGATCATATTCGTGTTTGGTATGTATGAGTTTGAAAAATCATGCTTTAAACATTTCTTCCAATCAATTCTTTGTTAAATGTAGCATTCTGGTTATAGAAATCATATCCAAAAGTATATTTTGCAATACTTTGGAAAATTCGGACAATGTGACCGACCACGACATGTTGATTTATTGATTGGGTGGAGAAACAGAGCAGCACCCCTAGCTAAGATAAAGTCTAATTGGTCAACACACCAGTTGGGAGGGGTCCAAAAGCCGAGTTTAAAAACTCAGGACACCATCAAATCTCTCTTTTCTCCCTCTTCTCTGTTTTGCTTTTGCCACATGCTTCGGCCTGCACGCCAGCTTCGTCACATCATTTTATTCTTTTACTTTAGTTTCTTTCTTTCCATTGAGTTTCGTGTTCAAAAGTTAAGTTTGCCGCAAAGTCCAGTTCAACTGCACCCGCTTCAAATTTCAACTAGGACCTGACTCTGCAACCATCTCCAGCCAACGCCCAACGATTGGCTTCCCAAGACCTCACTACAAACGACCACTGAACTGTCAGCCAATCAGCAACCTTGGGAAACCCCCTTTCTGCAACTACAACAAAAGGGAATCCCTAAACACAAAGGCAATGCAAGCAAGTAACTTCCAGATTTTTGCTGAGCTGGTGCATTTAATACAAATTTTAGCCTCATTGAGAAACTTGAGGGTTAATGCGAGGGTTAATTAAGTGATTGGTTATTCAGGTATATGCAATAGCACATATTGCTGTAAACTTGGGATTTCACATTTTCATTCTCTTAAACTCATCCTTTCCTCACCCTCTCTCTTTCTGCAACGTGTGAATGCGTGTGTTCATGTGTTAGATTAGTTTATGTCTAAGGTTTATATAAATAAAGTCTTATTTATATTGAAAAGAGAAGTATCTTCTGTTCTGTGCTTACAAGTTAATGTCTTAAACTGCTGATATTGTTACTGTGCTATTTAATAGCTTTTTCACTGTATTTTGGATTTTAATATCCAGTGCAGAGTTTGTTTTATGGCTCGTTCAGTGAATCGCTGGCCGACTCTGTGATCAGCCGTGAAAGTGATTCTATTCAAATTCCCTATAAAATCATAAATGATTCCCTTTGAGCTAAATTGACCTGTTTCCCTTTAAATTACATATTACCTTACAGTATTGATCAGCGGTTCAGTGGACTTCGCTGGGTGCCGTGTATTGATGTCGGAACCATTTTCTTCATTTGCTTTTTACATGACTCATTGGCTTGTGAAGACTAAAAGATGGCTCGATACTCCTATACCTCCACAGACACATTGTTTTATGGTGCGTCAGATGTTTGGGAGCACAGATTGGGTTGAGAAGGGCCTAAGGGCAGGTTATGCATTTCTCTGGGTTCACAGCTGAGTGTGTGTTGACCGGTAGAGATTTATTGCTTAGGTGAACGAGAAAATATTTTGAGTGTTCACTGTAATTACATACTGGTATGACCAAGATGTTATATAACAGCATTTGCGTAATATCACGTTTTTTAAAAGGGTTAATTCATCAAATGAAAATTGTCGTCATTTACTCACCCTCTTATCTTTCCAAACTGATAATAATAGTTTGTTTCAAATATTAACATTTATATTTTATTTAACCTAAGAGATTTCTGTCCCTTCGTTAAAAGGCCATTGCACCAAAACTTTGATGCTTCAAAAGATCACAAATACATTGTAAAAGTAATAAATCCATACGAATCAAGTGGTTTAGTCCAAGTCTTTGAAAGAGGCACAATATGGCAAACCGATTTAGTTTAGTCTTTTATTCACATATAAACAACAACTTTCTGAACCATCACATTTTTGGGGGTAATTGACTTTCAGTGAAGAGACCGAAATCTCTCAAGTTTCAATAAAAATATCTTCATTTGTGTTTTGAAAATAAACGAAAGTCTTATGGGTTTGGAACAACATGAGGGTGAGTAAATGATGAAAGAATTTCCATTTTTAGGTGAACTATCCCTTTAATTGGTTTGCTCCATATAATTTAGGGAATCGTCAAATGACATGAATGTATTGATTTTATAAATCATATTAAATTCATTGGATTAACCTATCCCCCCAGTATTTTAGAGTTGTTTTTTTGGGTCACATTTGTTAGTTTTTAATTTGTTGACTTTTTTGGAGCACATGCTACTCTATATTATAGCATACCATATTGATAGCCGTGGAAATATATCTGTGGTACAGTATCGGATACCATAGCATGGTAATCATTACAGTCCTTTACCATTGCCACATCATTCTAAGTAAAATAATATGGTGTATCTGATGTATCTGTTTTGTGAAAATTAAGTTTGAAAACATACAGAAACTTGTCATGATGTGAGAGAGTTTTTTGAGCACTTTTGTGTATTTTTATGAAAACGAGTGTTCCTATTGATTCTAAAACAGAATTTAAGACAATTGATGTGACCTACCAATATACCCTGATTCTGTGTCATTTATATGTAGCACGTGAATGTAAGTGTGTTGTGCTCACATTGTGCCCGAGTCTCAGCTTTTTCCTGCGCCATATCAAATATGGATTTAGACCGATAGATTTGTGTGTGGCAGAGGAATTCAGGCGTTATGAAATGTTTGGAGCAAACGGCGTCTATTGTAATCCAGCGCCAGAGTCAAGCAGACTCATCATCCAGAAAATGAAGAGGAAAAGAGAGAGACTGTGGATACCCCAAGCACCTGCTCTGAATGTTTAAAATCAGCTGTACCCCTTCCCTACAAACTCCACTGATGTATGATGGTTTAAAATAATAGTTCACATAGCAATGAATAATTTACTCACCCTCATGTTGTTCCAAATCTCTACGACTGACTGACTTTTGTGGAATGGAAAATGAGATATTCTGAAGACTCATTTGGCCACTCTTTTCCAAAGAGTGGGGACTGGTGATTTCAAACTGGGAAAAAATATCCACTAAAAATGCTATATTCCAAATCTTAGGAAGCCATACAATGGACTATTTTTCACAGACAGAGGAGTTTCCATAGTTCAACATTAATACATTTAGCAAAGTATTTAAAAAAAATAATAATTCACACTTGTTACACTTAGTTTTTAAAAAATTAGTTCAAAGGTAATATAAAACAATTTAACGCTGCTGTGTGAGGTTTTTAATACAGCAGTGACAGCATAAGCAACATAATCAATTTCAAATTTTTTTTTTTTTCAGAAAATCACAGAAATGCTATTGTGGATTTCTTTTTCTTTTGCTATTGGAGCAAATGGGAATTTTTTAAAAAAAGTAAAAAGTTTACCCAACTGACGACTTGCACTTCTGAGAACCCCAGAAACGTAAAAATAGTCGATAGCTTTGTCTGAGAAACAGACTGAAGTTATTAATATATTCATTAAAAACCTGTAAACAACTCATTGAATCAGTGAGTCAGCTCAGGAACTGAATTATTTTATGAAATGAGTTGTTCTTTTAAAATGTCCAACTGTGAATTAAAAAGAATGATTCATTGATATGAACGTCACTATTTGCTCATAAGAACTAGGATAGATTTTTAATGAATAACAGGGTTTGGAACAACATGATAGTGAGCATAATGATGACAGTTTTAATTTGAGGCAACTATCTCTTTAATAGTGTTGTGGCAGCTGTTCACCTTATAAAAGTTGCAGAAGCGGCAGTTATGAAGGTGGGAAAGTATGCAAATTTGCATAGGCTAATATTTAACTGTAGCAGTTGCTACTGGTTTTCCTTGAGTTGCATCAACTGTATGTTAGCTTCTGTTGTGCCTCTGCCTCTATAAATAAACACCTTTCAGGCTGTCTTTCCCTTCCACTCAGCCTAGTGCTGTCATGTTAGTTTTCTGTCAGGCAGGTCAGCCTGACGGTGGGAACCATAACACTGTATTCTGCTCATGTTTGCTTGAACAACAGAAACCTGAGTGATGTGCAAGGTTGTTAACTCCTCTCTGTCCATCACGCACTCGCTGACAGTTTGCACGCTGACCCTCATTTTCAGATGAACCAAGACAGGAAGGTATGCGGGGAGAATGTGCATCATTCCTCTGTGATAAGCCAGAAGGAGAAATAAAGAACGAAACACATTTCCATAGACACAGTGACTGACACGTCTGCTGATGCAGCCGGAGAAAAGGACCGTCCTGCCAGTCTTGTCAGACAAAGCACAGACCCAGCATGAGATGACTGGGGTGAAGGAGAGGGGGAAAACAGCCATGAGACTTCTGTGAAGAGAAGAACGGCTGAATAAGGGAAACAGTCAAGACACCAGCTGTAAAATGAAATGACAAAAGACAATATATTAATAAGAAATGTGTTCTTTAGCATTTGCCTGCATCCTTTTTTTATATTTATACCAAATACCCTCATTCAAAAGTAGTAAGATTTTTTTAAAATCTATTTTTGAAAGAAGACTCATGCTAAACAAGGATGCCTTTATTTGATCAAGTATATATTAAATCCAGCAATATTGTGAACTGCTGTATTATGATTTAATTGATTTTATTTTAATATTTTTAAAATCCGCGTCCGTTACTCCAGACTTCAGTATCACATTATCCTTCAGAAATCATTCTTATATTCCGATTTGATCCTCAAGCATTTCTTATAGTTATCAATATCGAAAACAGCCATTTAATATTTTTTTAAAATATTTTTTAAATTTTAGTATTGTTTTAAATAAACAGTGAATGCTAAAGAGTTTATTTTATTTATATATATACATATATATATATATATATATATATATATATGTGTGTATGTATATATGTATACACACTCACACTCACCGGCCACTTTATTAGGGACACCTGTTCAATTGCTTGGTAACACAAATGGCTAATCAGCCAATCACATGGCAGCAACTCAATGCATTTAGGCATCTAGATGTGGTGAAGACGACTTGAAGTTCAAACCGAGCATCAGAATGGGGAAGAAAGGGGATTTAAGTGATTTTGAACTTGGCATGGTTGTTGGTGCCAGACTGGCTGGTCTGAGTATTTCAAAAACTGCTGATCTGCTGGGATTTTCACGCACAACCATCTCTAGGGTTTACAGAGAATGGTCTGAAAAAGAGAAAATATCCAGTGAGCGGCAGTTGTGTGGACGAAAATGTCTTGTTGAGGAGAATGGGCAGACTTGTTAGAGATGATAGAAAGGCAACAGTAACTCAAATAACCACTCGTTACTACCAAGGTATGCAGAATACCATCTCTGAACGCACAACACGTCGAACCCTGAAGCAGACGGGCTACAGCAGCAGAAGACCACACCGGGTGCTGCTCCTGTCAGCTAAGAACAGGAATTGGAGGCTACAATTTGCACAGGCTCACCAAAACTGGACAATAGAAGATTGTAAAAATGTTGCCTGGTCTGATGAGACTCGATTTCTGCTGCGACATTCAGATGGTAGGGTCAGAATTTGGCATAAAGAACATGAAAGCATGGATCCATCCTGTCTTGTCTCAACGGTTCAGGCTGGTTGTGGTGATGTAATGGTGTGGGGGATATTTTCTTGGCACAATTTGGGCCCCTTGGTACCAGTTGAGCACCGTTTAAATGCCATAGCCTACCTGAGTATTGTTGCTGACCATGTCCATCCCTTTATGAGTACAGTGTACACATCTTCTGATGGCTACTTCCAGCAGGATAATGCACCGTGTCACAAAGCTCAAATCATCTCAGACTGGTTTCTTGAACATGACAATGAGTTCACTTTACTCAAATTGCCTCCACAGTCACCAGATCTCAATCCAATAATTCACATCATGGATGTGCAGCCGACAAATCTGCAGCAACTGTGTGATGCTATCATGTCAATATGGACTAAAATCTCTGTGGAATGTTTCCAACACGTTGTTGAATCTATGCCACAAAGAATTAAAGCAGTTCTGAAGGCAAAAGGGGGTCCAACCCGGTACTAGCAAGGTGTACCTAATAAAGTGGCCTGTGAGTGTGTATGTATGTATGTATGTATGTATTCAATAATATAATAGTATAATCAATATATGCACATTTTATATGATCAGAAGTAATTTATTTTTACATTTAGATTCTTTGCTCACTTAATTTTTAAATAACACTGTTAAATGTAATCTTTAGTAAATCTCAAAATTAATGTCAATTTTTATGCTGTACATTTTAAAATGGCGAAAATGTAACCATTTAAAAATTAATTAAAATGTTTGATTTTAGTTTACAAGGAATTTCAACTTTAAAGGTTAAATCTTGTCGGTCATGGCGAGTTGTCATCTAGATAAAAAAAAAGTCATGTGGGGGTTTGAAAGCTTGAAATGGGTTAACGCTCACCCCTGCTTGGTTCAACTCATCCTCAGCGGTCAGTGTCATGTGATCACAGCTTACTTCCCCCATGTCTTTGTGGATATGGTTCGATTTGGGATTAAGATCTGTTTAAAAGCTTCTGCTACAAATGGCCCCATGAACCCATTGGATGGACAGACATCTTTCAGCATTGACATTGAAGGTTGTTGAAGCAATTTCAACTAGGCTTTCAGCGTTGAGACCACCTTGGCGTGAAATGGAGTTTGGGAACGGCCATAAACCCGATTGTTTTCCTCTAATGTTATGAGAACAGCCAGAAGTCACTCAGAATCGACAGATCCACTTTTTTACCTTGAGGGTAAAAGCTTGCACAGCTATTATTCTGTATAGACAAATAGTTCTTTTTTCAAAAAAGAAAAAAGTAATTGCTAATTTTGTGGAATAGCATTGGTCATCAATAGACAAAAGAGTTACTTTGTCTAGAGCCTGTCGTGAAAAAACAAATCAACTGAAATCAAGTGAGCCCTTGTTGAATAATATTGGCAGCACAACAGAGAGGAACGGGGCCAACAGGTTGACTGGATTACCTTGCTGTAGACATGAGACATCATGATTCATAGACGTGTGGTTCTGTAGAATTGCTTTCTTTGTTTTGCATTGTTAATAATTATAAGGTATATCTCTATTGATGTGGTGTTAGGTGTGTAACCTGCTGATTTTTGGAGATTTGAGTTCACTGTGCGTTTGTGCAAAATCGGTCCCCTCGCTTTCTCACATTTCATACTGTAGATTGTGTCTTACAGCTTTGACTAACAGATAAGCCACATTTCCGATCAATTCAACATTTAGTTTCACAAGTAGTGTTGTGTGGACTGTCTAGAGTCAGCAGCTTGTGTGAACAACACTGGAGCTCGCATTTATTTATTTATTTATTTTTTTTGCCAGTCAGCATAAGGACAAGATATTACTCATCCCTGGAGAGCCAAACCATGTATTCATCCTCCTTTCTCTCTCAATGCATCACCTAAAGAGCTAAGCTACAAGGCTTCTATGCATTGTGCAGTGCTTCCTACATTGAACAGGGGATGTCTGTAGAAAGTTACTTAACTTGACAAAATGTGTTTATTTGGAGCGCCCTGCAATGTCCTGTGTAATATTATGTATTATATATTTACATTATTATAGAGCATCATACTTGAATTCCTAAATTGTTGCAATATTAAAAATGATAAATTTAGCAAATTACTTTTTCCCCCATTTTAATGTCCTCTGAACTGTTATGTAACCAAAAACAGTTTAGTATTACCTAACTTTGTATTGTACAAAAGTGGTACGCAATCACTGGTGTGTAAATTTCCTTGTCTCTGTTCGTTCTGAAAATATCCAGCCCTTATGATTTGCAATCTCACTTAAGTTGGCTGAATAATATCCTATGAAGTCCACTTAGCTGGACACTATTGGGCAATTGGAATGCACCCATAGTTTAGGATTAGCCATAATGGTGAATTTTGGATTTACACTCTGCAGCTTAACTATTAAGAGCAGTGCATGTGCAATCATGGAAATGAGTCACATTTGTGTGTACCTCCTCTCATGTATACTAATGTGGTGGTTGATTCTTGTCTGAGTTTAGATTTGGAATCTCACCGTCTGTTAGTATAGTTCTCAGTGGAGCGCAAACAAGAGAAAACATCCATACGTACAATAACGGTTTTGTCCTTTGAGCAATGTCATCTTTAAAGATATCACTCCCTTTTGACCGTTTTATCGCAACAGCTTTCTGTTGGGCAGAGATTGGTGATTGTGAGCAGGCTTTTGATGTTTAAGGTCACAAACTCAACCAGGTGGTGTTTGGGTGAAGCCAGATTAAATGGCACACGTAATGGCCTGTCTTTTCTCTCTGCATCGACTCTTTTATTTAGAGATTCTTTGTTTAGGTGTTAGACGGAGTGTTGGATTTAAATCTCACACTTGGTTGGGTGCTGGCCATGAGAGATGGTACACCGCAACAGTTGTGTGATGGAGGACACCAGGGGTTTTTGTGTTTGTGTGAGCTGAGAAGCAATTAGCTTGCTAGTGGAAACACTGTGCTGTTTATTAAAGCCAACATGGAATCGCTTGATGCATGTTCCTGTTGTTATTGTGAAGGATTCATTGGTGTGCATTATTCAGAAAAAAAATAAATAAATCAACAACTCTCCTTTCTGGCTGATGTCATGATAGCCATTTTTAACTCCTCCATTACAACCACTTTCCCGATAGATACAATTTAAGTGCCTCCCTCTTTTTCACTGTAGATGCACCACATTCTGCAAGTAAAATGAGTTTGAGAAATCATAGAGATTGAAAACATCAGCAAAATTACAAATACTTAAATTATACCGGAGTGTTGTTTTTCTGTGTGTATTTGTACTTTCGCTGACCATAAACTTTTCTCTTTTTTTCAGGACCCTTCAGGAATATTGGAGCTGGTGGAGCTGGTCGGGAATGGCACGTATGGTCAGGTGTACAAGGTGAGAATCTTTTATTGTATTCTTTTTTTAAATAATTGCTTTTCCATAAAATTTTTTCTCCAAAGCTGCTTTTTGAGCTATGGAAACCAAAAGCAAAGTCTGACTGGGGTTAGAGGGGTATTTCAACCAAAACCTTTTTTCATAATAATCCACATTTCTTTCCAAACCAGTGTGACTGGATGCAGGACGCAACAATTAATAACATTTAGGAGGAATTAGAATATAGTACACTAGTCTTAGGGCCTTTCGCACTGCTTTAGTTCCAGAACTAAAAGTACAGTACTAAAGTATTTCCCAGTACCATTTAAAGGGTTGCATTCCTACCGACGGTGGGTACTAAGAAGTGAAGTAAGCCGGTCGACAGCGACGTCATTTGTACGCGGCATTCAACAACGTAAACAAAGAAGAACAACGTTAACAACAGGAGGATTGGGGATGCTATGATCGGAGCTGTGTTTTTGTTGTGTCTCATGGGTTTCACAATAATGGGCATGGAATTTTGACATATACGTCAAGCGATTGAAAGAACGGAAAGGAGGACTAAGAATCTCCACCGATAACTTGCAGTGCTACATTTGATTGAGGCTGATAGAAGCACAAAACCCCGTAGACGAAGTCTTCAGGTAAATGCCATTTATAAATGCTCTCAGTATGATACAATGTTTACACAGTATATGTTTACACTGTGTTTTAAATCATGGCAGGTGAGGGCGTTTTCGTACGCATTTCAGCCAATCAGCGTACACTTATGTCACGGATAGTTCCTAGAACTGTTTTAGTCCCTACTCTGAAGTAGGAGCTAATTTAGTTCCTCCAAACGGAGTTCCTGGAACTAAAACCATTCCTAGTTCCGAACATGCCAAAAAGTGGGTAGTTCCACAATTAGTTTGGGCAGTGGTGTAGTGGAGGGTATACGCAGGTATACGGCGTATACCCACTTCTTTATCAGTTGGCTTTGCGTATACCCACTTCTAAATCCCGTCTGATGCGCAACATTCAGTATAGTGTCCTGACTCCTGCATTAACCAAAATCATGACAGTCCACCACATGAATAGCTAATCCAGTCGCATGTGAATAAATGTTAATATTCTCTAAAAACACCTAGTGGCGCCGCGGTTTGCTTTTAAATATGGTTGCGCCCGCCCCCCGCACCTGCTCCCGAGAGAATGCCGACAGAGACAGAAATGCTGCCTGTTCATGCGCGAGAGGTCCGCAGAGTGGTAAAATAATTAATTATTGACTAATTTGAATCAGTACATTATAACGAAAACAATATCTTAAAATGAAAAGAAGGTTTTAACGATCAGAAATTCCTTAAACTGATGATCTCCTGTTAACGTTTCAGTCAAGGATCCTGTATACGAATGCATTCAAACAGTAAGTTCAAAACAGCTCTAATACAGAGAAAATCTACTGAAAGTAGCCTAAAACAACGCGCCAGGTGAGGCTCGCGCAGCCGGTAGGAGAGAATATTGTTGAGAAATCAAAACAAATTAACATAACTGCACAAAGATGAAACATACTGCGGTAAAAAGACAGGTTTTTTTTATGTATAACATATGATGCCTAATTAAGCAACAGGAGAGTTAATTTTTCCCCCTGAAAACCAATACAATTGCAAATTTGGCATTGATTTTATGCAAGAGTTCAAATGAGTTAACGTTAAGTGCTGTATAATTTATTTTAGACAGTCAATGTTGACCATTTCTACTCGATTTGGTTAGCCTAACAAAAAAAAAAAAAAAGTTCCAAACAAAGATCACAGCAGAACAGTCGCGCATCTCAGAGCAACACACTTTACTGAATTAATCATTTGAGTCATTGATTCAATAAACCATTCATAGAGGCGCTTGTTTCATTCTTGAATTAATTAGTCATCTGATCAAATCATTTGAATAAATAACTCAATGGCTCACTTGCTGCCACCTACTGGCGGTTTACTTTTATATTTAAAAGTAGCTTACTGTATTTTCCCCAACATATTTGTATATTAAAAAAAAATAATTTTAAAACACATAGCATTATTTATGCAGTTGTAATTTTGGAAAAAGCATTCATGTTACATTTCAGTATCATTAAACTGTAAATTCAAATAAATGCTATTGACTTCTGCTTCTTCCATTTTATTCATGTCGTATTATATTAACTGGATTTTTTTATGAAACAAAGGTTGATGACACATTTAATAAGAATAAGAAAAAAAACTGCCCCTTATATAAAACCTTTATATATGTTGCTGATGTTTTTTGGCTAGTAGAAGTTGTTAATGGCCGGTAACTTAAAAATGTATTTGCAAAATATGGTGAGTGAAAAAGTTAATTTCAAACCCTGTTGCAGACCCCTGGTATAGTAGCATGTACAGGCAAGTCAAGGCAACAGGTTTAGTTGGCGTTTCCTTGGGGGATGGGAGAGTATACCCACTTCTTCAGGCACCACTACACCACTGAGTTTGGGTACTATGAAAAGGTTCCTGCAGTGCGAAAGGCCCTTTAGACTACTGTTACGATACTTGTATTGTGCTTTTTCTGTACTATGAAGCTTGACAGTAGGGCTGACCCAAGCATGGATATGGGCCTGGTGTGAGTTAGAGAATACAGGTCCCTAAACAGTCCCCAAATCAGCCCCCATGGACGGATCTGCTTGATTTGCATGGTTACCGTTTAGTCCAGCATCAACATTCTTCTTAACATGTCCTACAGGTTCCCTGAACTGTGCTGGGTATTTTCTGATTAGAGTATTAAACTGTTCAGTCAGATAAGATCCTTGCACATCTCACCAGAACAGCATGTGGCCACAAAGTTGCTGATGTACATGCGTCTCTCTTTGCTGCAGACACAGACACACGTTTCAGATTTGTGGAGCGAGATGATCTGTGCTCAGACGGGGAGGTGAATCTCTTCCGCTCGGCTTCTTTCTGGTCTCTTAGTGGCGTTCTGCTCTGTCATTCCAGTTTGCCCTTCACATCTCAGACATACAGAGCAGGTCTGAGTGCACAGAACTTGGGTTGGTGTACCTTAAGCATACCTCATCCACTTCAGCTAAACCTATCTGCCCCATCATTCCCTCTGGTAACAATCTCTGTATGATTTACATGAAATTACATTTATTGTAAATGAGATGGAATCAAATGCTGTGGTTGACGACATTGATATCCTTTACTTTGTATTCGTACGGCATCAGCCCATCTTGTCAGTGTTTGGAAGTAAAAATGGGTTGATGGTTTGGGGCCCGTGTGAGAGGCATTCTGGCCTGTTTATGGAACCTTCACTTACTACTGAATCCGATTGAGCTGGTGCAGCATTTCTGCCTCTGATTGTTTGTATTGGTGTAGAGTTGCTCTTGATCAAGGGTGTCCAATTCTGCTTTTGAATGGCCAACATCCTGCAGAGTTTATCTCCGGCGCACCTGCCTGTAAATTTCTAGTAATCCTGAAAACTTTGATTAACACATTCAGGTGCATTTAATTATGGTTAGAGCTATGCTCTGTAAGATGGTGGCCCTCTAGGCACAGAATCGAACACCCCTGAGGGAACAAAAGAACTGAGTAAACAAACAAGCGCTCATGCAAAGTCTGTTTAAAAGAACTTTCATTTCACTTTGAATTCCAAGTTGTTTGTTGGAAATGTGACTTTGTAAAGCAGGGATAGCCTAATCAGTTTCTAAAGGGCTACCATCCTGCAGAGTTTACTGTAGCTCCGACCCTAATCAAACTCAACTGAACCAGGTGTGTTTGAGTAAGTTTGGAACTGATGTTTGCAAGAGGGTAGTCCATCAAAAGCAGGATTTACTACCCCTGCCCCAAAGAAATCTTAAAGTTTTTAATGTATGTGGAGAACGGGTATAGCCAATTCTGTTCCTGCAGAATTTTGCTCTAACCGCAAGCGAACACACCTGAACCAGTTAATCAAGGTTGAATCACAGATAGGTGTGTTGGAGCAGGGTTGGAAGTTGGAACTAATGCTGCGTTCCCAGGCAGGTTTTTGAGCCCGTAAGTTACGACTTCAAACCACAACTCACGACTTTGTAACGTTCTAGGCAAGACACACCAAACTGCCTGAGCGCAAGGAATTGTGGTAGCTAGATGTAAACAAACCACATTTCCATGTGACGATATATTTTCACGACATACTTATCGTTTCAGACATATAACATTGTAATACATAATCGTGATTGCAATGTTATATTGTCCTAAAGTCTATTTCTCACCGTGTAGCACTTGCATAAACACTGCATCCGTAGGGGCTGCCATTGTTGTTTCGCGGGCTATGTAACGACAGAGCGCGGAACTGGGAGTACATCGATCTAGTACGAGTTCACGGGTGGGAAGTCACGGGTTTGACTGCCGTTCCAGTTCACTTTCACTTAGGGCTGGGCGGTATGACCAAAATTTTATTTCACGGTATGGGAAATTTTATTTCACGGTAACGATATCTTTCACGATATAGTTTTTTTATATAGGTAGTTATTCCAGAAAATGTACAAAAGGGCTTTATATAATAAATAAGCTTGAATATTTAAGAAAAGGACTTGATCTTATTTGATTATTTTGTATTTTATTTTTAACCTTATAAATATGGTAAACAAAATATGACTTTATATGAACAACAATGACACAGACTTGAGACTCGCAATCCCCATGACTGAAGCGCTTCCTTTAGACTTTGCGCTATCATCTCTCCAGTGTGATCTTCTGGAAAGTAGGATGTCTGTAGACACCTACTGTACAGTGACCAGTCTTTGATGAAGTGGACTGTCAGGCTCATATACGGCTGCGTAGTGCGGCTCGTCCACAAATCTGTTGTCGTTGCAAAGTATTCAACATTACTGAGCTCCTGTTCAATTCTCAGTCAGCATTCTCTGTACGTTGTTGGCAACGCAACTTTGCTAAAGTGCTTGCGGCTCGGCATTACATCGCGGATCTAGGGTTTTGATTAGGTCTCGAAAACCCTTCTTTTCCACAGTGTAAACTGGTGCCATGTCTTTGCAAATATGCATCGTAATTGCATGGGATATTTCCTTACATCGTTTTGAGCTTTTTTCATACGGCAAGACTTTGGTAAAAGACTCAGCCAAAGTGGTTTGAACCTGCGGTGATTTTTTTCTTTTTGGCTGACGGCCCGCTTGCTTGCATCTTTTGGCTTTCACCATATTCTTGTGGGTGTTTTATTTTAAGGTGGTGAAACAGATTGCTTGTGCTACCGCTGCTAGTGAGTACATTAGCATGACACAGTTTGCAAATCACCTTTTTCTGCTCGTTGTCAGATTTTGCAAAACCGAACCAAGTCCACACAACAGATGTTGCACCTCTTTTAATGACGAGTTCCTCCTCCTGCTCAGGATTTTCTTTTGAGCCATCCTCGTCTGTTCGTTTCTCCTTTTCCATGTTTTTACAACCTCCCAGCGTATCCTTCAGTCTTGCATTCAACGGTTTGACCAGTCTCAGCCTCACGCGTGCTGCACGTGAGTTGGCCACGCCCACTTATTTACATTTTGCGGTATACACGGAATAAAAAATTATTTTACGGTACACATTTCATTCCACGGTAACGATATATACCTTCATACCGCCCAGCCCTAGAGGTTGGAAAAACACGGGTTACGGGTTGCCTGGAACGCAGCATAAAGTCCGTGGAAACGAGCAGGAGCAGGGTTGGATACCCCTTGTTCTGACACTTAAATTTAGTTGCTAAAAAATATCAGAATTCTTTTAGTTTAGCCTCAGGGCTGTTGAAAGTTTCTGTGGACTCCAAAAACTTGCTAACTTGTATTGTCCCATTGTTTTGAGATTGTGTGCATTGTAAGAAAGTGAAGAATGGTCATTTCAGCTGTCCCGGCAGCCAGTCGATGTAAGATCTGCCTGGTTAAATGCTTCAAACCGCCAGTGAGCACCTTTCCTCATCTCATTCATAATGGAGAGGCAGCTCTTCCAGTTCCTGGAAAGACAGGTCCGCAGACGGATCCCTGCAGTCTGACTGTCACCTCCTTTCCTATGCTGAGGCTGGATTTGGATGTGGGTCATTCCATAATTCCACTGTGTCACATTTAGTTTTCAGTGAAACCAGCTCTCTTTTCCTCTTCCGATACTTTATCTGAGATCAGAAATATGCTGTTTGCTCATGTGTTTGGTCAGACAGGAACTGATATAGCTAAATTGTTTGCTTCTTAGCATGGGATAGGCTTATATTTTTTACATGTGTATCTTCCAGACTCTTTTGTTAATAGCTGATACTACGCCGCCTCCTCTTAGGGCTTCATTTGACACAGCACCCTCAAAGGAGTATTGAGGTTTAGTTGTTCTTGTGATGTTTTTTTTTCTTCATCAAGAATATTTTCAGCACTGCTTGGGACAGCACTTCTTTTGTTGCAGAAGTAGTAGCACTTTTTTCTTCAGTTAGCCCTATTGGATAAAAAGAGGCAGGATTTGGGCACTCCTGAAAGTGCATCAGTAACTGCAGGGGCTCATCTGAGAGCAGAGTCTTGATGTTCTCAAGTTATTTTGGATGACATTGACCTATTTTTGGCTCTGCTGCTGGATAAAAATACCTCAGTCTAAATGTCTCCTTGTGCATTAGAGACACCTTGTCTGAGCAGAGACACCTGCTCTAAAGACCTGCGTGCCAAAGCTCTCAACTCATCCCTCTCATGCTCTTTTTGTTTCTTTTCTTTATTTCTGTGACAATATGTGAAAGTCAGGCTAATGCCTGTATGTGAAATGTGTTTGTTTTTGTGTGATATCTGTAAATCTTATGCAGAGGAAAATCATGATAGTGTGGCCTATGAATTCCAACCAGGGCTGCGTTTGCCAAAAGCATCGCAAGCCTGAGTTGATCGTAGAACCATTGTCACCAATGGAGCTACGATCAACTTAGGTCTAAGATGCTTTTGGGAAACACAGCCTAGGACTGTTCCGTGTACTTTATAATTGTTTTATTTGGCCAATATAATGCAGTTTTAAATGCCCCTTACCCCACACATTTACAGTAAGAACCTTTGAAACTGGTCAAAATAATGCCCGTTGAAGTTTAAATAAGCCACATCACATCACATCGGATTGACTCATAGGATGAAATCATTTCAGAGCTCAATGGCACCGCTCATGCAGGCATGAGCCTGGGTGGAGCGACATTACCAGAACTGAACGCGTTTTCCCTGTTGGTATGTTATGCTCTGTTATGGCTCGTTTAAGGTTGAGAGAGCAGTTGAATAAGACACCATTTGTGTCATTGTTAATGATGGTGACTCAGATTCTCACAGAGCTTGTAGTCTCAGTTGGTTTCGGGTCTGTAGGGTGACTCCTGCTGTAAACGTGACTGGGAGACACTGGCCCTGATTCCAAAGTGCTGACGACATGCTAAATTATGTTGTACCCTTTGTTGAATAATTGGATCCGTTTATCCAAACACAGAAACCAACGGATACTCTTTGTATAATCTATTTCACAAGTAAAAAGCACTTTAAAAAAATCATGGAATTATTCATAACCGGTAAAGTCAACAATTAAGAAAAAATAGATTAAGGTTAAAAATATTTAACAGCAGTATCAAGTATTGAAGTGGACATTCAGAACTCAAAAAATAACAAACAATCAGACATAGTATCAAATTATTTAGATTATAGAACTATAACTTTTTATTGATGACTATTAGATTTAATTCATTAATACTAGGGATGTCGCAATTATTCAATCTACGCAATATTATTTGAGCACATTTTAAAATTGTAAGCAGGTATAGAAATAGAATAAAACTAGCCTTTTCCATGTCTTTTGTAAATATTTTGGTATTCAAATCTTATTATTCAATCAATCCTGTATAAATCCAATTTCAGCATGACTAAATGACTTAAGGTGTTTTGTTGTAGGCTTACAGTGAATGTGAAAATTAAATCATTATTTACAATTATTTGTTTAAACGTTTCATGATCTTGACAGTCTTAAGCAATACTAATTGAATGCTTTCGGAGTTTGACTGTGTATCAGGGTTGTAATTGGCAGCTAACTCAACAATTTTTTTTTCTCCTAGTATAGGTTGATTTGTGTTCAGCAGCCTAGTTAAAATTACAAATCTGTTGACAGGCCGTCAGTAGGTACCCTTGGAAGTCGCCCTTAGGTCACTTGATCTTGCTATGCTCTATTAACATCTGTGTACAGTTTGTCAGCCAGTGAATACAAGTCTGCCAAAGCTCGTTTTCACTAAGGTACAGGTTTCAATCAGATCAGCATTGTCTCATCTTTCACTCACCCTCATAATGTCATAAGATTTTGTTTGACTTGCAGTGACATTTTGATTTGATAGACTGTTGAGATATCTAAAACTAGCACAGTTTTTGTATGATTCATTGATTAATCATGGATGAAGCAAACATTCACATGGTGCATTTTGAAATATGTTGTCTCAAAGTGTGTCTGTTTGCATGTTTTTGAACTTTCCACACATTGCTGGTTATAATGATGCTCCACATTTACATTAGTGTCTAGTCATAATGCCCTATGTTGCCTTCTCATTTTGAGACATCATATGCTGCTTAACATTTAGATTGCCATATGAGAGATGCATGCCATGTTCCTTTTATGTTCGCAGATCAATCATGACTAGATTAAACAATAACCAGTCATTTGCTCCTCTTTCATCATATTTCAAACGTTTAACATGCATCACTTGGTGGGGTGTGTTTTTTTTCATGTCTATACATGTCCCTCTCTTGAAACAAAACAAAAGTCTCCTTGCCAAACTCCCAACCGGATGGTCCACTGGAGATTTTTCAGTCACCCAAAGAACGACATTTGTGCCAAGAGATGTAATAAGGAAAACCAAGTAGGTGTTTTCCCGTCATGTTTTTGACTAGGACCATGCCCGTACAGGAAAAGGTGTTCTACAGTGCCATAATAACGGTTGTACATACTTGTATGATTAAACATGCAAGACGGTTAGGAGAAATGGACCAACTCCCCTTCCTTCATTTGATTTCCTTGTACACTACCAATCAAAAATTTGAAAACATTTTACTGGATTTGAGAGGCTGACATTATACACTTTAATGTCTCACATCACATGTCCTGTGGTGTGGACTTGATATACTCAGTCTAAAGCTATTTAAACAACATTTTGCTCATTGTTTTATAATTGTTGGGCATGCAGCTTTTATGAGTTCATATCAATTGATTTGTACTTTGAAAAAAAATGTTGTTTACAAAAACATTATGGATCAACTACCCAATTATGTTTCTCATGATGTAATATTTTGATCGGAAAGTGATTGCGGTTAAATGCTTAATTTACAAATTGGACAAATGGTTGTTTTGAAAAGAAATTCACTCATAGGTAGAGATCGACCGATATATCGATTTACCGATATTTTTCCCGATATTTAAGCATTTTTCCATAATCGAATATCGGTTTTGTAATATCGAATTCCCCGATAAACACCGCCATCTTGTGGACGTTTTCAGAATTGCGCGCAGGATCGCAATTGCAGCGCATCTGAGGGGAGACGAGACAGCAACGGCGTGCAGGTACTTGACTTGCTGTAGTTAGTAAACTATTTAATATTACAGGCATTAATGCACAAATTAGATGTATTACATAAATGCCTGATATATAGTTTAAATGCAACTTGGCTCTAAGAAATATGATAAATAAGATACTCTGTCAAGCCCTGTCCCTATAAAGATAGGCTATAACTTTGCCTGAAATAACACAGCCATGAATTAGCACATGGTGGAAATAAAAGCTCTGAATTTAATTCTCTCTGTGGTCTATTAGTCTCGTGAAGTCGGAGTCACATAGATAATCCGTCGAGTCCTCTCCCAATAAAGACGTAACTTTGCATGAATTAAATAATACAGCCATGAATGATTGCATGTTGGAAAGAAAAGCATTGAATGTAATTCTCTCTCTGTTGTCTATATGCTCATCATTAGTCTCGTGAAGCCGCTTTCATATATTGCAGTTCACTCAGCGGGTTGATGCTCAAGAAATGCTCCAGCTCGGACACCGCATGTAACTTTTAACAAGATTCACTTTTTTGAAGCACCCTAAATTGTATTAACACTTACTATATAACCATTATTTCGTTTATAAACATCTAAATTAATACAACTCTATGGAAATTAATTATTTATTATCTCCGCGATCGATCGCAGTTTGAGTAGCCTATAGTTCTGTGTAAAGGCATAGACAAACCGCTCTGTCAGCAGCATAATTTAGAGCATGCCAGTTGAGAAATGCAATAAAATACAATGCTTGTTATATTCCAATATTCCAGAGAATATTATTCTGTGAATTAACATTATCCAGTGAATTATTCTTCACTCTTTATCCTATTAAACAGCTTATAAACCTACTAAAACTGTAGTTAAAAATGAAGTTGATATGACTCCTTTCCTTTATTTTCTCCATTTGAAAACATTAGACTTTCTATGTTCATTTTGCTTACTGCTAATATTAGTGTTGCTGCTAAAGCTTTTTATAAATAAAATGTTTTTTATTGTTGTAATACGAAGATTAAATTGAACATGACAGGGCTCTAGACTGTGACCAAAATGGTAATTGTTTGCGAGTTAAAATTTGACGTGGTCGCATTTGTACGAGTGCCAGGTCTGCGCTGCTCCAAAGCGTCTGCTTCATACAGCGCTCGCTGCCAGCCGCAGCACATTATAGCAGGAGTCAGATTTCACTGATCACGTGAAGAGAGGTGCTTTCAGCCGAGCGCTTAGTGGGTAGAGCCTGGTTTATACTCGCCGCGTCAGCACGAGCGTGAAGGTGCGCGTCGCGGATGGAGCGCAACGGATGGATTTGTTTTCAAACTAAAGTAAAAGACCGCTTCTTAAACCAGAGAAGGTGAACCTGGTGGTATTCTTGTAGAAAAAACTCCTGTCAGCTACAGCCAGTTTAGTTTTACTTTTCTTTTTGTTTTCGTTTTGAGAAGCTTGTTATCTTTGCTGTTTACCTCAGGTTATGCTATGGAGGCTTTCCTTAATTAAAAAAATATATATATTAATATTTATTTGCTTCCTCAGAGTTTGCTAAACATTCTGTAATATACTAGGTATATAGTACAGCATGTGGTGTGTCCTATGCCATGCCTCGTCTAAAGCCCGGCTCACACTGTGCGATTTTGGCCACGATTTGTTCGTCTGAGACAAATTTTGAAAATCCTAACATCCTAAAAGATTCCTATAATCCTAGGCTAAAATCGGTTGTCTAGATCGCTGGTTTGACATG
Source organism: Barbus barbus (assembly GCF_936440315.1). NCBI lineage: Eukaryota > Metazoa > Chordata > Actinopteri > Cypriniformes > Cyprinidae > Barbus > Barbus barbus. The sequence continues at coordinate 17,169,053 of NC_136743.1, read as the reverse complement.
TTCACCGACAGCCGATTAATGGCCGTTGCAATCAATTTTTTCCTCCGATTAAATTCTGGCAGTGTCAGAAGATTTCAGACACTTTCCTCAAGTTTCCTGCAGTGTGACATCTACGACGACCGTCAAACCAAGAACCAATAGGAGCACTGAACTTGATGACGCAATTAGCGCGACAACTTCAAACCATTCATTATTTGTAAAAAACAATATATGTACAACGTAAAGTTTACTTAAAGTTTATTTATTAAGGGGCAGGATGTTTAAACTCGAATAACAAAATTACCTCAAGTTCGCTCTGTAGAACTGGAAGTCCATAAAGTCCTCTTTTGCCCAGCCATGACTTGCTCCACACACGTCGTCTTTTTCGTTTTTTGTTTTTTTTTAACATCAAGGCATGTAATTAATAAAACTAACGCTACACGTTGCTGTTGTTTGCTAGCTACCATTATAGCGAGAGAACGCGGGTCACGTATTGATGACGCAAAACTCCGGACAAGTCTTCTTGAGTACGTCCGTTTTTATCGCGTCTTGACTGTCCTACAGTCTGACATTAAGACAACTGAGATCCTACAGTCTGACATGGGGATCATGTTCGTACAGTGTGACAAGCAGCAATCGCAAAAGATTATTAAAAATCGCACAGTGTGAGCCTGGCTTTACATAACATTTATCAACAAAAACGAATAAAGCCAGGCTCACACTGTGCGATTTTTAATAATCTTTTGCGATTGTTGCTTGTCACACTGTACGAACATGATCCCCATGTCAGACTGTAGGATCTCAGTTGTCTTAATGTCAGACTGTACGACAGTCAAGACGCGATAAAAACGGACGTACTCAAGAAGACTTGTCCGGAGTTTTGCGTCATCAATACGTGACCCGCGTTCTCTCGCTATAATGGTAGCTAGCAAACAACAGCAACGTGTAGCGTTAGTTTTATTAATTACATGCCTTGATGTTAAAAAAAAACAAAAAACGAAAAAGACGACGTGTGTGGAGCAAGTCATGGCTGGGCAAAAGAGGACTTTATGGACTTCCAGTTCTACAGAGCGAACTTGAGGTAATTTTGTTATTCGAGTTTAAACATCCTGCCCCTTAATAAATACACTTTAAGTAAACTTTACGTTGTACATATATTGTTTTTTACAAATAATGAATGGTTTGAAGTTGTCGCGCTAATTGCGTCATCAAGTTCAGTGCTCCTATTGGTTCTTGGTTTGACGGTCATCGTAGGAGATGTCACACTGCAGGAAACTTGAGGAAAGTGTCTGAAATCTTCTGACACTGCCAGAATTTAATCGGAGGAAAAAATTGATCGCAACGGCCATTAATCGGCTGTCTGTGAACATGTCAAACCAGCGATCTAGACAACCGATTTTAGCCTAGGATTATAGGAATCTTTTAGGATGTTAGGATTTTCAAAATTTGTCTCAGACGAACAAATCGTGGCCAAAATCGCACAGTGTGAGCTAGGGGTCGACCGATTATCGACCTGGCCGATTATTGGCACCGATATTAAGCATTTTTATAATAATCGGCATCGGTCATTTTCAAAACCGATGTGCCGATAAAATTATTTAATTTTGAAACGCGCTATTTGGCTCTGATGCAGCCTGTCCGAACTCACCACTCTGTGGCCTAGAGCAGTCTCCGCCCACCGCGCATCTGATTTGTTGAGAGTCAGGAGTCCGACCAATCAACGTGGAAGACTAAAGGCGCTCTCACACCGAAAGCGCTTGCTGACTGGTGCTGCTTCATCACGCATCAGTTATCTCTCAAAGGCAGCAGCAGACGTTGCTCAAGTTGCAATAAATTACAATCCACTACACTGAAGTTGTAAAAACCTCAATATTATCTATTTATGGTTTCCGAGATGGGGGAAACGCAGGGGGAATCGCGGAATCCAGTCATATGAATGGAATTTACTGTATAACGCGGAGTCACGGAATTAGTCAAAGTTTGGATGAATTAATCAAAAGTAGGTCAGTACACTTAAATGATGACGCAATTAGCGCGACAACTTCAAACCATTCATTATTTGTAAAAAACAATATATGTACAACGTAAAGTTTACTTAAAGTGTATTTATTAAGGGGCAGGATGTTTAAACTCGAATAACAAAATAATACAGATGAAAAAGAACGAGTTGAATGTTGAAAACTTTCGTTACCATATAACTATAAACTGATAAAAGTTCATCAGCATGCATTGATTAATCAAATGTTGTAGCAAAAACAAATTGCAACCAAATTATGTGCTCGTGCGCAAAAGTGAGATCAGTGGGAAGAATGAGTCTAGAGCCCTGCGTGAAAGACTGCTAATTCTCAAAACATTTTTTGTTAAGATGACTGAAAGGAGGAAAAACCAAAGTGAAGTATGGACTTACTTCATGCAGTCATTTATTTACTTTATAACAGTAAATAAATATCGGTTCTGCATATCGGTTATCGGGCACATAGACATGCAAATAATTGGTATCGGTATCGGTTATAAAAAAATCAATATCGGTCGATCACTACTCATAGGTACAATTTTTATTTTTATATATCTGATTGTTTGTGTTTGAAATAAGAACTTGTCATAGTTTTATGAAACTGGTTTAGTTTAGTGAAAAGTGGAAATGATTATAATAGACAGAGCTGGGTAGAATACTTGTAAATTGTAGTCTGTTACTGATTCCAAATTACATGACAAAAATTGTAAATAGTAACGTAATCCATTACATTATGCATCTTAGGTAATGTAATCAGACTACTTTTTGATTACTTTTAGAAGTCATTTATCACATTGATTTTAATAGGATATTCTCATACCATATTGATAGAAAGAATTAGAAAATATAGTCCATTTGTTGAAATTAACATGAAGTGCATTAAATGTTACAACACTTCAAGGTTTCCCAAACTGGGTTTTGTAAATGAACTGTAGGGTCTTCTTGAGTTTAATGGAAAGCTAATAATTAAATCATAAACATGGCAAATTAAAATAAATAATTTTAGAATAATATCAGTCAAATAAAACACTAAAAAAAAATATTTAATTTGTTTACGTGCATGTCATGTGACCATTAATCAACAGAGAACCATGAACATGCAAATGTGATACTTAATTATAAAAATATTTATTTTAAAATCTCAGGGTACCTCAAGCAAATATGAAAGATGTTTAGATAACAAAGTTTGGGAATACCTACATTACATAAGATAAGAAATTAAATAAGAAATAATGTGAATTTGTGTTTTTTATTTTTTTTATTGTGTGAATGTAGCCAAAAGTGGAAGACTTTTAGATTTTTCTAAAATGTGTCTGAAAGCGCTTCTAGGTGGATTTCCTTTTCCTCTCTTTCTCTTTGTCTAGAAAGATGTTTCACTATTAGACCACAAAGGCTCATTGTATTTATATCATCATGGGAGACACAATTTGCAGTTAGATTTATTAGCTCTGGTCTACAACCATCAATCTTGCACTTCAAAAAAACACATTTAATCTCGTTCTCATTCTGTCCTCCTCTTTGTAAGTTAATTCCCTTTATTCTACAACTCTCAGAAGCAGAACATCTGTCGTTCTAATACGTATTGTTCTTTTTCTTTCTCTGACTCTGTATTCATTCGGTTAAACATTCGACTACTTTTATATATAGCGATGTAGAATCGCTAAAAGTTCCAAAGATAGAAAAGATTGTTAAATCTGAATAATTTAAAGCCCATTGAATATTTCATGGGGCTTTTCAGTGCCGAGGTTCTGCTCTATAACACACATATTTGCTTGTGTATGTTGCCTATTGCTAAAATTTCAGCTAGTGGGAATGATGAGCTCATGCGGAGATGCCTTGTTAATTACAATTCTTACTCTTTACATTATTCATGCCACGATAACACGGAGAGGAGGTGGAAAATGTTGAAAACATGGAGGAGCTGTAGAGGAGGTGGAGGAAGAATGTTGGTTTTGCTGCTTGCATTCGTTTGTCTAACTAGAATTTGTTGGAGGCAGCTCTCTGGGGGGCCCAAGGCAAATGAGGCGTCCGTGGTGTTCGAGGCAGGCCTGTGATGAGGGGTGATTAAGCTGCCGATTGCCCCACTGCTACAGTAATTAAAGCAGTTCGCTATCTCTGTTGTGCTCTGCTATTTGCCCATTCATGGAAATGCATGACTGCAAGCGGAAGAAGTAGTTTTAAACAGCCTGAGCTCCTCTACACCTCACCAACAAGTCCCTAAATGACAGATGGCGTGCATCCTGGCATTTGTCCGTAATGCTCTAAGCGCTTGGGCATGAGGCAGTGCTTCTTGTTGGCTTGTGAGTTCCCTTCTCCGACTACTATCCGACATTTCCTAGTCTTGAATGAAAAAAAAAAACAATCAAGATGAAAATAGCTTGTTTCCTTATTGGTGCCTATAACTTATGAGTGGTATTTTAATTGACAGTAATAGCAAGCTAATGCATTGTCATCCAGGAATTAGGCAGTGGCCTTATGGAATAAAGAATGTATGTATTCATCTTCCTTATGGCAGTATGTACCACCTGCTCCCCCAGCATGCTTTATTATTATTTAAAAAGCAAGATCGCATATCACCCGGAAGATTAGGGGCAGATTAAAAATTAATATGTAATCATTTTATCCATATTCCGTCATGATCGTCTGCCTTCAGCTGCTGATTTGGAAATGTGGATTGAGGAGAAAACGTAGGTGTAAATAATATTTATCTTTATACATTTAGAACATTTACAAGTTTTCAAAGCTGATGAAAGGTTCAACAATGCACTTATATATTTTTATTATATTATACATTTATTATTTAATCAGAGCCGTTTTTTGCATAACAATTTTGAATTACTGAATGTCTGAACAATGAATTTCAATAATCATTACAATGTTAAACTCGAATCAATATATTGACACTAAATTGCGATCCTAAAGCTAAATATATTGTGTATTCTAATTGATATAGCTGACTGTTATATAACATGTATATAATAGAGTAAAAACATACTGTTGTCACAATAGCCTCAACTTTCTAAACATTTTCAGGTATTCATTGTAAATCGATTTGTTTACATGAATCGTTCAAATGATTCACTAGAATGAGTTGAATCTTCATGTTCAGTTTGCTCATACTAAAGCTTCAATAGACCAACAATGTGTAATTAGTTTTTTTACATTAGTGCTATTTTAGTATAATTTATGTAGTATTATGTAATTTTCATTTTAATTTTTGTACTTTTTGTAATTTCTATTGAGCTTTATTTATTTTTTATTTTTTTTCAGAGTTAGTAATTTACTTGAATTTATTTCAGTTAACTGCAAAAGCAACATTTCATTTTTTTCATCTAAAAATTTTCATTTTTTTCCATCTTAATTTCAATTAGTAAAACATTTTTTAATAGTTTTCGTTTTAGTTAACAGTAACAATACTTTTTAACATTACATTGCTACTGGTTGGGAAAAGTATCTTTTTACTGGAAAAAGTACAGTTAGTATTTTGAGAATGCCAGCAGTTTTATTTGGTTGCTCCTCAACACTGCTGTAAATGTAGTGCGACAGAATTCCTGCTGTTCATGACATGGCACTTTTACTTTTCAAACCAAAGCTGAGGAGGCTAATCAAATATTTAGGAGATTGTTTGGTGGTGGTGGTGTGTGTGTGTGTGTGTGAAAAGCTAGAGAATGGATAAGGACAAGGACAGACTTGCCTAGTCAGAGGAAGCATTTCCCTTCTTGGCGACTGCAATGAGTGTCCAGCACGTGGGTTTGTTTTGTTTTAAAATGTTTCACATGAGGTTTGTAGTTGCTCAAGTAGTTGGTATTGCACCAGTCCAGCACAGTGCTTCTCCTGCATGTTATAAAGCAGTTTATGAAGAGATGTCGTCTTGGTTTTCTTCAGTGATTCTTCTTGTTGTTTGTCTCAGAAGATTTTTTTTTTTGCCAAGATAGCTTTAACCTACTGTAGCTTAAACATTTTATTTAATTTTAAGTAAAAACTTTTTTTTTTTTTTTGTCTTTGTTTAATCATTCTCCACTTCTCTTTATCTCATGCAGTGTAATATTTAATTTACAAAGCAAAGCCACAGGCCAGACCAGAAAGGGCTGACTGTTACCACTTCCACCTTGAGAAACAGTCTGGTGAAAGTCTGAGTTTTGCAATAAGTGTCTCAACTCTCTTTATTTTGTCTTTATGATGCAAATTGATCGCCTTAATATGCTGACTTTGCCATTTCTTTTTTAAAGACTTTTCAGAAATGCTCATGAAATATGGCAGAAGGCCGTTTGCTGATTTGATTTTGCTTTTGACTAACAGCTCAAAGGAAGAACCTTGATACTTCATGTGATTTACTAAACAGTAGATGCTTTGCACCCATGACTGTACACTTAAAAGCCCTGTATGCATCACAAAGTCATGGGGACGTCCTGTCTCTTCAGTGCAGTGCTGTATCTGAACTGGAGATCTGTGTTCTTATTAAAAGTTCCTGGATTGTGACTGGAATCTGTGCTTCAGTGAAGAGTGAAGACAGGCGTCTGGACTGTCCCTCTCCCAGCCACAGGCTTTCAACTTGAAAGACACTGACATGTCGGTGGGACTTTTTCCAGTAGTGATGATTTCATTATTATCAAATGCTCATGAACCAGACGCTCAGGCTCTCGTTGGCAGGAACTGCAATTCATATGCTGCTGACTGATCATTAAACAGAAAACCCATGAAATTTACGTCAGCGGAAAAGTCACCCACGTTAATACCGTTCTCCCTCATTACAAAAGTGCTCAAAATGTCATTATATATAACAACATTATGAACACATTCAGTGATTCATGTAACGCCTCAAGAATCACAAGTTTTGATGCTTTCATTAGTATTTCCTATGTGTAGAGCCTAATTTAAAACGGCAGTCTTTATTTTTGTCATAGCCAATTGCAGCCATAAACAACAGATTTTTTTTTACGTTTTTTGCCTGTGTTCTCTTCACACTGGGTAGCCCAGACACTATGCACATTAAATAGTTCAAAGTCGAAATGGATGTAATTATAAAAACCCAAGGCTTTTTTAAATTTTACTAATTTACATGCCTTTTGTGGGTAGAAATCACCCTTTTAAAATATATTTCCAAGTTTTTTAAGACCACATGAACCCTGGTTGTTCAAAAAAAAAAAAGTCATATTGAGGCCCCTTGGAAGTTTACTGAGGCCCCCTAGTGGGTCCAGGCCTCCTGGTTGAGAACCACTGGTTTAATACATGCAAGCAGAAAAGTTTTCTTTGCACAGTATACATACATACATATAAACTGTAAACAATAGTGTTAGTAGTATGGTCATAGTATGTAATTCTGAACATACTCAGCCAGTTATGAAGTAAAAAACACCCTAGCTGTTCCCTGATGTAGTTTCTGTAGCTGGACTCAACTGTCATGTTTCATCAGGGTTTTGATGTATCTATTAAGATTGTAAGAACAATCCTGAAAAAAATATGTAACGGAAACGTGTCATCATAGCAATCGATATGATTTCCCAGCATAATCTCAGTATGCATAAGTGCGTTTGTTTGAGTGCATGCGTTTGCTTGTACTGTTCCGCTGAAAACAGGCTAAGCATTATGACGTGAGCAGAGTCGTGACCAGGGAAGAACACTTAACGTTATCGGCCATCAGAGCTTCTGTATTCGTTCTGCGTAGAAGGGTTCAAGACTTCAAAGCGAAGTTTCTATTTTTTTTTTTTTTCGAGGCCAGATGGGAGGTGTGCGATACTGGATCGCAGGAAACCTCACGCAGCTTTTTCGCATAGCAAAGCAGAATAACAACCTTCGTGGCATCACTGTCTCTCCATGACACTATGGTGACTTTAATAAATTGCAGTTTTAAGCATCAGACCATGCACTCATCATAACGCTAATCCAGGTCAAATGGATTTACATTAAAAAAGCATCAGGACTGACTCTCGCCTCCGTTACACTCATTACGAGTATGAATTATCAGCCCTTCGTCCTTGTAGGTCAAACATCCAGAATGCTGTTGTGAATATCATTCCTTCAGTCAGAGTATAAAGGGTCGTTATGTACTGATCTTGATTAGATTAGATTTTTCTCTCTAGATTCTACACTCAAGCATAATGAAAACCACAAATCTGATCCCGGTTTTGTGTGAAAGACACTAGGCGCTTCTTTTCTGGCCAAGGTCGGGTCAGGCTGGCGACTGTAAGTCACGGCTCGGCTGAATTGGATAATGAGTTAAACGCAGACAGGCTTCTGTAGCGCTGTATGCAGGGCTTTGTAAAGTGTGATTAATGACGTCTCATGACTGAGATGTACAGTAAATCCGAGCTTTTTAATGGATAATGTGTGTTCAGGATCTTGTGTGAGCTTTCTGTTGCACATTAGAACACACTGCTTTTGAATCGCAGCATTCATGGCCGGGCACGAGGATCTGAGAGTGTGGGAATGGTGGGAGGAAACTGTTAGTGTTGTGAATTTTGATGTGTGTTAGCTGCTTTCTGGGCTCTAGATGACGATTGAGGGATGGAGCACGATTAATCAGAAAGAGGTATTTCTGGGATTGCTCATTGGATGACATCTCCGCTTCATCAACCGTTTTAAGGTCCTGTAGGTCTCTTAAAGTGGGTTTGGTTATTTGTTCTAGTAGTTGTTCCTGGTCAGATCCAGCTGCTGTAAATGCTGTCTTTGAGAGCTCATCTGTCCCCGTGGATCTCCAGCGGCATGCTAAATGAAAAATGCGCCTTGTTCAGCATAAATTTTTTCTGCTGTGGCAAATGAAAAATGGAGCGTCTAAAGTCCCCCAAGAAGCTGATCCTATTGTAAATGTCAAGAGAAGTCGGCGAGTACATCACTTGACAAATAGTGCATGCAAAATACGTTTGACACTTCTGCCTCCAGACCTGCTATCCGTAAGGATTTGACTTCACGTTTCGCAAATTCTTAAGTCAAAATGCATGATAAGATTAATGTTTCATGCCCTCAGAGCCGGCCAGTCCTTGTAGTACTTTGGCAGACAATGGGCAGAGCAATAAATCAATACAAACATGACTGTTGCCGTGGCAACCGGCTCCAACAAGTGGCTGGCATTTGGCTTGTTTATTCCTGCCAAGAACCAATTGATACCTGATTGTGTAGGCAACTCATTGTCTGATCTGTGTGTTCAGTGACATAAGGCATAGCGCAATGTAACAAGTTCAGAAAATCACCTGAAAAGACGCATATGGATTATTCAAGCAAATTTGAGGTGGTACATTTCCAATGAAACAATCAAGACAACAAGTTTGCAAAATCTTTTACAGTCATTCTTGCTTGATTATTAAAGTCATCATGAAATGGAATTGCAATTGTCTTTTCTTCCCTGTTGCAATATATCGTGAAATAGATATAGATTCTCATAGAGTGAAATAGATTCTCAAATGAGAAAATGTAGGGTGGGATGGATTTTGTCAATGGGAATTGATTGTATCATTGTTATTTGCTAATTGCTGTGATCTCATGTGAGTAACAATAACCCTCCTTACCAGCAACCTGGTCAATATTAATGTTTTTTATGAAAGGCAACTACAAAAGTCTATGAAAAAATAATGTGCATTGATCATTGATAAAGCCTGTATTATAATTAATACAGTTTTTTTTTTTTTGTTAACTTATTCAATTTTTGTCCTGAAACAGCAGTAACAAACAAACAAACAACTGTGCAAATTCAGAACCCACAATAAAATATTTTTTTACATGGATTCCAGAAAAGATGACATAACATCAAATGCTGAATGACACAAACTTAGTTTCCACTCTAGATCCATGCACACGAGAAGTTGAGAGTTCCATCGAGACAATGTCCAACAAACACACAGTCCAGGTTCGTCCGTCCATTATGTGAGGAGGACTCCAACGGTTGACTAGCAATTTCTTTGCTGCTGTGAGAGCAGCTAACAGTAAACATCTTTGTTGGACGGGCAAGGTGAAGTCCCAAAAGTCATTCATGAAAAAATGGCGCGGAGTCAAACATATCTCAGTACCCAACAAATATGATAGGTCCTGTGAGAACGTCGACTGTGAGTCCAAAAAGATGTGAGAGAAGGGCACTCCCCAAAAAAACCAATGCGAAAACGTGCCTAAAGATCCTTGCGAACAGAGATTACACTTAGGAGATGACGACAGATTCATATTCAGAAAAAAATAAGAAATACTTTGAGAGTGTGATTCCTTTGGTCCAGATCTATCTAGGATATGCGACATTACATAATTCGTATCTGCACCCAATACAATTTCAAAATCCGAAAATTTCAAGACATAGGTTGACAAAACCGAGAAAAAGGGGCATAAACTGAAAGAAATATAATATTCCTATTCTCCACTATTGTTTTTGTGTTATTCTACTGTCTGTATCTGTATAGACAGCAATCTAATTTAATTAATTAATTAAATAATAAAGATGTTAAATATTGTCGAGGAATGGCTTTGGATTATTTTAAAGGCTATAAAAATGTTGTGGCATATAATATATAATACTCAAAAGAGTTTTTTTATATTTCTAGGCATGAGAAAATTATAATGTATAGTTTATAAATAGATATTCATTTTATGATTTGCGTCTTAATTATTATTAAATTATGGCTTTCTAAATGTTAACTTAAGATGTTGGCAAAGGTAAATTAAATTAGAAAAAAACAGGAAATGAGCACAAGGATATTTTAGTTTTCGCTCATGTCAAATTATATATTGCTCCGATATTATATATAAGGTATACTCTTAGAAGATTCATGTTTGGTTCCTCATAGAACCTTTCAGTAGCTGAGTTTCCATTACCCTTCAAATTTCTCAAATTGAAAAATATGCCCAATGGAAACAATTGGATATCACAAAGTTTTAGAATTTTTAAATCCATCGCCAAAATTGTGCTTTAGTTGCCTAAAATCATTCTTAAAATAAAAAATGTTTTTCTTAATGTAAAGAACATTTGAAAAATCTAATAACCTTTTTCCACTATAAAGAACCTTTGTCTAAGTGAAAGGTTCCATGAATGTTAAAGGTTCTTCATGCAGTCTTTTTAAGAGTGTTTATCTTTTATAGCTTGTTGTGTGGATCGGAGATGTGGCCATCCTCTTAACGCTGATGGATCCATCACATAGGCATGATGTATAAATCCCATTTCTATTGATCCAGTCTCAGGGGAAGGAGAGAGAGAAAGGTGTGGGGAGCAGAAAGTCTGTGCTGACTAAAAGCAGAGGAGAGATCCAAACAGTTGATGAGTCAACAGAGAGAGAGAAGAGGGGACAGACAGTGACCCCACTGAGCAGCCATAAGCTGTTTGCACTGCAGTTTTAATTGTCTTTTCTCTTTTTAATTAAAGCTGCTCTGTAAAGAAAGTCCAGCTGGGAAAAGTGATTTATATTTCATTTGTGTCCAGCAGTTTTACATAATTGATTTGTTTATCCAGAGCGTTGTCTCATTTGGTTTGGTTATTGTTTTTCGGATATATGTAAATATATCCATTCCCACAAATGCCCGTTTTGTCTGTGGTTCTGTCTTTTGTTTGTTTCTTGTTTTTGTTTTTTTGTTTTTTCATCTCAACGTCTCAGGATTGTGAATTCTGGCCAGTGAAAAACCGCCTGCATGTTTTGTATCTTTTGGCAACACAGTACGGAGCCTGGCTTTGGTCGGCTGTGTATTTGTTGGTATGGAAACAGTCTGTGAAATACCTGCCACCACCCAAGCTGGAATTCCAAATGTTCTGCACTGCAGTCCAAATTCAAGGCAGTTGTTAAACCCTTCAGAAGAATTTTCTTCTTTGTTTTGGGTGTTGGGTAATGTGCCTCTTTGCATGCCTTTTGCTTTTCTGAATGACCTCCTTCATGTGGAGAGACCCTTCCTCTACTGGATCTGTTCAGTGACTCCAACGACATTTGTCTTTCATTCTTTCTTGCAATGAATACTCAAATTATTACTTATTCATTGCATTAAATTGATAAAAATAAAATATTTCGCTTTTTTTTTTTTACTCTACTCATTGAAGAATCCTAAAAAAAATCACTGATTCCACAAAAATATTAAGCGGCACAACTATTTTCAACACTGACAGCAATAAGAAATGATTCTTGAGCACCAAATCAGCATAATTAGAATGATTTCTGAAGGATCAAGTGACACTGAAGACTGGAGTAATGGCTGCTAAAAATTAAACTTTGCCATCACAGACATAAATGACATTTTTTAAATATATTCAAACACTTAACAGCTTTTATATTTCATCATTATAATGATTATATGATCTAATTGTTAAAATTATGTTAGTTAATTTATTCTATAATGTTTGATTGTTGTCATTTCTTCATTCAGTTATGGACCAGTTTTAATCTCGGCAGTAATGCAAGAGCAGTCCTTAACCTTAACCCTTGAGAAGTTTGTGTTTCAAGGACTGGCCTTTTGAATGACGCCGAATGCCATCACTGTTTCCTCAGAGCGATGTGATTGGCCGTTGCTGACTGACAGGCTGTTTGTCAGTGGCTTTCTGTGCGGCAGCTCTAATGTGCAGTGTCACCAGGCGGATGCTCCTGCTCTCGCGGCCTCACTGTAATTACTTTGCATGCTTGACTGACTCTCTCCATTAACGGCAGAACACTTTCAGCGCCCACTGAATTATTCCACCGATCCTCTTTTGTTTTTGACCTCTCTTTTTTAATTCCCCTTCTGTTTCAAGCCAAACTGTCAAAAGAAAAGCAGAATAAAGGCATTATTTGCAATGGGATTATTTGCAAATGAAAACACTATTTACAGGTGTGAGGGAATAATTTTCATAGTAACAATGTTTACATCTTAGTTTGACCTTCCTTTGAGACAAATGATATGGTTATTTATCAAAGATTTGGGCCATTTGTGTGTTTTGTTTTCTAGTATGAAGTCAGTACTGTACTGTCACGACTGCAGTACATCTATTACAATTCCATACACTGTGATTATCATGATATCAGAACTGAAAACTAATGAAACACCTTCAAGCATGGAAACCTATTTTTTCTTTTTTAAATTGTGCTTCAAATTGTGATTAAATCATAAAAATTAATGAATGAATAAATAAATATAGTAGAAGTAAATAATAAATGATTTTAAAATATTTACTTGATAATTTTTTTTATTTACTTGACTTTTATAAATAAAGTGAATGAACGAGTAAATTAATAAATAAAATTGAAGAAAATAAATATGTACCTTACTTATTAATTGATTTATTATTGTACTAATTTATTTATTTACTATTTACTAAAGTAATAATTATATGAAGTAAAAAGTAAATAGTCAATAAATGAATTAATGAATTAATACTGTAAGTAAATATAGTAGAAGTAAATGAATGTAAAATATATTAAATGTAGTAAATATATTTGCTTGACTGTATTTATTTTTACTTGAATTTAATAATATAGTAAATAATAAAGTGAAGGAACAAGTACATAATAAATATAGTTGAAATAAATGTACCTAACTTTATTTTTTATTTAATTACTATTATTTAAATTTGCTAAATAAAATAAAGTATTTGAAGGGAAAAAGTAAATATAGTAGATGCAAATAATAAATAAATAAATAAATTGTAACGTAATAAAAACGTAATATTAATAAGTAATTTAAAGAAATAGTTTAATTTAGCTCAAAGGGAATCATTTATTATTTTATAGGGATTTGAACAGAATCACTGTTATGGCGATTCACTGAACGAGCCGTATAACAAACTCTGCACTGGATATTAAAATCATTAACTTGTGAGCACAAAACACCAGATACTTCTCTTTTCAATATAAATAAGATTTTATTTATATAAACCTAAGACATAAACTAATCTAACACAAGAACACAAGAATTCACACATTCACACGTTGCAGAAAGAGAGAAAGTGAGGAAAGGATGAGTTTAAGAGAATGGAAACGTGAAATCCCAAGTTTACAGCAATATGTTCAATTGCATAGACCTGAACAACCACCAGTCACTTATTTAACCCTTGTTTTGTGTTTCTCAATGAGGCTAAGATTTATATTAAATACACCAATTCAATTAGAACCTGGAGGTGTTGCTTGCTATGCCTGTGTTAAGGGGTTTTCTTTGTGTCGTCATCGTTGCAGAAAGGGGGTTCCCCGAAGTGTCTGATTGGTTGAGAGTTCAGTAGTCGTGAAGTGACGTCTTGGGAAGCCAATGGAGTTGTGGTTGGTAGAAGTTTTGAGGCGGTCACAGACTCCAGTTGAACTCGGAGACGAGGCGTGGCGGCAAAACTTAACCGAGTACACGAAACTCACAACGGAAAATAAAAGAAAGTAAAAGAATAAAATGATGTAAAGACTAGGTTGGTTTTCTTCTCATTATGGTAGCAGCTGGCACGTGGGTCAGAGCACGCTCAAAGAGCAGCGTCAAAACGCGGTGGCAAAAGAGAAGATGAGAGAGAGAGTGACTAAGAGGACCAAGAGAGCATTTTTAAGAAGAAGAGAGAGTTTGATGGTGTCCTGAGTTTTTAAACTCTACTTTCAGACCGTCCCATCTGGACCAATTAGATACTGTCCTTGCATGGGGTGTTGCTCTGTCCCTCCACCCAACTAATAAATCAACATGTTATCTGTTTAGTCAGAGGTCCGAACTTTACAGGCTCTTGCAAAGTATACTTTGAACATGATTTCTATAACAAGACTATGATGCATTTGACAAACAATTGATTGGAAGAAACATTTAAAGCATGGATTTTCAAACTCATACATACCAAACATGAATATTACCCTTTAAGGCTTAAGCTATTCAATACTTATTAAATGCAAGACATACACAATGAGTGATTAAAACAAGGATAGTCAAATGTGTGGGTTACATAATATGCAGTTATGCATAGAAATGATTAGTTTCATTAAAAATTTTAAATGAAAGTCTTTTAAGATGATTTTAGGTGTATATGGAAGCAGACAGTCTTTGTGAACCAAGGAATTTCAGTCGGGTTCTTTTGTCTTCTATGTGTGGGGGTAGTCAATCTAAGGAAGCTTGTGAATTCAGCGTGGAACCCATGTGATGGCCATCTCTTTGACCATCAGTCATGATTACTTGCCCCAAATTTGACGGTCTCCTTCCTGAATTGGAATTATCAATAAGTGTTCTTTTGTCTCAAGTTTGTAAGCTGTTTTGTGAAAGAGGCTCGCTGGTTAGTTTGCTTGCTTCAGACTAGTTGGAGCTAGTAATCTGATTTACGGCATCCTGTTTCCTTGGGCCTCTCGGTGGAATTCCAGCTCCTCAGGTTTCAATGTTCTGATGCATCTTAAATTTGTCTGATTCAGTCTCTGATATTCTACAAAATATAGCACATAGTAAATAAATAAATAGTAAATATTTACTTGGCTGTATTTGTTTACTTGTGTACTAAATATAGTTAATATAGTAAAGCGAATGAATAAGTAAAATATAGTTATATAGCTTATAAAATAAGCAAAGAAGTTAAAAAAATTAATGAACGAACAATACAACATGTTGATGCAAAGTCCTGATAATTTTGTACTGATATATGATTTGATTCATGACTTTTTTTTTTTTTTTTTTCATGACTGTCATCTCCGTACCGCATTGATGGGCTTTTGTTTTCACTTGGAAAAGCTTCCCACCTGAATTCATCGGTCAGAGCTGATGATAACTTCATCAGCCCACTGACCTGCTCTCGCCACAGGGGCAGGATGAGATGACCTACTCATCAGTCTCTGACCCCTTCTGTGTCATCGTCTCCAGTCTCGCTCCCTGCGTTCACCGTTGATTGTATAAGATACTATTAAAAAAATACGGGAATTTGGCTACAGTTCCCAGCTATAAACAATGTCCTGCAATCCTGCATATTGTCCTGGCCAATCATTTTTCCGTGCGCTGATGCACGGTGGCAGAACAGGGTCTAGCTGCCTGGCTGTTTGCTGTACTGATTTGTGTTCAGAGATGTGCAGAGACAGGCTGATTGTGACCTTGTGACACTGTCACTCCTCACTGAGATGGTAGTGTGGCCTGCAGGCCAATCATTTCCTTCCACCCTGCTGCTCTTTTCCCTGGCGTTACGTTTCATTTCATTTCTCGCTCTCGCTCTGGCTCTGCTTTTTGCACTCTCCTGGGAAACTAAGTAGCCCATATTAGCAGCCAATAGTGTATTCACACACACATACAAGCAGAGACGCACATTACCCACATTTCTGCTTCATGTAGGTCACTGGGGATGGATATTGTGCTGGAATGAAGCTCTCAGTATGAGGACGTGTTTCTGAACCTCTTAGTAATTCTGCTCGTCATAAATGATCAGAGATTTGAGGTTGTTTGTGGAATATCTTAATTTATTTAAGATTTGCACACAAACAAATGCAGATTATCGTATTGCATGCTCAAAAGCATGACATTGCATGACACAGTGTAAAAGAAGATATTCTTTAAAATACTGTTTTCCACAGAAGAAAGTCATAAGAAATGGTGGTTAATGGTGACTTTTTTATTTTGAGTGAATTTTAATTTGATTTAACTATATTTAACTAATTTTGAGGATTTTGAGTGGTAGTACGGTTGGACTGGCAGAATTGTGAGTTGTGTATTACCCCACTTCGTTATTCAGTGTGGTTGGGAATTCTGACCGTTTTGTTTTTCACTTCATTGTCCTTGTGAAATTTCCCTCTTGTCAGTGCTTGCCTGATATAATATTCCCACAAGACAATGGAATTGAGCTTTGAATGAATTTCAAGGCTGCCTTTAAAATTTCAAAAACATTTTTCATTTGGGAGTCGAGGGGGATTAATAAGTATGTCCAGTATGAGCTCTTTCATACCGAATTTAAGATGCGCTTTGAAGAGGGAGAGAAAATCGGACTTTCTCTCCTCTCTTTGTCTTTCTCAAATGAGTGCTTTCGATTTGTTTGCAGCTCAGGAGTCAAACAGTACAGCAGTACAGAACTTTAATTTGATAAAGCGTAAATTTGTCTTTCTCCGATCTAAGCGGAGAGATATGGATTGAACAGAGCAGTTCAAACACACTCCCTTCAATTGCCTAGTAGATTTAACAGAAATCTGGCACTTCAAAATGGGCACTTCGGTAAGTGGAGATGCGCTGAGAACCTTATTTAATCTTAAAAGCTTGTGGACTACCAGTGACATCTGTTCAACACTAGCTCAGCCTTTATTTCTTTATTTATTTTAGTGCCGATTAATTCACGACTAAACAATTAATCGCGATGAATCGCAACCAAAATAAAAGTTTCTGTTTACATATTGTGTGTGTGCTGTATATATTTATGTATATATAAACACGTGTATATACATGTACACACGTACATATTTAAGAATTTTTGTTTATATATTAAATATATTTATATATAATATAAATTATATGAATATAAATATACATGTAAAAACATGTAAATATTTTCAAAATATATACTGTTTGTGTGTATTTATATATACATAATAAATATACACAGTACACACATTATGTAAACAAAGTTTTATTTTGGATGTCATTAATCAGGATTAATCATTTGACAGCACTATTTATTTATTTAATATACATAAACATACAGTTTATGTATTTAATACATGTACATTTTTATTTTATTTATTTATTGAAATTATGTATATTTGTAGCTAATTTTATGCATGTATTTAATTAAAAAATATGTTTTAAGTATTTGTTTATAAAAAAAAAAAAAGTACATTATATGTATGTTTAAATTAAATTAATTGAATGAATTAAAATAAATAAGCATGCCCTAAACTTCTGCCTCTGTAGGCCACTCACTGCTTTTGGAACAGGCTTCATATCTGCCATCTCTATTTGGCTGGATGATAAACAAAACATTATCGTTCATTTCAATTTTCTCCAGCACTGATTTAATGTCAACATTTAAACGAACCATCAGCCAGTCTATCAAAGTGTCTGCAAACCGTCTGAACTTAATTTAGCTCTGAGCAAACTGTGCCAACTGGCCAGCAGGGCTGAGTTCCACGAGCTCTGTTTATCAGCCTAGATGAGCGAAAGAGGAGCAATCAGCAGTTCTTATCCTCCGGTGGACTTGCACTGCCTACTGTAATTGTTGCTAGGCTACTGTATGGGGAGCCGCTTGCATTTTAATGGCCCTCAATGGGCTTTGTAATTGAATTGGTATGCAGAAGAGAGGCAGGCCCAACAGGCCCACTGTCTGATTAGAGGCTGATTGCACGCTGGGAGAAAAAACATTGTGTTGAATTATTTGCCATGACTCTGTTTCTTGGCCCTCTAGGATGATGCTTGAATCCCAGAAGGGTTTGAGTGATTGCACTCCCAGCGTTCATTAAAACTTGTTCGGTTAATGCCAATGGACTTTTCAGCTAGTTTAGTTATATTGATTCTACAGGAATACTTAGTGACTGAAAATGAGATGTTTTTTATGCCAAAGTGTGTCTTTACTAACATATAGATTGAGTTATGATCAGCAGCTGCTGCTGAAGTATTTACTGAAGTGTTTACTGCAAGCTTTTTTGTCATTCTAATCAGTGTTTTTGGCTCTGACTCCTGGAGACTTTGTTTATTATTATTTTTTAAGTGTACTCTCCCACTCCACGTTAAAATAAATATATTGAAGACAAAAATAGAAACACAGGCCACACTTTGGTATTTCATAATCATGATCTAGTGTTTTCAGTGTCTCACAACAGCTGGGCTTTGCAGTAAATAATGCTCCACTTGAACTCCATCTCTACAAGCTTATTTTGGTGGAACACTTGATAATTGGCAACACTTTACAATAAGGTTCATTAGTTAACAACATTAGTAAACATGAACTAAGAATGAACAATACTTCTACAGCCTTTATTAATTTTAGTTAATTTCAGCATTTACTAATGCATTAAAATCACAAGTTGTTTGTTAACATCAGTTAATGCACTGTGAACTAACAGGAATAAACAATGAACAACTGTATTTTCATTAACCAACATTAACAAAAATTAATAAATAGTGTAATAAATGCATTGTTCATTGTTTGTTCATGTTAGCTAATACAGTACATTAATGCTAATAAATGACACCTTGTTGTAAAGTGTTACCTGATAATTTAACACTGAAAACAAAATTATTTTCTTAATTTAAAAATAAATTAATTTTATTTGTAATAATTTTATATTTTTTTTACAGTGAAGGTCTATTACAGTATTTTGGAATATATTATTATTACTTAATACTAATAATATTATTATTATTATCCGTATTATTATTATTATATAAAAATTGTTTTGTGCAGAACTACAAAAAGCTGCAAACTTTGTTGCTTAAATTACACTTTAAATTGCAATTTCAATTTTTATTAAAAATATCACAATTGTATTTTTACTTAAATTGTGCAGCCCTACAATGTCACTTTAATAAATAGTTTACCCATCCAGACTGTAGCCACATTCAGAAAGTCCAAACTGAATTTTAAATCTGAATTTAAATCTAGTAAAAGTGCGACAATGTGATTTTAAGCTCTGAAACCACTGAAACTCGGTCATTTTTCACCTCTTATTTGCATGACATTGAACACTTCTTAACAGTTTGACGCTCTCACTGTTTGCTCCACTCTACCTTCAATCCCACAAGCTCCGCACCAATGGACGTGCACGGTTAGCCAAAAGTCTTTGGATGTGGTGTAACTTTCCTCTCGTCGGTGTGTAGCTCAGAATGTTTTGGCTGGCTTTCTGCAGCCCTTATGTGGCGCTTCAGTACCTCGTGGAGTGTTTTGCTGATCAGCTGCTGTGAAACGACAGATTGGAGCGGCCCGGTGTGCACACTTTTTCCCTGCTCAGCACTGCTGCAAACACTGAATAAGCTTGACAGTGTGTAAATGCTCAATATTAGCAGAACACGAGTAAGCGGCGCTATTTTCCAATTGTTGATCTGGTCTTAGTATCTGTAAACTGTTAGTTGGTGTTTGTGGTTTTTAGCCACTGAGAGGTCAAAAGTTTTCGGTGGTGTGATTTGGCTGTGGCGCCAATTCAAGGCAAACCGAAAGAGTGCTCAAAGAGTCAATTTAGTCTTATCAGGAACGCTCACCTTGCACTGTGCCTCTGCAGTCATGCGGAGAAGCCACTAGCGGATTGGTTTCAGTGGGAATGGAGGGAGAAGAGATGCACGCTTCTCTCCTGCATCTCAAACAGTTGGGCTATCTCATTAAACCCAGTTGTTTCCCTGACACTGCGGGCGATCCCTGTCATCTCAACCCTGGAGCCCTTTGTCTGTAGTCCTCTCTCTAACTCAAACATGTAACGCTGCAGAATGAGGCTGTGAGACTCTGTCAAACAGCGACGTTTTACTGCAGATGTGTTCACTTGTGCTATAGGCAAATTACAATTGACTGTCACAGAAACTGCAGAAATTAACTAGAAATCTGACATGTTATGGCAGACTCCTAATGACATATTCAATATCGGGTCTCTGTTGCTAATTAGGAAATACTAAGAGATTGGATTGAATTCATCCAATAACTCTGCAATCAATTAGTGACTTTATCTATATTTTCTCAGAATAATTTTTTATAATTTTAGCCACAGGGCTTTTATTAACATGTTGTGCACAGCTGCTATTACTTTTTATGTATATATATTTATTATATTTATATTTATTTATTTTACAAAAAAAAAGGAATCTATACAGGCATTTTTACTTTAAAAATGGGCATACTGTACAAGTCAAAACATGTTTTTAAAATTTTCAACCTACACTGTAAAACATAAATCCATAAAATAACAGAAAAAGTACTGGAAGCTTATTACACACAACATTATCCATTAATTTTACGGACATTTCTGTTAACTCTATATAAAAAAAAAAAAAAAAAATGCAATGAAGTGTAAAATTCAAAATACCGGTAAAACACCTGTAAAAAATAAATACGAAAAATTCCTTCAGATTATACAGTAAGTGTATTTTAACTTTTTTAAAATAGTTTTTTGTTGTTGTTTTTACCAAATAGTTTGTTTATTCAAGGTCAATTTTGACAACCTCGTCGATGCTAATAGTCTTACTTAGCTGACAAGCTTAATTCAAACCAAGTACGGGAGGATGAATGGGGGGGGGGGGGGTAAATCACGTATCAAGCAGAGCCAGTAAACACCCAATTACATGGTTGTTATGCGAGCCGTTCATGTACTCATCAAGTGCATGAAGGTAATGCCAGCTCTGCCTTTCTCTGGGATTATTCACACTGCGACAGTTAATGTAACAACAACCATGCAGATAACAGTTTATATTGCTATCAAAACCATTGAAAAGTACTTTGCTTGTACCATGACACAAAGATGGTAATGCCATGGTAATCTGATACAGAATTTCAGAAATTTGAATCATTATCACATTCATATATTCCATGTTATTCTTATTGGCTTTTGAAGTGTTTGGTCTGTGGCCTTTAATTTCATCAGTAGGATCGGAGGAAGCAGACCCATGTGTTACGGAGCGTCACGGAATGAGCTCTATTCATCTTCATCGCCCTCTTTCATTCCTGCTCCGTTTACTCTGGCAGAGAGCGAGCGATTCTATTATTATTCCTGCTTGTAACCTAGTGTTGAGCGATGCCATTAGGAGCCAGAGCGCTAGAAATATACTTAAGTATATAGCATTCATAAGATATGTTTTTAAATCCAATAATCCTCATTCACGCGGGCTGTTACCGCAGATCTAGGTCACAAAGACCAATGGCTGAATGGAATTGCGATTCTAAAAGCACACGCTCTGTGCTGACTCCACACAGCTCACATATAATGCAATGCTGTGCAATACACAATCTATGTATCATGTGAGGTGAGAATATTGTGTATTAGGGGGATGAAAGGATTGGATTTTTAGTTTGAATGACAGCGGAATCTATTCACTGAGGCCTTGAACGGCAAATCTGCTATTTGTGTGTGAAGCTGCATTTTTTATGCTATGCTAAGGGACTGTACATGTTTGCATGAGTCAAATTTTTGCCCATTAATGGTGCCACTGAGGTGGTCTTGTCATTTGCCTGACAATCTCTCTTTTGGCCCTACGACAAATAGCCAAGGACATTCACCTTATGTTGAGTCCTGCATCCCAGGCTACGCTTTTTTACAGAGGCTATTCTGAATTCCTTTCCTTCTGACATTTACTGTCAAGATGTCTTCATCTTTGGTATCTCTGTTTACTTCCTCTAGTGCTTTTCTGTCTCTAGCCCTCTATCTATTTGTCGGAAAGAAGAAGGGGGAAAGCGTATTGCTGGGTGTCGAGAGCTGTTGCGATTTAATGAGTACTGGCTGCCGATTGGCTGATACCGTAGGGAAGAATGTCACCATGCTTGTGACCTATATCAGAAGGAGGATGTGGCTGATAGCTGAATTAGGAAGTTACTACTTGTGTAACTAAACCAGTTCTGTCCAGTGATGCCCCTTAGTCATGATTTCACTTAGTTGCAAATGCTGACTTGCAAGAGGGACTAATGTGTTAATTAGGGTCCTATGAAATCCGTTTTATTTTTTTTCCAAATTCCATTTTTTCTGAATTCTGTTTTTATCCATTTTAATTTTAAAGTTTTAATGGTTAAATTAAATGTTATTCATCAAAAAGCATGTCTAATTAATTGAAATCGTGAAGCTTACCATATTAAACAGCAATTTATTAAAAGTTTTCCAAAAATTACATTTGTGAGGCTCAATGCAAGAGCTGATAAAATGTAAAAAAAACACTGTAACTTGAATGCAATGCAAGTCGCATTGGATAAAAGCGTCTGCTAAATGCATAAATGTAAATGTCAATGAAATGTTTTATTTTTTCTCAAATTTAGTTTTATTTTGACCAAATTCTGTTTTCTGTTCATTTTCTGGATTCTATTTTAATGGCTGCATTAAATATTAATAATCAAAAGCATATCTAATTAATTGATTTTATAAAAATAATTTACTATTATTTTATTTTCCCCCCAAAATACTGCATTTTCTGCTAAATAAATTTCGCTAAATGATTTTTCTGGTAAATATTCCTTTAAAAATACTGTTTTAATAATAATTTTATTATTAGTAGTTGTAGTACTATCATTACATTAAGTAATACTTCTGTCATGGTTTCTTAAAATTAAACTGAACTTTTATTTTGATGGGTTGCTGTGAAGATCATTAAATTTCCATTTGTATACGACATATTTTTCCTTAAATTAGAAACAGTAAAATGTTCATGAAGTGACTCTCAGAGCAGTTCTGTAGATTATGTTTATGTACTCGTATATTAAAGCGACAGAGGCTGAAAACATCGCAAGCATCACCAGAATTTGGAAAATTCTGTGACATTCCGTGTTATACAGTAAATTCCATTTTTATGTCTTGATTCTGTCTGTTTTCTGCATCGCAATGAGCGAAATGGGATTGGAATATTATGAGGATGAAAATGTCACGTGTTCCTGCATTACTGAAGCTGGTGCTCACTTTTTTTTTTCTCCTGGTTATTAAAAAAAATCGTAGTCCACAGTGAAATCTAACAGCTCTGACACAACTTGGACTCCAGTGAACAAAACCTCCTTGTAACTCAGAATGCTTCAAGGGGACATACCGCCATGACTGTGAACCTCCATTTGATTGTGATTTGGGAATTGTATGTGCCGTTTCATTGTTGGTCTGTACTTGAACCAATAAGCTTCTGTTGGTTGTTTAGTAATACTGAGACAATGAGTTGCTGTATTGAGTTTCTTTACAGTTTTCACTTTTTAATCATTTCTAGAATGATTTTTGAAGGATCACGTGATACTGAAGACTGGAGTAATGGCTGCTGAAAATTCGGCATTGCCATTGCAGGAAAAATAAATAAAAAAGAACAATTATTTTAAATTGTAATATTACACGGTATTACTGTTTTATCTATATTTTTGCTCACATAATTGCAGCATTGGTGAGAATGATGGACCTATTTAAAAAATGTAAAACATTTGAAAAATCTTACCGGCCCTGAACTGTATTACATCTAGTGCTCAGGTTTATAGTTAGAACTGAAGAACCGCATAGATATCAAGTCAGTGTATTCATTCTTAGACTTAACATGGCTTAAAGTTCTTCTCTTTAAAATGGAAGTATTTATGAGTGCCTTTTTATAGACAGAAATCACATAGTGATGTTATGAGGTGTTTATGACAGTCCTGCTATTTTAAGAAACAATTCTATTCCGGAAAGGTGATTTAAGAAACGTGCTGAAGAGATAATAAAAGATTGTCAGCTAAACAAATATGCCCATTGAGTTGTATTATTTGATAGGTGTAATCAAATGTAATACAGGTGTAATCTGTAGTGTTAGTGTCAACAAGCCTGTTTCACAGTAATTAATTGCAATTATAGAACAATAGTTTTTTTGTGAAGAGTATTTATTTCTCTAGGAATATTTATTTGTATAAACAGAAAATGCTGGAAATTAGGTCTTATATCTTACTGAATCATTAAAGATGCTGTTCATGAAAATCAAGCCTTATTAGGGCATTTCATGACTTTTGCCTGTATTCCAGCTGAGCATAACACTCTTCTCTGAGGAAGGACATAATCAATTTATGTTCTTAGTTTGAAATTGTTGTTTGTTTGCCAAGAGTAGGAATATTTGAAGCTATATATTCATTGAATGTTTATATTGTTTGGTTGTTTCCCAGGTATGATGATGTCACAATATTCCAAGTTTTAGCCGTTTTCCTAAGCACAACCTATGTTTGTTTCTCTGCAGGGCCGACATGTCAAAACAGGTCAACTGGCTGCCATCAAGTGCATGGATGTCACAGGGGTGAGTTTATTTTCATTTCTACTTCAGTATTGACCTCTTATTATGATCTGAAGCTGTTGAGGTCTTTCACCAACAAGATGTCAAAGCGTCTTAGAGTTCTCTGCTCAGATCTGCAGGTTTATTTTAAGCTTTGTTGATCTTATTTTTGACGTTTTATTATCCATATATCCTCAAGGCTTAGTTTTCTCCTCATTAGCTCTCTGGATGATGAAATATGGTGTCTTCTTTATAACCTTTTAGCATCCCTGTTTATAATAGAACAGAAAAGATAAGCCTACAATGTCTGTGTTCTGTGTTTTTTAAAGTAGAGTTTCCTCAAGTGACATTCATTTGGCTGCAATGGTAGCAAATGAATTGGGAGTGAATTTTTTATTCGGGCACAGTATTTCAGTCACGTCTGCTCTTTTTAACGGCAGATTTTTCCAATCTATCTTTTTATTTTTTAATCTAAAGGCAATTTAGGATTTAATAAGCTGTTGTAGATTTTGAAATACCATAGCGAATTCAATTCACAAGCTGTTATGATTTCACTGGCCACTGTTGGTTGTGTTTGTAATGGCTTGTGGCTGCCCCGTTATTTCAGGGTGAATAACGCTTGATTAGCAGGTTACATGGATTCTTGTTTTGTAGGACGAATGTCTTCCCTGTACTGTGTAGACTATAGCGGTTTCATAGACAACGACTGCCTTCATAGACTTCATTTTTGACAATGTATGAGTGTTTGTTAAATGCCTATGATGCTCAAAAACGCTGTCTAGGTTGGCAGTGCAGTAGGTTTTGAGACACATTTTATAAATAATTTCAGGACTCGCATGAAAAACTGGAATTTTAAAATTGTTTTCTAGACCTAGAAAAGTTATAGAAATTTCTACAGTTAATATAAATATTCTAATTATGCTTATCTCTGACAATTTGACTAAAAATAAAACACACAGAAAAATAATTCTGACCAATACAGAAAAACTGATAATTACTTTCCTGAAGGCTGCTAACCAATACATTTTGAAATGATACAAGTGATTTTAGGTATCACAACATTATATTATTATGTACTGTATATAAAAAAAATGGATATTCATTTTCAGATTTGTTGATGAATGCATTTAGCAGTATTATTAGTGTTTTGAAAGATGAACTATAAACTGTAAACATTAGAGAAAAATGTCTAATATCTACCAATAATGATAAATTAATCTCCAAGTCTATTATACTATAACACATATCATGCATTTCTTACATTTAACTGGCTTGAAAGCACTTAGCAGTATCCTATAAGATGGATTTTAAATTCGTCTAGTAAACACAAATGCCTCAAAGTCCTGGAAATTCATTGGTCAGGTGATAAGGGAATCCGGTTATCAGGATGGGTTGTTCCTGGAAATTATGTGTTTGACCTGTTGTGAATGAGAGAGCAGATAAAGGGAGTTGTCATTAGCTCAAATAGCTGTTCATCAGCAGAGTCCAGCATGCTCTTTAGAAGAGCTCATTGAGATGGGGGGCTTGAGGGGCTCCCATAGGGACACTCCAGTCAGGATGTAATTCTTGGGGCCAAGAGCTAATCCCGTGCTCTCTGCCCTCCTTCCCCCATCTACTTCATGTAAAAGCACCTGCATCTGTAAGTGGGCCATCAGCCCTTCTTATAGGTCACTGGAGTGGTCCCACAGGCCTCAAGCTTTACTTCAGGGAGTATGGAGATATCCCGTGATTCCCTGCTGCTTGTGTCTTGACAGGAGGAAGAGGAGGAGATCAAAGCTGAGATCAGCATGCTGAAGAAATACTCTCACCACATGAACATTGCCACCTACTATGGTGTCTTCATTAAAAAGAACCCTCCCGGTGTGGACGACCAGCTGTGGGTGAGTACCGTGTCCCAGTGTGCCAGTGGAGATAGAGGGTGTATCCATCTGTGCTTTAAACACTCTGCCCTGTGTATATGTGGTCTTTTATGGGCCTATGAGGACGTGTATGATAAATGGGCCTTGAATGAACATTGATGAACAGGAATCAAAGCACCGTTGTCTCGCCTACAGACTTGTTGTCATGGAGAGTTAATGGAGCTCTTGCTGGGAAAGTTAAGGACTTTGTAAAGGCTGTGAAGACTTTTTGTAAAGATTGGAATAATAGAATGTGTCTTTTTGCACTCTTCTCACTGAGTTGTGTGTTGATGTGTGCTTGAATGTAGTAGTGGCTGACCAATATAGGATTTTCAATACCCAAAGCCAATATTTAGAGATGAGGTTGATCTATAATAATATAATGCTGATATAATATAAATCATTGGTTCTCAACTAGGGCTGGGAGATATGTCGAACGCAATGATCATGCGCATCTTGTCAGTAAAGCCGGTTCTGTGATTAGCAGTAAATCTCCATCACCTGCTTTCAAATGGAGCGGCATTTAATACACATAGCCGTAGATCACTGACAAGCTACGCAATATCACGTTCATAATCGCAGATGAATCGCCTTCAATAATGAAGCGATATTGTGTAGCTGGTCAGTGAACTACAGCTCTGTATGGTAAATGCCGCTCCATTTGAAATCAGGTGATGGAGATTTACTGCTAATCACGGAACTGGCTTTACTGACGAGATGCGCATGATCATTGCGTTCGATATATCGCCCAGCCCTATTCTCAACCAGGAAACCGGATCGCAGAATGATTTAAAATTTTAATAAAATATTCAATCAAATTTTTTTTTTTTGTATTTGAATTTCGTTTATTAAATGGATAAATGAAATAGCCACTGCTATAAATAATAATTTAATTATACCAATGAGACCAATATAATTTTTGTTTATAAATGGAAAAACGCTTATTTTACACAAAATTCACTGAAGGCTCACTGGAAAATATTTAATTATACTCACTGTATACAATAGTAATAATACACTAAAAATTGGTTTGATTTTCCCTGAAATTTTAATTAATTTTTTACCTGAAAATGAGTGATCTGTTTTTTGAAAGACTGATTTGTCTGAGCTACTGTATATGCTCCGATTTGCAGGAAATCTGAGTGTGAAAATTGACATAAAATCAATTTAATTTAAAACTTGGAAGTCATTTTCACAGTTCCAGTGATGCAGTTACTGTATTTTGCCATTCTATTGATAGTGTTTGGCCTACACCCTCTCAAAAGGTACAGAACTGTCACTGGGGCGGTACCCTTTCAAAAGGAACTAATGTTTTTTTTTTTGTAACATACCACCCCAGTGACAGCTGTTTATCTTTTTTTCTGAGTTTGTATAATGAAGTAAGTAATGATCTCAGTAAAAAGTAAAGTCGAGAGGGCATTATTTACATCTGCTGTCTATACTTATTCTTTCACTTCATCTCCCACTCTAGTTTAATTTTCTCGTCCATATTTTCTTCTCCTGCCAACTCTTTTCCTCTTTCACTTCCCTTCTCTTCCTCAGCTGAAAGACAGAACAGGTCTGATAGTGGCAGGGTAATTTGTGTTGTTTATCAGCGGCTGCAGGGACACACAGGGGCACGTAGATGAAGCGCTCCACCAATAAAGATAAACATTGCAGGAAATGAAGTGCATTTGTGGCACATCTCAGCACTGAGTGACAGCTCTTGAATTGGCAGACCTTTCAGATGAAGGGTGACATTCCCACTGCTGTAAGACTCGAGGGCCACAGACCTCTTCAGTATTCCCTCTAACCTGCCAATCAAAAGCTTAAAGTCACAGAGATTGGGTAAGAAGCTTTTGGCATGATCAAGTGATTGAAACCCACATTCAATTTTGCTCCTGCTCTTCAGGTAGTTGGCGTGCATGTTTCCAAGGGAATTCATTCACTGTGGCACTCAGCTTCAGGGACGTTCTTGCATAAACACTTTCTATTTTACGATTGCTCGCACTGACTTGCTCACACTAACTTAACACAGCAGTTAGTGCTTCGGACTCTGAATTAAGCTTGAAGCCTATAAATTACTCCTTCAGTTTTGTCCTAGCGCACAAAGATTAGTTTGCAGCACATTGCACATTCTTTTCAGTCTGTTGAAGAGGACATGGAGGCAATGAAAGCCTGCCCTTTAAAAAAAAGACCAGTTAGCACCAGCATGTCATTTTCACTTAATCTTAGGCCGTTTTTTTCTGGACTAGCTGTTAGAGCTTGGTTGCCTAAAAAAGGCTTGTTGGTTAACATAGACGTAAAATTATATGGTGTGGCGAAATTATGAAGTTAGTTAAAGGATTAGTTCACTTCCAGAATAAAAATGTCTGGATAGTTTACGCACCCCCATGTCATCCAAGATGTTCAAGTCTTTCTTTATTCAATTGAAAATAAGAAATAAATGAAGGTTTTTGAGGAAAACATTCCAGGATTTTTCTCCATATAGTGGGCTTCAACATGGACAAACGGGTTGAAGGTCATATTTGCAGTTTTTAATGGAGCTTCAAATGGCTCTACATAATTCCAGCTGAGGAATAAGGGTCTTATCCAGCAAAACGATTAGTCATTTTGTAAAAAAAAAAATTTAAATGTACATACTTTTTAACCACAAATGCTCATCTTGCACTAACTGCACATCCACAACTTTACACATTACGTAATCATGTTGGAAAGGTCAAGCGTGACGTAGGTGGAAGTATCGACCCAGTGTTCACAAAGTGAACGTGCAAAGACTAAATCAAGCGTACTTTTATTAAAAAAAAAGGTAAAACAACGATGTCGGAAAACATTTTGAAGTTGGAGGAGAAAATCTGATGGAGTTCGGTACTACTTCTGCCTGTGTCACGCGTGACCTTTCTAACGTGATTACATAATGCATGAAGTAGTGGACGTGTATCGCAGAGCTACTGCAAGATGAGCAATTGTGGTTTAAAAAGTATCAATTTTTATATTTTTAAGAAAATGACCAATTGTTTTGCTAGATAAAACCCTTATTCCTCGGCTGGGATCGTGTAGAGCCCTTTGAAGCTGCACTGAAAATGCAGTTTGAACCTTCAACTCGTTGATCCCCATTGAAGTCCCCTATTTGGAGAAAAATCTTGGAATGTTTTCCTCAAAAATCTTCATTTCTTTTCAACTGAAGAAGAAAAGACATGAACATTTTGGATGACATGGGGGGGGGGGGGGGGGGGGGGGGTAAATTTTATTCTGGAAGTGAACTAATCCTTTTATGTATGAGCATCAAACACAGCATATACTGGTCTTTTCAAAGGAGTGAACTGTGGCAATTGAGTTTTGATTCTATTGAGATTAATTTTGCTGCGAAAATGTCTAAACATCAAGCAGTCCTACTGTATGAACACTTCTCTGTCTAGGAGACATGCATTGGTGCTGAATCACGACCTACGACTGAGTGTGATAGTCTGTGAAAATGAGTCAGCGTCTTAAAATGGAGAAGCACCATCACCCAAAAAAGCCTCATGAGCAGTGCTCAATGATCTCATTCTTCCTCCTTTATGGCATCCTAGACAGAAAAATGGCAAGTTTCTCATGAAGTATTAAAGAGGTCAATCAGCACATGATGTTTCTTTATGTGTGTTGTTGTGGTTTTGTATGTCATAAATGCATTATGAATTGCTTAGACCTTAAGATTACTGAGCTTAACTTCAACTGTTCTTACACAATGGATTTATCCTTGTTTGAACTTCACATTTTCTAAAGGGATAGTTCACCCAAAAAATGGGAATTTCTTTCTTCTGTTGAACACAAAAAAAGAATTTTGGAAAATTGTTGGTAACCAAACAGTTGCTGGTAGCTATTGACTCCCATAGTATTTTTTGGAAGTCAGTGGCTGGCTACCAACAAATGTTTGGTTACCAACATTCTTCAAAATATCTTTTGTGCTCAATGGAAGAAAGAAACTCATGAGGGTGAGTAAATGATGACAGAATTTTCATTTTTGGGTGAACTCTCCCTTTTTGTCATACTGGCCTCAGGAGCAAATGTTCAGTTTCAGAGAACTGAATAATGTAAAGTGTTTCCTTATTTAACTGTAGGCCATTTCCAGATGCAGCCAACTTGAGTGGCTGTTGTGTGGTTGAGCACACATCTCTGACATGGAATATTTGAACCTGAGGGCTGTGCTCAAGGGCTCGTGACTAGACAGGACACTCTCCACTGAAGTACGATTAGAGGAGCTAGAAGCACAAGTCACTTCCAATTACAACAGAATAAGGCTAAATCGGAGGGTTTGAGGATCAGCTAAGCTGACTAGCTACATTTTTGCAGCCATTTTCATATCCACAACTGGTGTGTTCTGTTCATTTGTTGCGTTTGTTGCGTGTTGTAGCATGACAAAGCGATTAGTATTTTTGTAACTTGGCTACGGTTACAAGACAGTTGTTTTTGTTCTGGAAAGATGTGGTTTCAATGTTTTATACAAACAACAGTCAAGTACTCAACAGTGCAATCTATTTAATGGGCCATACTTGTCATTTTCATTTGCAGCAAATTAAATATAGCTTCTACGCTAAGTAAATTCCATGAGGTAGGTGTTTAAAAAAACTTAGGTGTTTCTCAAAACAAATTTTTGCAGATTCATGAACTAGAACAGTAGATTTAGTTATTTATCAGTTGCCCTATTCATGAGAACAAATCCTGTTTTCATCTGTAAGAGTTCACTGCCTCCACCCGGGAAAACAAACAGACAAAGATTAATGGGCTATGATTAACTTCTGTAATATGGGCTTATCCGTATTACAGTAATATCACCTTTTGCTTCTGAGGAATTACCCTTCCCCTTATTACAAATAATCATGACACCTGAAGAAAAGAGATAAATTTTTACTTCAATTAATTTCCCAAGGACATTTCAGAGTCACTTGAGTTAAAATTTGAAGTGTTATTGTGTTCTTCTGTTTTTTCATCCCTTTCTTTTCACTCCTGTTTGTTTTGTTTTTTGTTATTGAATTGAGCAGTCAGACAAGACATGGACTTCTAGATTAATGAAATTCACATCAGATATTAAAGTTAAAGTCCCTCCTGATCTCTTGTGCTTGCCAGCAAGTTTCGTTCTTACAGCTAAATCAGGTCCAATTAAAACCTGAGTGATGCAGCCTTTTAAACACTGCACGTCTTGGGTCTGAGAGACATGGACCAGTGGGAGAGGAGGGTATCAGATCTTCAGCGCATGACGATGGTGACAGGCCTTTCCTCCTGTCTGCTCCATTTATCCCAGCATTCACATGCATATTAATGGACACACTCTCTCTCTCTTTTATCCTGCGGTTGAGCGGTGCTCAAAGATTTATGTCCTCCATTTGAATGTCCCTACTTGGGTGTTTGTGTTGAATGCTGCAATATTTATCATGTTTTTTAATGATCTGTGGGACTTTCCCTTTTGTCTTAATATATAATAAAATCCACCCAGTGCTCAATGGGGCGTAATCCCCTGAATCCCATGAAATAGTTACGGGTTGATTAAAGCAGGCAGCCTCTATCGTGCTGTTTGTTTGTTTGTTTGCAGTTTAAGTGGGTTGTTCTAATATATTTTTGATAATCAAATGGTAGGCGAGGGCAAAATTGCACAGAACTGCACAGAAACGGGATTTGGGGCTAAAAGTGTTTGAAAGTGTTTCAAGACCCCTTGAAATGGGTTAATGAAGAGTCTTCTTTTCTGTTGACATTTTTACCATTGAAACGGAACACATTAAAGGGGAATGACATTATCATTTTAGAAAGTGTTTGATTGTTCACAAATCTGTATAGTGCTAAAATTGTATTTATGTAATAAAAATGAATGTAGCAGTACAATAGCATATAGATGACCTCAAAGCTATCAGACATAGACTCAAAGCCATAAATCTCTCACTTTGATTTAATGGAGTCCTTAAGGGACTATGTGAAAGACAGAAGGACGATTATGATTTGCAGGAAGTGACTTGTGTTGTCTCCTCTACAGCTGGTGATGGAGTTTTGTGGCGCAGGCTCAGTGACAGACCTGATCAAGAACACCAAGGGCAACTCACTGAGGGAAGACTGGACTGCCTACATTAGCAGAGAGATCCTCAGGGTAACAGCTCAAGTCACTGTGCTTTATTGACTGTCAATCCCTGCTGTGCTTAAACTAGCATTTGGAACATGCTTGCTATTTTAAACAAACTGTACTTGCTGTCCAAAACAACTGTACTGAGATATTCTACCGGGTCAACAGTATAGATTGGCCTATATAAATAGTGTATTTCAACTATCTAATCAAATTCTCTACTGTTCAAAAGTTTGGGGTCAATTTTAATATTTTTGTAGAAACTGAGATAATTTTTTTCTAGGATGCTTTGATGAATAAACAGTTTAAAAGAACATTCATTCTAAGTAGAATTTTTAGAAACTGTCCAATTTAATGTATCGTTGCTAAATAAAAGTATACATTTTTACTAATGTCCAATGTTTAAATAGTAGTGTATGTAGTAGGCATTCAGAAGACCTTAAATCTAGAGCATGAATCGTTTTGTGTTCCACAGAAAAAAATGTCATTGCATTAGATGACACATTAACAAACCAAGTTGCATTTATGTTAAAGAATGGCAAAATGCGAATAAATGTTAAGGAAGAACATTTCACAAAAAGATTTGTTACATTTTAAGTGTAAAATGCAATTTATTAAATGTACTCATTCATAACCTAGTTTGTGAATGAAGGATTCTGCCTTTTTTCTCTCCTAATTCATGTTTGTCTTTTTTCCAGGGCCTCACTCATCTCCACCATCACAAAGTCATCCACAGAGACATCAAAGGCCAGAATGTGCTGCTAACAGAGAACGCAGAGGTCAAACTAGGTAAGAGCACAGCCCTTTGGCTCGGATAACTTTGCATAGCATTTACAGGCCTCACTGTGACAATGCAGAGAAGGTTTCAAAGCAAAGGAATGTGAAAGAAGCATGGCCCAGCAATGCTAATGCACTGTTGTCCTTTAGCGGTGCCCCCTTTAAGACTCAGCGAGGAAATTAGCATTGACTGTGAGACAGAGTTGGCTGGAACAGAGGTAAATCAATTAGCCTGTGTTGGGGTAAATAATTGATCATCCTTTAGTTGACAGTGCTACTCTAGCAGATTTCATAAATAAGCTGAAGGCTGAATGCTAAAGGTTTGTGATTGCGAAAGGAGCTTTTCAAAACAAATAGTTTCTTTTCTTTGTCTCTCTGCCTTAAGAACATTTGTTATTATTTCATCTTATTACATCTCCTTGTTTACTTTGAGGAGAGGCCAATTATCTGAAAGCACAGGCAATTGTATGTCAGCGCACCTATTTTATTTATCACATGTAAATGTTTTTAATTTTTCATTTTATCATGTCTAGTTAAACTAGCTTCTTATGTAATACAGTTATTTGTAACAGCTGTTGATTGACAAAAAATGTCCTTCGCAATAGTATAGCAATACATAAAGCACCGCTCACACAATAGTCATTTGCTGCTGGTCAATGATGAACTTTAACATGAATGAATTCTGTGTTGGGAACTTTTTCGCCCATGCGCAAAATTCACAATTTAGCTGAAATGACTGTATTTTGTTTGCAAATTTTCACACAGCAACTGTAAATGTGACCACACCATGCTATCTTTCACTTGTCAGAACAAAATCTTAAAGATGGCTTTTATCACTTTATTGCATCACATCTGGTTAGTACATGACATTACACTAAAAGAATAGCTTAATAACTTCGTAACAAGGGTCTCAGTTGTACTTTAGGTGATGTCTCTACTTCGTTTGCTCACAGTGGTGAAGTAATTGCATTATGGCCTATAGACCTTAATCAGGTTAGATGCCATGTTGAATTTAATGTGGATGAAAACGAGACTATGAGGGATAGATTATAGTGTTTACAATGGCACACGTTGTATAAAGGTCTTAGATCTCTTAATTTTCACAACAACTGATAGCTGAACAATCAGTTTGTTTTTAAATAACAGAACAGTCCATTGAATGCACTGTACTTCTATCCCTCACAGCCTTGTTTTCATTCCTATTAAATATTATACATGACACTACCTTGAATAAGGTCTATAGTTCTTACAGTTAGTCCTAACTGTTGTACCTCTGTGGCTCTCAGAGTTTTCTTAAAACTAGTGCTGTCAAACGATCAATCATGATTAATCGCATCCAAAATAAAAGTTTGCTTACATAATATATGTGTGTATTGTGTATGTGTGTATATATATATATATATATATATATATATATATATATATATATATATATATATATATATATATATATATATATATATATATATATATATATATATATATATATATATATATATATATATATATATATATATATTATAGACACACGTAGCATATATTTTGAAAATATTTACATGTATACATTTATACTCATATAATTTATATTATAGATAAATATATTTAATAAATAAACGTAACATATTTTTCTTAAATATATACATGAGTGTGTGTTTATATATACATGATATATGTGTGTGTAATGTGTATATTTATTATGTAAACAAAAACTTTTATTTTGGATGCGATTTAATCGCAGTTGCTGCTGCGTTTGACAGCCGTACTTAAAACTAATCAGATTGTTTTCCTCGCCAACTATTTCATTTGAACCCCAGTGGACTTTGGTGTGAGTGCACAGCTGGATCGCACCGTGAGCCGCAGGAACACTTTCATTGGCACTCCTTATTGGATGGCACCAGAGGTCATCGCGTGTGACGAGAATCCTGATGCCACATATGACTATAAGGTGAGTTCTCCTTACTCAGAAATATATCTGTGACGTATGATATTTTACATGGTCTTGAAGTGATAATCACGTTGTGAGAAAACATTCAAATATACTTTTTGTTCCTGTGTGGCTGCAGCCAATGAAAATTCTACTCTATAACAGTAAAACAAAAGAGTGCTCTCATTTCAAATTGGTCTTCAGTGATTTAACCGGGAGGAGGAGAGTATTGATCACGGCTCCTCAATTTACTCAATACACACGTGAGCATATGCAATCAAAATCTAATAAACTCGCCTTGGTAATAATTTAGTCAGCATTATCCACAAATCACTCGCGCTAATACAGTGATCTGTGCTGCGGCTGGCAGCGTTGATAATGTCACTATAACAGAACACGCAGTCATCCTCCCCTTTCCTGTCAAAAGAAATATTGGCTTGTTTTTTTTTTTTTTAGCATTAGGCTCTAGTCTGTTTCAGTGTATGTTTAAGAATTCATCCCTGGTTTAGCTCAAAGCTCAGACAAATGTAAAGAAAGAAAGTGATATTATTGCAGTATGAAATGTCATCTGTGTGCAGTGGTTTTACTCTCTGCTGCATGGCATTTATGTTGGCATATCAAATTGCCTACTTGTCATAGACATAATGCTCAGCACCACTGATAAAAACCTGAGCTGTATTAGGTTTGCCTGCCTCCTGTTTGAAATTATTTTTCCTGTTTCAACAAATCCTCAGCAAAAAGACAATCAGAAAAATGTAAATTATATATATGAGCAGTTTTATTTTCTATTCGTCTTAATTCAGATTTGCAATTTAACCCTGTTGCTAATATTAAAAGGTCACATTCTTGAGTAAAATTTACTTTTTGGTGATGGCAAAATGCAAAATGTGTTTGGTCAAAATCTGATTATATTTGACATGTTTTTTTTTTAATGTACTGCAGTTATTAAAAAAAAAAAATAATAATAATATATATATATTTATTTATTTTTTATCATCACATCTGATCTGATTTTTTAAATTTAGAAAATTTACGTTTGTTGTGTGATTTCAATTAATTGATTGCAGTCAAAAAGGGGAAAACAGACATTTGATGTAGTTTAAAGCTAGCTACTTTTCAAGCTGGGTTAATTGTGTGTTAGAGAATAATTCATAACTTTTTTTAATCTAATGCTAAAAATAGTCATTTGATACCAGTTTCTGTTCATGGGCAATGCCTTGGAATAAAAGAGGACATCAGCAGCGCAAGTCTATCTTTCCTCTGAAGAAGGGACAGATAATAGAAGGGTGAAACTTTCACTCATCTTTGTGTTCTGAAATGTAGTCAAAGCACTCAACAGATTTCAATAGAATCTGTCAGTCTGTTTTAGTATTTACTAGTTCCAGAGAAACTGTCAGGCAGCCAGACTTCCATGGAAGAGAAACCTAAAGGTTATCACACCGGTTTGTTGTCTGCGTATCTGTGGTTACGTCTGTGTGTAGAGAGAAACAATAAAGTAGAGAATCTTGGATGGGTGAATCATTGTGGCTCTGAAGCAAACCATGACTGTTTTAGAATTAAACTGATATCCCAGTGTCTGAATGAAGGAAATAGCTCTTGAATGAATGACATGTGAACAGAGTCAGCAGTTAACCAGTGCATTTTTAAAAATATATATTTAATAATTTTCTGTTAGTGGTATCTTGTGAGTTTGGTAGAGCCTTCTCCAGCACTATAGCTGTCAGATTGGTTCTGTATTTACTGTTTTAGAGACAAGTGTTAAATGTGGAGTTAATAAAAAGTGGATTTTGATGGAGAAAATGAAAATCAGTTCAAGTACATCAACATCTACTGTAAAGTTGCAGAGCTGCATAAACTAACATAAGGACCAAAACATTATTGCAGTGTATTTCAGCAAACTGTTTTCTGTTGTTACACTTATAGTGCAGCAATAATTATCTAAATTGAGATTTAATGTCCAACATGCTGTGTGTGTTATACGATTAGAAAAAAAAGCCTTCATAAAGGTAAACAATTTCTGACACTTCCTGTGACAAGGCAATGCCGGTTTTTCCTAATAATACCCTTTAAAGGTGGTAATACAGTAACACAAAAGCTGTCATGGCTTATTGCTTAAGTTTAAATTGTGTGCGCTGTTAAAGGGGACCTATTATGCCCCTTTTACAAGATGTAAAATAAGTCTCTGAGGTAAGTTTTAGCTCAATATACCCCACAGATAAATTTTTACAGCTTGTTAAAATTGCCACTTTTAGGGTGTGAGCCAAAACGCGCTGTTTTGAGTGTGTTGCTTTAAATTCGAGTGAGCTGTTGCTCCCGGAGACGAGGGCGGAGCTTCACGAGCTCAAGCTCTGGCATTAGCAGTGCTAGCCTTTGCAAATAAACATTCCACTATTAATACAAGCCTGTTATCTTTACAGAAAACTACTCGGTTTCAAAGTCAGTCATCTGATTATACTGTGCATAATAAATTCACATTTATGAATTACACAGACGGGGAGCACTGCAGGATAAAAATAACAACATAGCTGGTCTCATGCTATCACAAACTTTATAAGTCCCACTTATGATTATGAGCTCGACAACTTCAAGCGATTTTACTACACACTCAGACAGACATGCTTACATGTTCCTTTTATAGGACCTTCAGTTCAGTATTTTAAAATGGCGTGCTAATACGGCGTGTGGACCTGTATTAATTAGATTTGTATCTGTCATGATCATTTCAGTCTTCAGTGTCACATGATCCTTCAGAAATCCTTCTAATATGCTGATTTATTATCAGTGTTGAAACTGTTGTGCTGCTTCATATTGTTTTTTTGGAACATGTGAAACTTTTCTTTGATTCTATGATGAATACAAAGTTAAAAAGAGCAGCATTTGTTCAAAGTATAAGTCTTTTCTAACAATATAAGTCTTTACTATGACTTTTTATTCATTTTAACTACACATCCCTCCTGAATAAAATTGATTTCTCAAAATAAATGCACTGGCCCCAAATTTTGAATAGCATTGTATATTGTAACACAATTATTATTAAAATAATAATTATTTTAAATTGCAATAATATTTCACAAAATAACTGTTTTTTTCTGTATTTTTGATCACATAGATACAGCCTTGATGAACAGAAGAAACTTCTTAA
Organism: Barbus barbus; assembly: GCF_936440315.1. Taxonomy (NCBI): domain Eukaryota; kingdom Metazoa; phylum Chordata; class Actinopteri; order Cypriniformes; family Cyprinidae; genus Barbus; species Barbus barbus. The sequence continues at coordinate 17,130,536 of NC_136743.1, read as the reverse complement.
AAAAACATAAAAAATCTTACAAGTGTAATTAAAATATTCTCACTGCAATTCATTTGTTTTTGTTTGAAAAATAATTTTAAAAATTACATTTCTTGTTTGAAAATCTGTTGGTTATTTACATTCAAGAAGATCAAGACCTCTTAGATGGGACAGACCAATTTTACACCATTTTAAGGGGCATACAAACTTCTTTTTTTTTACTAGGTTAATTTTATGTTCGGTAATAGTTTATCTAATATTTCTAAACTTGTGTATGTAATCTTAAGTTTTTGTGTCCCATGTCATGTGAAGTTTCCTCTCTTGTGTTTCAGAGTGACCTGTGGTCTTTGGGAATCACAGCCATTGAGATGGCTGAAGGAGCCCCACGTGAGTAAAATGGTTCACTGCTTTGTGTATATTGGGATTTAAGCTATGTTTTCATAGAAAAGGTATACACCATCCAAAGTTACATCAGGACAGGGCTACTTCAATTTTCAAGGTCATCAAAGCACAATCCTCACTTTGTGCAAGTTTAACAAAAAAATTTATTAAATAACCCTGAAGCAGTGCCTACACTGAATTAAATACAGTGTGTGCAGAATTATTAGGCAAGTTGATATAATCTTTTTTGGCTCATTTTATCTGTAAAAGAAAACCTTCCTAATAATTCTGCAAACCTGAAATGAGTTTTTGACTTTCAGCCTTCATGGACAATTATATATCACTTATAAATGATTAAATACAAAATCAATAGTAGTTATTAAGATTGATGTGGTTTGGAATTGGTAAAATGTTCTTGGAAAAAAAATATGACCAGAATATCAACTTGCCTAATAATTCTGCACACACTGTATTTTGCAAATAAATGTATCTTCATTTTGAAACTTGATGGATGCAAGCCAACGCATAAAAAAATTGCCGTATGTTGAGTCGCGTTGTATTATGACATTGGCTGAAACATATGTGAATGTCACAGACCTCTTCGTTGCATCTGCTGGATATATAAGACCGTTCTCGCGGTCAGAGTCTGAACAAGCCACGTGAGCCGCTCTCAGTGGAAGGCTGTCTCACAGATGGCTGAGCAGTGACGGATAGGCAAAAGGGCAGGCAGACTGTAGTGATCTTGTCCTGGCTAGAGAGGGGAATAATCCTGTAGGAAGGTGCCCTGGCAGGGTGGTACTGCTTTGGCCAGGGGACAGAAAGCTGCTGGGCAGTGCACTTGAGGACAAATCTGCCTTTTTTTTTTTTTTTTATGTAGTCCATTGGAGAGATGACTCACCGTTGTGACTGCTGACAACAAATGGAAATGTGTGTGTGTTGGCACTGGCATATTGGCCCTCGTTATGTAGCAACAGATCTGTGTCCAAAAGTGACATTGCTGGTCAAACTCACTAAGCTCGACCGTCCTCTAGTTTGGAATGAGCTTGCCATCCCTGCTGCCAGGCTGAAAGACATTGTACCCTCAAACCGCGACCATTCTGTGCTGGGAACTCGCTCGCACCTGCCCATGTAGTCTGATACTTGCCATCTGCGTCTATTCAAGCCGCACAATCCTGTTCCAGAATTGGTATTAGCTTCATATTTGGTTGATTTGTTGAAAGCGAGCTGTTGGACTTCACAAACATGTTGAAAATTGAGTTTTTAACCTCTTGTTGATGCTTGATATTGTTCGTGAGTGGTTTTATATTGAGGCATGCTGAAAACTAATGCAGCGCATTTGAGAAATAGATGTATTTTCAGTGTCAGTTCAAGAAAGCATTTACAGAATATATTACCAGAACTACATGCTTTGACGGTGTTCACACGATTTTTAAATATGGCTCATATCATGCACTTGTCTGAACAGGCAATGCTGCGAAACTGACCTAGATGTGTAAAACACCCCACCCTGGAATATTCATCCTAACATCATCAGCAAATACAATCATATAATTTAATATGAATTTATGCACTCAATTTAAGCATTAGAATTTGCATTGTGACATCCGTTGTCACTGTTCAAAACAAGTGTCTCAATATATGTGTGCTAATGTATATCAGTATAGTTTAAATGGTTTTGGAAATGTATTAATGTTCTGTTTTTTTAATATACATTTAATTAATTAATTTTTTTTTTTTTTTTTTTTTATCTATTTATTGTTTGAATTTTTTTTTGCTCTGTGCTTTTTGTTTTCTGTTTTGCGTTTTTGTTTTGTTTTGTTTTTTGCTTTGCTTTTGCGTTTTTCACCCCATGGGTAAATCAAGCACACGATTGGTGTCACATGTAAGGGGGGAAAATCCAATTTGAGCCATGTTTAACAGCAGTGTGAATAAAGCCTTTAGTAGCCAGCTTTCTGTGCACATTTTGAATGGGTGTCATTGTGAGTGCAATACATAATAAAAGTCCTTTATGACAAGAGCAGGTCTTTATCGTATGTAAGAGATATTTATATAGAAGCCATAAATATATTTCTTCTTGTCATGGTCCTGATCACTGTCCAATCAGAATTAAGCATTCAAGAGATAATAAACAGAAATATGCAATCTGATTTTATGTTTTGGCACATAAACTCTACTGGATATTTTGTCCTGTCTATTTCTTAAAGCTGGGCTGAGATCTGCTGGACTGTTTTGGACTGCACAACACATCCAGTGTTAACATTCTCCTCTCTCTCCCCCCAGCCCTTTGTGATATGCACCCAATGAGAGCCCTGTTTCTGATTCCTAGAAACCCGGCTCCCAGGCTCAAGTCCAAGAAGTGGTGAGTGCCCCTCTCTTTGTTCACAAAGGTCACAAAGACAGACCCCCAGTCCAGAGATTCTGCGAGACCAAACAAGATCTCCCAAGCAGTCTGTCCCATCTACTTTTAATCAGAAAGTCCTGAACACTTATTCACTGTTCACTTCATCTGTCACATGTGATCTTCATTCGGTATGTCAGCCCATTTAAGTGCAAACGCCTTGAGAAAGGTTGCTTGTCACGCTAGACATACAGGTTTCTTTGTTAACAGCAATTGATAAGTACATGATTCCTAAACTTGTAAACAAACTCGCTCTTGCCAGACAGCTTGACAATACAAGAAGCCAAAAATAAAGAGGGAGATGAGCCCACAGTGTTCCCCTCAAGCTCTTCCTCATATCTGCAGGTCTAAAAAGTTCCAGTCATTCATTGAGAGCTGTCTGGTGAAAAACCACAACCAGAGACCCAGCACAGAGCAGCTCCTCAAACATCCCTTTATCCGAGACCTGCCCCACGAGAAACAGATCCGTATTCAGCTCAAGGACCACATCGACCGCACCAAGAAGAAGAGAGGCGAGAGAGGTGAGCAACCTGATAAGCTTTATATATTAACAGGTCAAATCAGATATGCCCCGTTTCGACTTTACACGCTTTCTTGAACACACAAAAACAAGTGAGCAACCATGAAGATGGAACAGCCACGTGCAGCACACAGCTGGGAAAATACCCTCACCAGATGCTCTATCTCTGCTGACATTTAGCATTTATCACATAACACATGACCTGCATTCCCCATTTTCCATTTGGCTTGTCTTTTTTCCCCATATAGCCCCTATAAATTGCTCTTTGAAGTTATATTACATAAGAGTTTAGCAGTATTTCTCTTCTCCAAATGGCCATTTTAATGTAATCTCAAAATAAAGGTTGAAAATGAAGGGATGTTGCTGTGCGGTTATAAATAATAAGAAGAGAGTTATCTGAGGATAATTTAGACCTAAACCAAAGAATTTTAGTAAACGGAGTGTCTATTAACACTAAGTGCAAATAGCCCGCCTTGTTGGCAAAGGCTATTTACACTAACTCTGCCCACCGTCGTGTGATTGGGATAGTCAATACTGCAAAAAGACTCTTTATCAATATCAGTTTCAGTGGTGTAGATGGTAAGGCACCTGCTTTTTGGCGCAATCAACCCGAGTTCGAACCCGCCTTTTGCCGAACTTTTTTTTCCTCCCATTTCAAATCTCATATCGCATCGGAAAGGCATTTATTTTGGAAATTATCAAAAAGTTGAAAATAAAGTATCGGGTAGGGTTAGGGTAGGTGTAGGGAGGGCTTTATTGTCCCGATAAGGTGGCGTCCATTTACCGTATTGACCCAAATATAAGATGACCCTGATTATAACACGACCCCCCTTTTTCAAGATGTACCTTTTGGAAAAGGCATTTGAAAACCAAATCTTGTGTTTTATTAAGAATTATAATTTTTTTGTTCCTATTTTAATTTTTGCTTTGAATGTATGGTAAATACTGGTAAAATGTACCAACAATTACATTTAAAATATACACTTTTTGATATACCATAAAAATAACAGGTAGCCCATCTGAATTATATAACAATTAGGCTATCCATCTCATAGTAGCCTAGCAAAATTTCACTATCAGTAGAAGTGAAATCTTATTGTAGCCTTCAAATCTGGGTAGGCTACTGTCTTGCATTATAAAATCATTTACAGAGGATGTTTGTTCCCATCAGGCTAACATGACACTCACGACTCATGCTGCTGTAAGCTTTCACTCGCGATGTTCTAACATTATTACAACACACATTACATTACATATTTCATGGCACACTCGTTTTACGTGTATTTGGTGCCACCTATTGTTGTGGGTGTATTATTGACATGTCAAAGTCTAGACCCTGAATATAAGACCACCACTTTTTATCAGATGTAGTTCCAAGAAAAAAGCATCGTCTTATATTCGGGTTAATACGGTAATAGCCTAATTTGAATTAAAACTACAATTTACACTCAATACATTATTATAGCGTACTGTTTTATAATGTACTACAATACTAAGGGGCAGATAATTGCCACTATTTGCAATAAGTAGTATAAATAGCAGAAAATCTTGCTATTTTAACATAGTGTAAATAGAATCTAATTGCCATTTACACTTAGTGCAAATAGCTGCTGCCTTTAGTAAATCAGTGAATGTTTGTATTTTTAAATTTTACAAATATATACACACTAAAGTTTAAAGAAATTAATAAATTGAGCAAAAGTGACAGTAGAACAGTTATTGTTATAGAATTGTATTTAAAAAAAAAATGCTGCTTGCTTTCTATTCATCATAAACCCCGAAAAAAGTATCACATTGTAGTGTTTTCAACTATGATAATAAGAAATGTTTCTTGAGCAGCAAATGAACATATTATAATGATTTCTGAAGGTTCATGTGACACTGGAGACTGGGGTAATGGCTGCTGAAAATTCAGCTTTGCCATATAATTTTACAAAATAGAAAACTTTTGAATGCAAATGTATACAATGGCCCCAAAACATATTTTGACTTATCCACAAACTTTATTCACAATGAAAATATAAAACTAAATATTATCAAGTTTTACAGTAATTATTAACAAATATATTTAGACACAACCAGAAAGTGTTGAAATAATTTTTGTCCTCATTTTTAACAACTATATTTTTAATACTCTTAACCATAAGTTCTTTTTGGTAAATGCTTTGCTCAAAAAAAAAACATTTCTTTGCTGTAAGTGCTACTTGTCAGATATTCTATTAAATACGGCTTTTCCTTAAAGGTACGATAGTACAGCTTGTGTAATTTTAAGTGTCAGAGAGAGAGGGTAAAAAAAATAGTAATTAAAAACTAAATTATATTTGTGACTGGTGCTAGAATCCTTGACCATCATAAGTGCACTTCAGGGAAAAGCTACAAAATCATAGAATATTGGCACTTTAAAAGCAGACATATGCTTTAAGGACACAGAATGTCAAGGTACCTGACAGGGATCCCATCAGGGAGGGTTTTGCATGTCTGAAATGTGACTGCAGGACATTTTCACACCTGCAGGTGAGACAGAGATCGAGTACAGCGGGAGTGAAGAGGAGGAGGAGGAGCACGACATGGGAGAACCCAGGTACATCCCGCATGAGGTGTTGGGGGGGTTGTACTGGATGTGTGGATGTGGGTATATGAGACAAACTGATTCATTCATTCATCCATCTCTATACAGCTCCATCAATAACATACCCAGAGAGTCCACTCTGAGGAGGGATTTCCTACGGCTGCAGCTGGACAATCAAGAAGAATCAGAGGCCCTGCGCAGACTACAGCTGGAACAACAGCAGAACGAGGGACACAAGCACCAACTACTGGCAGAGAGACAGAAACGCATTGAGGAACAAAAAGAACAGAGGCGCCGATTAGAAGAGGTACATCATTGTGTGTGTGCGTGCGGCCGTGCGCGTTTGTGTGCAAGCCATAGTGTGTTTACAATAACTGCCAAGGTTTACACCAGCTGTAGTCTCATGACATAACTTCAGCTGCTCTGAGCTCATATAAAAGGAGCTTTTCTTAATATAAATCCATGAATTGAGGCTCTCTGCATTTGCTCACTTAGATCTGCTCAGTGATTTAAGAGATCTTTAGTATTTATTTGGAGAATATAAAGATTAGCAGTTACACACAAATTCAGACCAGAATTCCTCTCCTACAGCGAGTGATGACTTTAACACCAGGCACAGTGTAGCTTGAGGCCAAGGGCTATTTTAAGGAACAGTGCATTGTGGGAAGCAGGAAATTCAGCATGGTAATGATAAGCTAGCTTTGTGTGAAGTCTATTCTTGGAATATGACTACTAAGGCCAAGAGTAATATATTATGTATGGTAATATATAATCGCAGAATATCCACAGTGATTTTGCTGGTTTTATTAAAAAATATTGCGACTATTAAAGTGATTTTAATGCGCTTTTTTGTTTGACATTAAGAATCTTAAATACTGTAACTAATGCTTTAAACTAATGATAAAAAATGGGTTATTGTGTAGCAAAAATGTGTTTGACTTAGTCTGTTTGAATTGATTTACGTAAATTAATCAAACTTACAGTTTCAATGAATCAAACTTTGCGCTTCATTTGTTGCTCAAAAATGTTTAAGATATTCCTTCTTGGTAATTTTTCATTTATTAAAATGTTTTAGTAAAATTAGATTGTACATTTTATCTGTGCTTATAAATGAAAATAATTAAACATACTATGGTTATTATCGTAAAATAAAAAAATTCAATAAAAGTTATAGTATTATTTACTAAAATAAAACTACCCTTTCAGAGCAAATACATAAATATTGAGATATACTGACATCAAAAGGCTGATAAATATTGAGGTCTAAAATATATTTTTGCCATATCACCCAGCTCTAACCTACTGATGTGGATAATGGAGGACATCAGCTGGTCTGGCTGAATTGTCCATTTTACGTGCCAATAGCATCACACACTAACAAACGACACACTCCAGTTGAGTTTTACTCCGAGGAAACCAGAGGATGTGGAGGAAAAAATGCTTCTACACTCAACAGGTTATTCAGCTGCATGATTGTGTGTGTGCGTCTCACAGCAACAGCGGCGTGAGCGTGAGCTCAGGAAGCAGCAGGAGAGAGAGCAGAGGCATCGCTATGAGGAGCAGCTCCGTCGAGAGGAGGAGAGGAGACAGGCCGAAAGGGAGCAGGTATACACGGCACTGCTCCGATGACACAGCTGGAAACCAACTACACACTCAATTAATGGAAGTTAATTGTTGTTAAAGTAACCCTGTGAATGGCTCCGTAACGAAGAGGTTCTGTGGAGAGCCAGATAAGACACGGGAAATGAGCACACAGCACTCCTGCTTTTCTATTTATCTGCTCCAGGAAGATTGACCATCTAACATCCTTAACTGGGATATGTGTGTGTGCGGCCACATGACCTTGAACCATTCCCCCACACATCTCATGATGTATGAAGGGACGGCTGAGTCACTGACTTGATAAATAGAAGAGAACATCTCTCTTTCATTTGTGTGGGTGAGGTTAATTACCTCGCAGAGCTGTCGGTACATTTCTAAGAATGGCTCTGTTAATGGCCGCTGTTTTCCAGAGCTCTGACCCGCACGCTCGCTCACACACCGCTCGCGCTGAAAAGGTTTTTCCATCATCATCATCATAATCATCATCATCTCACAGTTGCTCTTGAGAACACAGCGATTACACTCCCCTCTCTGCTCTCACTATTAGAATAGTCTCCCACCTATTTTGTTCTCTCAGGCACACTGTTTCAGGTGTGCTTATTTACAAACTCCCAGTGTGCTCTTTCTTTCTCTTCACACGTTTACACCCGCTCTTCGCTCATCACACTATCAACTCTGTTCTTTCTCTTCTCTCCCACGCATTCAACAGGTCTACACTGCTTCATTAAATTGTGTACCTGATCTTTCACTTCATTTTTTTTTTTTTTTTTTTTCACAATAACTTTTCTCTGGCTAAAAATTACTTTGTTTTCTTTCTTTCTTATAACAATCATGTTATTCTATCTAGGCAGCTATCATTTTTCTATCTATTAAGTCTAGCTAGCTATCTCCTCAGGAAAATTAACCATGGTTTTATTATAGTAAAAGTGTTGTAACCATTTTTTTTATGTATAACCACAGTTTTTCTACAAATACCATGGTTAAACTATGGTTAGTGTAGCAAAACCATGGTTAATTTGTTCAACTATAGTAACTTTTTTTTTGTAGTAAAACCATGGTTAATTTTCATAACGGTAATTCTTCTACTAGCTATCGTTCTATCTAACAAGCTATTATTCTGTCTTGCTATCATTCTTACTATGGTTTTATTTAACTAACTGTTTTTTCAGATCATGGTTCTAGCTAGCTAGCAGCTACTGTTTCAGTTAGTTAGCTTTCGTTATGGTTCTAGCTGGCTACCCTGTTGAAAAATCCAACATAGGCTGGATAGCTCCTGCTCAGGACCAGCATATGACCAGTTTAAACCAGCTAAGGACCATCTTAAACCAGCAGACATGCTTCAAAACCTACCTAACCAGCATATGCTGTTTTTTTCAACAGGGTAGCTGTTGTTATACCTAGCTATGTTTCAATTTAGTTAGCTATCTGTCTATCTAGCTGTCATTCTTGCTGTTGTTCTATCTTGTTATCTATCATTTTATCTATCTAGGCATCTTTTTCCAATCTATGGTGATAGCAAGTTAGCTATTGTTCTGTCTATAATTTTATCTCGCTAGCTAGCTGGTATTCTATCTAACTAGCTTTTATTCTATACAGAGTTGTATCTATGGCTCTATGTTTAGCTAGCTATTGTTGAGTCTGTGGTTCTATCTAAGTCTCTGTTGTTCTAGTTATGATTTTGTCTTTCTAGATGGCTAGCTATCATTCAAAACCTGTCATTCTAGCTAACTAGCTATATCTTTCTATGGTTGTAGTTGGATAGCTCTCATTCTGTAATTTTGCTGTTCTACTCATCTCACACTTATTCATCTTCTGTGGTCTTCTCCTGTCACACTTTCACTCTAAATCCTGTACAAACTGTGATAAACTCACTCTTCTGTTTTTTCCTGTCTTTCTGTCTCTTGCGTCGCGACTGGTCTGTAGGAGTATATCCGTCGTCAGTTGGAGGAGGAACAGAGACAGCTCGAAATCCTGCAGCAACAGCTTTTGCAAGAGCAGGCGCTCCTACTGGTAACAGAGAGAAGACACTCGCCTTGCTGTACCCCTGTACCCTGTCCCTCCTCCCCCGACCCGCTTCTGCGCTGACCCATATCTCTCTGTTAAACTTTTGGCATCCTTTCGTGCATGCAGAACTACTCTGCTACTGTTTGTACAGTATATAGCAACTGTATATGACACTATAGAGAGAGATTTTATGTACAATTCATCATGTATATTCATGATTATATATTCATCTACACTACATATTATATAGGGGTGGCACGGTACATGTATTCGTACCGAACCGTCACGGTACGGACATCTCGGTTTGGTGCATGAGGCCTAACGACGAATACAGGCAATTCAACCCCAATCCAGAAGGGGGCTCCCGCAGTAATGCAACGCTGTTTGATAACTGCCAGCAGAAGAACAGTGAATGCCATGTAGCACCATACATATCCCTTCTAGCCTTAAAGGTGACATATCATGAAAATCTGACTTTTCCAGGTTTTAAGTGCTATAATCAGGTCCCCGGTGCATCTACCAACCAAGGAAACGTGAAACGTGCCTTTTTCTGCAAGCTTCTGAAAAAACGAGCGCGCCTGATTTCGCTCCCTTGGTGACGTGGCAAAGGGATCGCATTATAATATTACCGCCCCTTAATCTGTAAATTTCCACCCATGGCGCCGTCATTTTGATTTCACAAGCGACAATGGTGTACCAGTTCTAATGCCATGGTGAATGTTTGAGCAAAGCATGCTAACTGTTCTGCCTTTGGCTGCACAGACGAGCACAAAACACTATTTAGAGTCTCAGAGGAGACAAGAGAGCAGTGGATTTATTGATTTATTTACTGTATGCTGCTGCCACACAGATCTAAAATAATCATGCGATTTATTTCCCAGCTGTTTACCTTCACCGACATAACTGACTGTTTTTCACTCGTGTGTTTTTAACGTAAACTTGTATGTGAATGAGAACTTAGTTTAGTACTCGCATGCTGTGACAGCCGCTTTCTGTCTGTGTGCTTCAGATGTGTGCGCTCAGAAAACCGTATATCAGAAGTTTAAACTAAAATGGTTTAAAACGCATGATTTCAGAGCGATAAACATGATAATCAGAACTAAAACAGATGTTTTTAGCAGGTACGAGCTGAAATGTTGCAGCTCTATTCTGGAAAGGGGGCGGGAGCAGCAGCTCATTTGGATTTAAAGAAACGGGCACGAAAATCAGAGTGTTTCTGCTTCCACTCAAAATAGACATTTTCAAAATTATATAATAAATGATTTTTGGGGTATTTTGAGCTGAAACTTCACAGACACATTCTGCGGACTCCAGAGACTTTAATTACATATTGTAAAGGGGCATAATATGTCTCCTTTAATCATGATTTGTGCACTTGAAAACAAAGCCCACTAGACCAGGGGCGTGTCTACGTGGTGGCCAGGGGTGGCACCGGCCCCCCCTGAAATTTGGTTGGCCACCCCAGGTGCCCCCCCTACCAGATGTCTTGCGATAGGCTTGTTTTTAGTTAATTTCTAACTGCATCTGGCGTATCTTGGCATGTGTAGGCAGCTGCCTAGGGCCGCTTTCTTCTCTTCTTTATTAATTTTAGGCATTTTATCGTGATCTAAATGACAGATGTCGAGAGTGCATAATGTTACACGATCATGTAATGCGCGAGCACGAATCTCTCCACTCGCACGCGGATTTCCGTCACTCGCACAAAACTGGACGTGTGCTTTTAAATCTACATTGTTCTTTTATGAATTGGCTCGGGTCTCACTCAGATATTGTGTGTATGCTCAAACGTTATCCTCGCATCACTGAAGACCAGAAAAGCTTTTTTTTTTCTAATTCAAGTGAAGAGCAGGCTTTTCTCACTAAATGGAAGCAATATAGTTAGCCTTCTCTAGTTATTAATTTTATTAATACTTATTTTAGTTAAGTGCTTAAATTGTAAATATGCATTTATTAAATTATTTTATGTAGTACATTTGTATTTTGTTGTTTTTGTATATAGTTATAGAAGCATATCAACCAGGTTCCAGAAATAATCACTAAGGCTGCTTCTGAAATAAGTGGGGGTGCTCTCTTAATGCACATTTTCACATATTTTGTCCCTTCTATTGCTATCAATATGCTGCTACTTCGAGAGTGAATCCCGCATAAATATGCAGATGTTATTCCCAAAACTTTGCAATTGTGTGTGGGCAAAAAACAAAGTTCTACATTTGAATTGGATTGCTTAGAAAGCTCGCAAAGAGTGCTCATAACCAATAAAGCTGTCACTCTTTGTTCATCGCGATCTCACAAAGTTCTGTGAGGACCAATGAATCTCACACTGTGCAATTAATAGCCTATATAATATAAGCCTATTAATATCGTGTATCCTTAATATTTCCATATTTGCAATGTAACGTATCTGAATTCTAAACTATTATTTATTATGTAAATTATAGGCTTTGTACTTCAGAAATTGGGAGAGATGTGGACCTTAGCAGGTCTTTCCTTTCTTTCTCTGCTCTTGGGAGTTTTGAAGTTTAGAGCAGGCCAGAACGATGCAATAAAATGTGCTTGAGGATTTTATGTTCCCGGTAGCTCCATTCTTGAGCTTCAAATGTACCTTTTTAGGGAAGAGTGGTACTTGCGTCTTTTTTCCATCTGTAGCACCATCCCAGATTGGCAGATCCATGAGGCAGAACCTATGCCTGGCATGGATTTGTATCCTCCCATTTGTCTTGAGCTACATATAATTGATCCAGCATGTGCATGTTTTGATTGTGTATTTGTGCCAGTGTACAGTCATTGTGCTTTTGTGGTACTGTGTTTAAGTCCTTGCAATTGCATGGCCCTTGCTGTTTTACAAAATATATATTTTTTTTAACTATCATAATCTCTGTGTCTTCAGGAGTATAAACGTAAACAGCTGGAGGAACAGAGACAGGCAGAAAGATTGCAGAGACAGCTCCAGCAAGAGAGGGCTTACCTTGTCTCTCTCCAACAACAGCAGCAGCAGCAACAACAACAAGACTCCAGACCTGCAGAGAAGAAGCAACTCTATCATTACAAAGATGCAGTCAACCCAAGCGATAAATCTGCCTGGGCCAAAGAGGTGGGCAAAACTGAAATTAGACTGAATTTGTCCTTTTTTCCAGCATCGCAGTTTTACCTTACTCCAAGGATGATGCGATGATGAGAAAAACAAACCAGTTTTTCGGGGTTTTTTTTGTCCTGACCAGCTGTGAAAATAAGCAACAAGTACCAGAGCACACTCTCTAGCCCCACAGTGAAATCTGATTTGTCCAAAATCCTAATGCTAATAACTGTACATTTAACATCAAATGTTTTTTGATTGGCTTCACATCCTACTCTGTTACAAATTCTGTGCAGACAGACAAATTGCTTGTCACTGGAAACACATTACATCTGGTTAGGACACTGTGTTATGCTGCAGAAATGTTTTCCAGCACATTTTTCAGGGTCACCAGCCTGGAAACGTTTGCTGAAAGTCCAACAATACTTGATGCCGAGTCAGCAAAATGAAACTGGGCAGATTAACTCTCCTGTTTTATCCTAGCATGCCAGCAAAATGACCACCACAGTCCATTTAGAACACTATATATAACTGAAGGAAACAGTATTTAATGTCTTTGTGAAGCAATCTGGACTCTTTATTTTGAATTAAATTCGCCACAGTGTTCTGGTTTTGTCTTTGCTTCACTAGGCCAAGCGCACACTACAAAACAAAAGGTTGTTGCATACATTAGTGATCACAGATCTCAAAAAGCACACATAAAGGTGCATTCAATAGTTTAGTGCTAATTATATATATTTATATGACAGATTTAAGAAATAAATGGTGTTTTTGTGAAGACTGATGAGTGGAATACTGTACTCATAATAGTTGTCTTTCAAACAAGATTAATAATGTATGGTGCCGTTCACCCCACTCATGGTCCGCTGTGTTTTACTAAATGTCAGACAGAATCCCCATGCTCGTTGGCATTGTTTGGCGATGTGAAGAACAAAACTTAGACAATGTAACACACATATCATGCTTTACCAGCGGAGAAAATAGAAGAATCAGTAACTATATGGCCAAAGAAGTGAAGGTCTGAAGACAGAAAGACTGACATGGATGAAAAAAGCTAGCATAAATATTGGCAAGACATTCACAACATGGAAAGACTGGATGACAGAGAAAATCTTGAGTAGTAGTTATTTTTGTGTTGGACAGGTAAGTGATACTAGTAAGATTTACAGTCCCTGTTTCACAGACAGGGCTTAACCTAGGTCAGAATTAGGTCATAGTTCAATTAGGACATTTGAGTAATTTTTATAAACATGCCTTTGGAAAAAAAACATTACTGGTGTGTGTATTTTGAGACAAAGCAAAGGCACTCGTATATTTGACGATCAGTCAGTGCAAGTTTATTTCAGTTGAAAAACTCAGACTTACATTATAGTCAATGACTAGGCTTAAGCCTTGTCTCTGAAACCAAGGGGATAAGTAGTTTACGCAATAATAAATTCGGTGTAATTTACATAAAACTCAGAAGAGATGATCATGCTGATCCACTTGATAGATGGCAGTGCAGTGTCTAACAGTATTGTGGTATTGATAACTAAAGTATACAAAGAAAAACAACACTAACTCTAGCTAAAGAACTACTGAATGCACCTTTTAACACTACACTTGATTCTTGTCCACAAACATGGAACTGGAATATCTTTGGGGACATGTTGGAAGTTGGTGAGAATTTCTGAGACCTCAGTGTAAAAAGCTTTCAGTTTCAGTCTTGTAGTATGCACTTGGCCCAGATGTTTTTTAACCAACTTAACTGTGTTTAACAAAAAACTCTTGACTCACTGTTTCAGGTCCCTGGCCAGCCCTTGAAACAGATCCAACCCATCAAACACAAGCCTTCCTCCTCATCCCCATCCCGTCAGCGCCACGTCCCCCACAGGAGCCCCTCAGACCCCACTAGAATGCTTCCCCCTATTAGAGAGTTCACCAAGCATTTACATCACAGGAAGCAGAAGCAGCCCAGCTTCCATGTCACAGGACAGCAAGAGAGTCGAGACAACATTAGCCAGGAGGTGCAACAGCGTAGGGCCTTCCAAAAGTCCGGACGGATGGCCAGTAGACGCAAGGCCAAACCAGTGATCACTAAAGCGGTTAGTTCAGAGAACCTGGCCTCGGCCTCAGATTTGAAGCTTTCATCGTGCCGTAGACTAGATGTACATGAGTTGCTCCCACAAATCGCCATTAACCAGGAGCGTCTGGACTTCGATGAGGACAGCTTGCTGTCCCAGTCAGCCCCGGAGCACTCGCTTCGAGAGATGTTCAACTCAGTGTTGCCCAAGAACCTCTTGATGGTCCCGCAATGGGAGTCGGCCGTGCCTCTCGCATCGTTCAGTTCACACGATCCATTTTATGTGAATCGCTGCTCCTCTGCTCTAGACCTGTCTTCTTACGCTTCGGCGGAGTTGCTTGGGCAGAGTTTTAACCAGCCCATCTGGCGCTCCAAATCTTGTGAACGCGAGGGCTTTCATATTGTTAACCCTAAATGCCATAAAAATTCTGATATGGCCTCACCAGTCCGCTCTGTATTGCGCTGGATGGGGCTCTCTCCTCGAAGCACACCCAGAGCAAGCCCAGCCTCCTCAAGGTCACCATCCCCAGGTACTCGTCGCAGCTGCTTGGTCAGCCTCAATTCATCCTCCGTAGGCTCGTTATCCCCCACCAACATGATGACGATCAAGCCCTTCGTCAATTGAGGTGGTCTGCGATCTTTGTAAATAGGTGATAAATGTATGTAAATAGCTGTTCTTAGATTGTTTCTGATTTGCTCTCTTAATCCTCAAAATAAAATGTCACGTAATGGCACATTTTTTTTAGTTAATGAATGCTATTCCAAAATCTATATATGGACATTATGCAACTGACCATTAAGTAGACCTGTTAACCACTTGTTCTATCAGTTCTCTACGTGTCCCCATTCCTCCTATTCCTATTTTACTGGCTCTTACTCATCAGTGACATCATGAAAAGCCCCTTTGTCATTAGTTTGCCCCTGATCCTCCTGATTCTGATGGCCCACCACCCCAACTGGATCCCCTCTGTGTTTGTGTAAGCCTTCATAATCCTTTTGCCCTTTGCCCTTTGGTGTTGGGGCTCCTCTTTCTCTCGCAAGGTGGCATGTGGTAAACTCCTCAAATCATTTAAATCAAACCACTTTTGGGAAATGTTGAAAACTAAAGGTTTAATGTAAAAAACATCCATTGAATTTCTATGTTTTGGGAAGTGTTCAGATTCCTGGAAAGCTGAATCAGTTCCATGAATTTTGTTTCTCTACACCATGTCCTAACTAGCCACAACAAGCGCAAAGCCACAGTAGATTGCCTAGTGAGCAAAATAGCATTAGTCTTTATTCCAAGTCCACATAAGTGCTGTAAGAAAGATGTAATTTTTGTTGGCAAACCTGAACGTTAGCATAACCCTGGTTCCCTCAACAGAAAAGTTAAGAGGATTTAATAAGAAATATGATTAAATGGAAAACAAGATCTGTGGCTAATTTTTGTATGTTTTGTTCAAGATAATCTTCACAAATTAACAACTTGACCACAGACGTTGTTTTTGGCTTTTTTTTTTAAAAGCAAAAAAAAAAAACATTGACTTCTGGAACATCTCATTTCCAGGTTTTAAAACTCATTCCTGCAGCACTCTACTGTATATAAAAAAACAAATGTCCTCTTATTGGCTGTGCTTGTATCATGTCCCGTAGCAGTTTCATGTTCACTGAAAACAGACAAATTTCTTTTGTCATATTGCTACAAAACTAGCTTCTCAGCCAATGTAACCAGTTTTTTTTTAGACACCAATGATGGGTCATATAGTTGCCATTTAGAATGCCCTTTAAATAACCTTAATTAAGACTCTAGACATATCATATCTCCACACTAACCACTAATTTATTTTTGAATTTGACAATCATCTTCCACGATAGGAATCTGCATTTCTGAGACACTGAGATGGTTAAGCAGTGTCTGTCTAGTTCTTTGAAAAGATCTGTTGGTGCAAACAAGAAGCCCTCGAGTTGTGAGATACTGAAAGACTACTAGTTATCTCATAAATATGGATATGGGTTTATATAAACTGCACTGATTACCTTGATGACTTTCTTAGAGATTGGACTGGAACTGAAATCCTTTAATCTAGTTGTCAAGCAGTGTCTCATATATTGGCTTTTTCTATTGCCAAAGCAGATTCTTTACCCATTGAAATACTTTCTATCCTTTCACCTGTCAAAGGTCTTCAGTCTCTCTGCTTGTAGAAGGTGCTGGTCTGCTCTAACCGATTGTTGTATGAATGACCTGATCAACATGCAACGGCTAGTTTAGCTTCTAGCTGAATAGATTGCTTTTCTCTTTCAGGTGGTGTGATAGTTTCAACTGATTAACTTTAGTGTTTGCTGGTGCATTTCCCAAACATGTCTTTTCTGGAGCATTTTGCAGGGCCTTGCTAGTTTTTGCTTGTTTGGTTGGTGGTGGCTGAGTTTTCTGTTTGGCCAATTCTTATGTGACTTTTCATTATTCATGAAGGTTGAGGAGCGTTCTAAACTGAACCGCCAGAGTTCTCCTGCCCTGCAGCATAAAGTGGCTAACCGTATCTCCGACCCTTCCCTTCCGCCACGCTCCGAGTCCTTTAGCAGTGGGGGTATGCAGCCGGCACGGACCCCTCCAATGCACCGCCCTGTGGAGCCTCAGGTATATTTAGTTTTTTGTTCAAAGCATTAATTCTTAATGCTCAGTATATCAGTACTGTATCAGATTTTTATTTATTTATTTATTTTTAGTAAAGTTATTTTTTTTGTTACCTTTAGTAAAAGATAAAAAGACTCTAAAAAGAATATCCTTTTTTTTTCCAAATCTTGTGATGCATAAATTCACTTGCAGCATTTAAAAAGATTGAATTTTAATATCAGACATTTGTTGATAAAGCTACTGAATAAATAATTGTTGGCTTATTATACAGAATTTAATATTGTGCATCCCAAATTAATTTATCATAAAACATCCTCATATGCCAGTGTGAAACATGATTCTGGCCTTTAGGTGTGTTATTGGAGACATCTAATAAGTATAAATAAAGGTTCTTATTCATAGGTACACATGGAACACATGGATCCACCCAGCAAATAATAATTCCTTAGAAACTCATTTCTAAAACATCCTTATCCTGTATTCACAGATTACTGGAAAGGTCATGACAATTCATTGGTGAAAAAGTGTCAGAATCCTGATCTAAGCACTTAATTCTTTCTTCCTCTTCTTAGATGGCTCATTTGGTTCCAGTGAGATCCCATAGCTCCTCTCTGTCAGTCTCTCAGTCTTTGCATGATCAATCTGCCAAGGGCGTTTCAGCCTTCCAGGAGAGCCTGGTGTCCCATCGGCCAGAGATGTCACGGCAGAACTCTGACCCAACTTCAGAGATGCCCCCTCCGGCTCCTCGCATGGCCAGCCGCGAGGAAAAGCCTGACCGCAGTTCCCCCTGGCTAATGGAAGAAGACGTTCCTCCCAAGGTCAGAATTATACAGTAACGAACTTTAAAGATGAGCTTTACTTTTTCCTATTTTCAAGTGAGATCATTTGATAATGTTTTTGACAAATACATTTCAAAAGTTTGGGGTCGGTATGATTTTTAAAAAAATGTTTTTGAAAGACGTCTCTTATGCTCACCAAGGCTGCATTTGTTTCATTTAAAAATTACAGTAATAACAGTAATGTAAAATATTATTGCAATTTCAAATATATTGGTTTCTATTATTTTAAAATGTAATTTATTGCTCTGATGAAGAAGTGTGTCCTTTCTGAACAAAAGTATTACTTTTTCAAAAGAAAAAAAAAAAATCTTACTGACCTCAAAATTCTGCATGGTAGTTTGAATGTTTAATTTAATAAATGATTCAAAGACTATGAATAAAATATGCAGTCTGTCTTTGTTATTCAATAGAACTGATTGTTGTGCTCACGCTATGATCCCTCGTCTCTGATGTTTGGTCATTTGTGTGTTTGATTAAAGTTGTGTAGTACTACCCAGGTGCCTGAGCGGACCACTTCTATCTCCCCTGCTCTGGTGAAGAAGAACTCTCCTGGGAACGGAGAGTCCGGTGGAGGGGGGCGAGCGGCCTCCCAGCTTATCTGCACCAGGTCAGCTCAACACAGCTCTCGGTCAGATCATATGCTGGAGGCGTTGCTCTATGTTGGTATATTGAAGCACTGACTGTATCTTGAACTCTGCAGTAATCCAGACCTGAGGAGGACAGAGTTGTCCCTGGAAGTGGCTCTGCAGAGAACCAGCTTTAACAGCTCATCCAGCTCCAGCACACCCAGCTCTCAGGGCGGCTCTCAGCCTGGATCCAGTGAGAGGAACCAGCCGAAAGGTGAGAATGCTGTCTTGAGTCATCTTGAGTTTCTGTAATGAGGACAAAACAATTCTAGAATTCCAGAAATCTTTTAAATGAACATCTCACACAACATTGATGCCACAATGTTTTTATTGGGACAATCCCTCTGGAGTAAGTTACATGGTGATTAATTCATGTTTTGTGGGATCAAACCCGAAACCCTCTGGAAAGCAGCCTTGAGGTTTAACCACTGCACAACACCATCAAAAAGAAAGGGGTTTTCTAACTTTTATTTACAGGACAGTAGAGGCAGACAGGTAATTGGGGGATAGAAAGGATCAGGCCTGATTTAAACATGGGTCTCCATGAGCAAACATTTTGTTACCCAGTGTGGGTGTTCATGTTGTGTTGAGTGACTGGTGCAGACGTGGCACTCGTTCAGACTTCATTCTGGTTGTTTTTGCTGGGCAGTTCCACTCTGTTCACCATGTCAGATGTGCAGTACTGCGCTCGTCCTCCAGAGAGTGAAGTGGATGTATTAGTATGACATTGAATTGAATTTTTAGTCCAATCTAGTAGGTGTATTTCTAGGTGCTGTAAAGATAGGTAGGGTCCACCTTTTGTGTATTTTTGTTTACAATAATGCCAGCAATCTCAGAGTTTTCATTCTGTTTGAAAACAAGTTGCCTTTTACATCTCCTCACCAATAATCAGAATAAGTGTCGATCGGTATGGGTTTTTCTTAAACTTTTACATGTGATGTCCTTTAATCTCAAACATGTGGTTACAACCTGTTATGTTGTTTTCCAGGCTCTGGTAAATCAGAAGGATCTCCAGCGGCAATACAGGAGACTTCCAAACCCATTCAGGAGGAAAGCAGAGAGTTGAACAAACCTGGTCGACCTGCGGTAAGATACATCCCAATAGCCCTTAAATATTATCTAGCCATTCTTCATTTCCTGTCTCGATATGTACAGTACTCTACTATTTGAACCTACTTTGTCACCTCATTTTTATCTAGCATTTGCTTGAAGGTGCTTTTAGTTTTCTTTGGATGTAGAGGTGACCTCCAAACACAGTTATAGACTAAACAACCTTCAGACGCAGATGCTGTTTTACAGTTGGAGACCAAATGTCCCACTGGTTGCATTGTTCAGACTGTCCCCTCTGCCAGTTTTCCACTTTTTAACACCCAAAGCTTTTAGATAAGTGATACACTGAAATGAAAATTCTTGGCTGAAACTTTGAGCACACTTGGCCCAAACTGATATTTAAAATTAGACTTTGTTTGGAATAACTATCAATTTTATTAATATTAATTATATTAGTGTAATTTAAGATAAACTAAAATTATACCTACAACTACTTAAATATTATGTAAAATATATCTACATAAATACAATGGAAGTCAATTTATATAAAACCACCTGCCAAATGCATAAAAGATATACAATTTATTAGCTTATGCATTGCCAGGGAATCACGCCCATGGCATTGGCATTGCCAGCGCCATGCTTTCCCACATTCCTACAAAACCAAACCTTATCTTTTTTCGTTTATTTTACTGCATTTGTTTTTTATGGCAGGTTTATTTTTCTGAGCTATTTTGGCTTGACAACCCAAGTCCTTACTTGAGGAAACTTCTCTAGAGGCGTGATGAATGTTTGAACAAAGGGCTAGAGCGGTCTACATAATTAGCTGACCTACAATCTGTATTAACCAGTTCCAAAGCTCTTTCTGCACGTCTCTCCTGTGTTTTATATCTGTATTGTCACTTGGACCTCAATCAGGGCTGGAAAGGGTTGGTAACATTACCATCTATCTTTCTCTCAGTCCCTCTCAATCTAAAGGTTGCTTGGCAGAGGACTGCGGGAATTCTTGCCTGCTAATCTCAATAGCAACGCTGATTTGAGAAAAGCTTGTCCTCTTTCACCCTCTCACCAAGCTGGATTGTCAGTGGCTTTGTCAATGGACTCTATGTGTGGGTGTGTGTTATTCTCCCCACTTGGCTCAGATTCTCCCGCACCATCGCAAATATCCCCAGCTGTTTGTTGGGAGCCTTGTTGTTTCTATAGCAACTAAAGTTCAGTATGGGGCATTTTTATGTTGGGCCTAAAGCTGGGACTACAGGTCGAATGCTAACTGATAACAGATGACCTCTGCATGAGACCTCCAAAGTACTCAGCAGATCATTGAGAAGTTTTCTTTGTGGGAGAAAAAGTATCTGAATATGTGAGAATTTTACAACTGAATCATCTTCTACTTGAGCAAACCTGTAATAAGGATTGTGCACCTGCTGTGTTGAGTAAGAATCAACTTTACATTTTAATGACTTTAATCACCAGTGTTGGGACAGCTACTTTAAATTTGGAGCTTTATAGCACATTTATAAAACCTTTAAATCTCAGTAAAGCTATAGGAATTCTGCAAACTCGGATGAATCCGTGAAACATTTTTGAACCAGTTCATTTTCTTGAACCATCAAATGGAATGATTCAGATCAGATCGGGAAAGGTCTGCTAGCCAGGACTCGAACTTGGGCTTTATGTCGGCTCACTGCCCATGAGGCTATTGGCACCGACTAGTGTTTCATTGTAATAATCATAAAATTCATTTTAGCGAATCCTGATGGTTCGAGGAAAAATAACAGTAATGTAACACTGAAAAAAATCAGCAACTGAGCTATTGTCAGCTACTGAAGTGTTACTAGTTCAAGTTCAAGTTTGTTTTATTTACATAGCACATTTAATAACAGCAAGCACGGCTGACCAAAGTGCTGAACAAACAAATTCATAGAACACAGGACAACTCACAGTTTCATACCATAAACTCACAGTGAATTAAAAGCCAAAGAAAAGAAATAGGTTTTAAGAGATTATTTAAAAACAGTTCAAGACTGTGCTGATCTGATATAGGCTGGAAGGCTGTTCCACAGCCCAGGGCCAGCAACCGCAAAGGCTGTTACTGTTCTAGTTAGTTATCTCTCTCTTTCTTCAGGATCTGACTGCCCTGGCTAAAGAATTGAGGGAGTTGAGAATAGATGAGATCAACCGGCCACCCCTTAAACTGACCGACTACTCCTCCTCCAGTGAGGACTCTGAGAGCAGCGAGGATGAGGATGGTACTGTGGGGCATGATGGCACGGTGTCAGTCAGTGACTTCCCCAGGATCATGTAAGCGTAAAACTTTATTTCTCTCTTGTTCCTCAAAATACATTTTATGTCAGAGCTGTGCCTTAGCAATCAGGGCACATGCTCTTACATGATGAGTCAGGTGCTTATGGGGGCAGTTCATGTTCAAGTCTGGCTTGCAACTGTTTTGATCCCCTTCTACACCCTTTATCCTATTAATAAAATTAACACAGAAATAAAATTCTAGTTCCACAAAACAAAACTTAATAAACAGTTGTTAACAAAAAAAAAGAAATAAAATTATGTTGTGATTCTGTAAAATTTAAACCAACGTTTCCTGTATTTGTCTCCCTCAGGCCCTCTGTTCAGGGAAATGAATCTTTCACGAGCAGCCGTGATGAGTCCTTTGGTGACTCCTACAATGATGAGTCTAAGGATGGCACCCTAAGAATGAGAGAGGTGAGATGACAATGCCAGCCACATTAGATATTATTTAGCTATAATCTCTCACTTCTCAAATGTTTCACACATTTTTGACTTACGTTTGATGTTCTCTATAGACCAGTGAGAGGCAACGCTTGGGCCACGGCGAGAGCAATGGTTTCGCAGCCCACGGGAACCTACCAGACCTGGTGCAGCAAAGCCACTCCCCATCAGGAACTCCAACAGGCCTCAATTCCCAGGACCTGGACTCTATGGATGAGGTACATAACATTTAAAAGGGACACACATCTGATATATTTAGCCAGGCAAAGCAATTTTAAATATCCCAATCTTGTCCTACCCTCCTCTCCCTTTAATTTGCTCTCCTCTCTTCACTGTAACTTGAATTAAAATGAGACTAAAGAGTCTGAAAATATGGGGAAAGCATTTTGTTATCCTAATGACTCTTAATATTTTCATAACTCTGTCACAGACATTATTTACTGACTCACAAGCGAAAGACAAAAATTTCCTGCTGTGTTATAGAACAAATTTTTTTCTGAACCATCTATTATCTAAACAGCAGGAACTGTACTTCTGTTGTATTTTTAGCCCCAACTGCAGACGGTTTTTCTCTGAATGCCTGCTATTAAATCATTTTACTGGAGCTGATACGGTTCATTTGTTATATGTAGTTTGGTCATGGAGGTGGTTCGAAAACTTCTTTCACTCCTTTTATGGACCCACGTGTGTATCAGACCTCCCCCACAGATGACAACGATGAGAGCTCAGCGGCCGGTAAATATACAAATCACAAACAAACACATCTCGTTATCACAGTCTGCAACACTAAAAGGAAGAACATTTATGGAAAGCAATTTAGATATGACATTTTGGATAAAATGGGTTTTAGAATAGGCTTATTCTAGGCACTGAATGATTCCTGCCGGGTTTGATTCTTGTCCAAACATCAGTTTATGAATGAAATGTTTCCTCTTTCGTATCATTTAATGTGTTTTCTTGTCTTCTCACCTCTGCAGCTTTGTTTGCCAATGAGCTGTTGCATCAGGAACAGGCCAAACTGAACGAGGCTCGCAAGATCTCTGTGGTCAATGTCAACCCCACCAACATCAGACCTCACAGCGACACACCAGAGATCCGCAAGTACAAGAAGCGCTTCAACTCAGAGATCCTGTGTGCTGCACTATGGGGTAAATCACCCTCTCTCTGATATTTGCCTTTTTGGTATTTAATTCCTTTTCTCACATACATTGAGTCAGAATCCAATTCTGACAAGGCTTGTGTGTCCTGTTCAGGTGTGAACCTCTTGGTGGGCACTGAGAACGGTCTAATGCTGCTGGACCGCAGCGGTCAGGGCAAGGTGTATAACCTCATCACTCGTCGCCGCTTCCAACAGATGGAGGTGCTAGAGGGTCTAAATGTCCTGGTCACCATATCAGGTTTGTCCCACTAAAAAAAGAACTAGACAAGGGCATCAAAGTTGACATTTGCAGTCAGATGGAATTTACGTCCACATTTTTAAGTATACACTAAAACAAAGTGTTGAACCAAGCCTGGTGGCAGCTCTTTGTGTCTTTTGGGGATACATGTCGTGTTTTATTAAAATGTCAACCTTGTCATTGATGTTTACAGGGAAGAAAAACAAGCTACGTGTCTACTACTTGTCATGGCTGAGAAACAGGATACTGCACAACGATCCGGAGGTAGAGAAGAAACAGGGCTGGATCACTGTTGGGGATCTGGAAGGCTGTATTCACTATAAAGTTGGTAAGTCATCCATCTCTGCTAGAGTTGTCACAAACGTATCGATATCAATGCCAGTGAAATTTCACAGTACTTAATACCAAGTTGGATACCAACATCTTGTACGGTGGCGACTAATATCCAAATAAAACTCTTGCCTTAAGTATAAATTACATTAACTCTGTGGCATAAAGTATTTAAAATATTAAATGCAGTAATAACGAGTAAAGGTTCTCTTTATATTATCAACAAAATTAAAATAATATCAAATGTTTCTTTATTGTATTATTTATATTTTATTAACAACATTAAGAATATAATAAATAGCAGCAGCTTCATGGAATACAATTGTTTTGTATTATTTATATTCTATTTTATTAGTAAGATTACATATTAATATAAATATTAGCAGCATATATATTAGCTGCATTTTCTGAGCGTGCAGAATGAAGCAAAGTCCAAGATATTGGGGTTGAAAGATGAAGGCTTTCCTGTTAGAGTGAAGGCTGTTAAGACAGAGGCGGTTGAGTAGGCTAATCGAGATCTCTGATGCTAATCGATATAATATGACAGACTGCCACTGTGAGCTGCAGGTAACTGAAAGCACAATTGACTTTGTTTTCAGTGAAATACGAGAGAATCAAATTCCTGGTGATCGCACTGAAGAGCTCTGTAGAGATTTATGCATGGGCCCCCAAGCCGTACCATAAATTCATGGCTTTCAAGGTATGATGGTGTAACAATATTTCTTCATCTTTAAAATGCTCTCTGTATAACTTTCTTGCTTATTTAACTAACATGCAATAATATAATTTGTCAATGAAAGAAAATGCCTTAAAGGTTTGCATGCATTAACTGCCTGTTTAACCAGTTCCCTAGACTCGGCATCCATTTCTGTATCTGTATCTCTTTGTTTCTGGCAGTCATTCACAGAGCTGCAGCACAGGCCTCAGCTGGTGGACCTGACTGTAGAAGAGGGCCAGAGGTTAAAGGTCATATATGGCTCTAGTGTGGGCTTTCACGTCATCGATGTGGACTCTGGAAACCCTTATGATGTCTACATACCATCGCATGTAAGTGATGCATTTTTAAATTAACCTCATAGAAATGCTGGATCCATTTTTGCTGCTAATAAATTTGCAATACAAATCTCTGTATAACCACAAATTAAATCGGAATGCAACAGTGCAGACCTTTGGTTTTAATCTGTGGTTCTACGCTGTGGTTTGGTGTCTGTAAAAACACAATTTATTTGTGCTTCTGGGTAAGGGAGCCGTTCATGAGCAACATCGTCTTGATTGGTTGAGGGGTTCCCTTGGCAGTGTTGCTCTTGGGGGTTGTAATCTAATCTTAGTGAAATAACATGTGCCTCCACACGTTACGTTCCCTTCACGGCACTTGATAGTGTGAAAAGTGTAAGGATGATTTCAGGAGCTTTGAGGAAGGCAGAAGCTTGATTTCTGTTCCTATACTACACATACTATGTTCAGATAATGGCTGTATGTATATACACACACACTCAAGTCGATATTCTGATAATATTTTTTTCAAGCACATTTGACCAATTCCATACCACATCAGTCTTTATAACTACTGTAAATTTTGAATTAATGTGAAGAAGGTGTTAAACCAAGAATTAAATAAGAAAACCTTCGGTCTCAAGTGCCACCATTTTCCAAAACTACAACCTACTTGGAGTCTCAGATAGATAGATAGATAGATAGATAGATAGATATGAGTTATGTTATATAATGTAAATTGAAATGTTATATAATAATAATAAATATATGCAAGGATAATATATACAACATGGTAAATCACGGCCACCAAAATGCAATTATTAGTGCACTTTAGCAAGCTTTTTGTATGAAATACTAGTCACACTTTATTTTAAGGTCCAATTCTCACTATTAACAAACCATTAACTACGACTTTTGCCTCACAAAACTCCTAATTTGCTGCTTACTAATAGTTTAGGTATTGGGTAGGATTAGGGATGTGGAATATGGTTATGCAGAATACGTGCTTTATAAGTATTAATAAACAGCCAATATGCATGCTAATAAGCAACTAGTTAATAGTGAGAATTGGTGCTATGTTAAAGTGTTACCAAAATACTATAATTCCATAGATTCCCTTTCATAAAGAATGATTCCTTGAATGAATAAATGTAAATGGAATGCGGTCATCTAATGGTCTCCTTAAGCACCCCTTCTTCTTCACTCTCTTAGATCCAGAGCAGTGTGACTCCTCATGCCATCGTGGTGCTTCCTAAGACTGATGGCATGGAGATGCTGCTGTGTTATGAAGATGAGGGTGTTTATGTCAACACCTACGGCAGAATCACCAAGGACGTGGTCTTGCAGTGGGGAGAGATGCCCACCTCTGTTGGTGAGTCTGTGTTTCAATACCCTTCCCAGCTGTGACCAGAGAATGACTTCTATTCTAGTTATCAAATATTTATCTTTAGTGGATGTGTAAAAAAACAGCATATTTTGCTGTATTGACTAATATTAGCATGGTTTCACAGTGGCACTGATTTCCGATTGGCCTCCACAACAGTGTCTGTTTGTGTTAGCTGCCAGCACATGGGTAGAGCTTGAGGGATGCGAGGCCAACAGAAGTGCATGAAAACAACAAAGGGCTGCCACACATCCTCTGCTTTGTGGGAGGAGATAAATGTAGTTCACCCAGAGTTCAAAAGCATTCGAACTTGGCTTCAACTTCTGTGTTTTGAGAAGTATGAATGTGTTTATGTGTGTGTGAGGGCTGGTCTGAGTAACACATTTGGCTTTTGGCACGCTTTATCATATATAATAATTTAAATGGGTGAGTGTTTGGGCAGAGCTCCTTATGTTTGGCAGGCTCTTATGATTATTAGTAGTGCTTGCATACAGAATTATTCATTTTATGGGGCGATTTTTATGCAATGCTTGCTAATCTTCAGCCTGGCTTATGAAAAGACGTCAAGGCAGGCATTCAGAGATCATACAAAAAGATGCATCTACCCTTTCAAAACAAGACACAATCAAGTTGTGTAAGCAAATACTTACTAATACATACTAGATTTTACTCCTGGGCAGTTATGATAGTTATGTCATGTACTCGCCCCTCATGTTGTGCCAAACTTGTTTTCTTCTTTTCCACACCAAAGGAAATGTTTAGTCAAGTCAATATTTTTATTATTTTCATAAGTGTTTATTTTTTACAATATACATTTGTTTCCAAGTAGCTTTACAGAAAATTATGATGTTAATGTTTATAATAGTTTAATGTCTTCATCCCTTATGGTCACATTTAGCAAATTAGAGCTAATAATTGTTTAAATTTGGTTAAAATATCAAGAAGTTGAGATTTGCTACATATTAAATATCACTGTACGTGTGTGTACTGTATGTATGCGAATAATGTTGGATGCTTATTTATCTGACTATATATATAGAGCTGTGCGATAATATTTAACAATGTCTAAGCTGTTCTGTTTAATAAAATGAAAGTAGATAGGGACCAGTAACTATCAAGACAAAAAAAGCATAAAACAAATAATAGAAGTCATTCATAAGGCTTGTTTGCTGTATCCCAATTATTCTGATGAGGAACAGACTGAGGTTTAATTGGGATAGTTCACCCAAAAATGAAAATTCTTTCATTAATTACTCACCCTCATGTCATTCCAAACCCGTAAGACATTCGTTCATTTACAGAACATAAATTAAAGTATTTTTGATGAAATCTGAGAGCTTTGTGACCCTGCATAGACAGCAATGCAACTACCAAGTTCAAGGCCCAGAAAGGCAGTAAGGACATCGTTAAAATAGTCCATGTGACATCAGTAGTTCAACTTTAATTTGCTCTCGGAATTCATCAAAAATATTGTAATTTTTTTTCAGAAGATGAACAAAGGACTTACGGGTTTGGAACGACATGAGGGTGAGTAATTAATGACAGAATTTTCATTTTTAGGTAAACTATCCCTTTAAGAAGTCATTATTTCAGTAAATATACCACTGTCATTATATGGAACATATTATATGGACATTCTGCATAAATAACTACTTTTGTGTTTTCAATTTTTAATTTATTATTCATCTATTTCTTTAAAAAATTTTGTCCACAAGAAATGAGCGAAATATCACAGATATTACCTTGGCCAACAGGGATTTTTAGAAGCAGAGTGTAATTTTCAAAAGTAAAATGAAAGTTGTTCACATTTTTGAGAGAACTATGGTACTGTACTTTTGTTTTTGGTATAAAGATTGTTTATGCATGAGAACTCAACAAGATGTTCTGTTTTGCAGCTTATATCCACTCCAACCAGATCATGGGATGGGGAGAGAAAGCCATTGAGATCCGCTCTGTTGAAACGGGCCACCTGGATGGTGTTTTCATGCACAAGCGAGCTCAAAGACTTAAGTTCCTCTGTGAGAGGAATGACAAGGTTAGACTTATAATGTTGTAGATCATCACCAATGTCATTGTTCATCTACAGTCATGGCCAAAAATATCGGCAACCTTGGTAAATATGATCAAAGAAGGCTGTGAAAATTAATCTGCATTGTTAGTCCTTTTGATCTTTTATTAAAAAAATTCACAAAAATCTAACCTTTAATTGGATAAGAATTTAAAATGGGGGGAAAATATCATTATGAAATAAATGTTTTTCTCAAATACATGTTGGACACAATTATTGGCACCCCTAGAATTTCTTATGAGTAAAATATCTCTGAAGTGTATTCCCATTCATATTCACAATTTTGAATATGCACTCCAGGGTGATTATGAACTGAAATTATCTAGCCATGGCTTCCTGATTCACAGAAATATAAATATGAGGGAAAACAAAGCCCAAATTCCCTTAATCATCCATCACAATGAGAAAAACCAAAGAATATATTTCTGATGTGCAGAAAAAGATAATTGAGCTTCACAAATTAGTGAAGTGGCTTTAAGAAAAGAGCTAGAACAGTGAAAATTCCCATTTCCACCATCAGGGCAATAATTAAGAATTTTCAATCAACATAAAATGTTACGAAACTGCCTGGAAGAGGACGTGTGTCTATATTGTCCAAATGCAGGGTGAGAAGGAGAGTTTGAATGGCTAAAGACTCTCCAAGGATCACAGCTGGAGAATTGCAGAAAATAGTTGAGTCTCGGGGTCAGAAAACCTTAAAAAAAAATTGTCAAACAGCACCTACATCACCACATGTTGTTTGGGAGGGTTTTAGGGAAAAATTATCCTAGCTCATCCAAAAACAAACTCCAGCATATTCAGTTATCAGACACGACTGGAACTTCAAATGGCACTAGCTTCTATGGTCAGATGAAACTAAAAAATGAGCTTTTTAGCAGCAAACACTCAAGATGGGTTTGGTGAACACAGGGATAAAAAGTACCTCATGTGTACAATGAAATATACTGCTATATTTTTGATGTTGTGGGCCTATATTTCTGCTGGAGGTCCTGGACATCTTGTTTAGACACATGGCATCATGGATTCTATCAAATACCAACAGATAAAAAATCAATAAGTGACTGACTCTGTTAGAAATCTTATAATGGGCCATGTTTGGACCTTCCAACCGGACAATAATCCAAACACAAACCTCAAAAACAACACAAACATGGGTCACTGAGCACACAACCAAGCTTCTGCTGGCCATTCCAGTCCTCTGACCTGAACCCTGTAGAAAATGAGTGGGGTGAACTGAAGAGAAGAAGCACCAACATGGAGCTGGGAATCTAAAGGATTGATTCTGGATGAAGGGATGGTCTCTGATCTCTTGTCAGGTGTTCTCTAACCTCATCAGGCATTATTGGAGAAAATTTAGAGCTGTTAAACTGGCAAATGGAGGTTTCAGAAAGTATTGAATAAAAGGGTGCTGTTAATTGTGTCCAATGTGTATTTGAGAAAAACATTTATTTCATAATGATATCCCCCCCCCCCATTTTAAATTCTTATCAAATGAAAGGTTAGATTTTTGTGAATTATTTAAATAAAAGATCAAAAGGATTAACAATGCAGATTAATTTTCACAGCCGCCTTTGATCATATATACTAAGGGTGCCATATTTTTGGCCATGACTGTAAAATAGCTTAGACCATTTTGGACAAGCTTACATTTTTCTCTTCTTTTTTTGTTTTCCTGCAGGTGTTCTTTGCCTCGGTCCGATCAGGAGGCAGCAGTCAAGTGTTCTTCATGACGCTGAACAGGAACTCTTTGATGAACTGGTGAAGCTCCTACAGACCCAACACAGTGGAGCCTTTTTCCTGTCAGAATTGCGTCTGTGAGCGCACAGTACATTGACACTTTGGTCTGAAAAAGATTTTAAAAATATTAGAGACTCTTGAGGAGTGAGCTTGGAGACATGGGACTGTCCCGTAGGAAGAGCGCTGGCTCTCTGCACATGGCTCATGGAGGTGCAGTATCACCTGCAGTGGCACACAGTTCCCAGAAGAGGGGGCTGATTAACTTGAACTTGAACTTTTAGACCTTATTTGTGGCCTCTGGTAAATCCAGTTTTTTTTTTAGGGTCATCCCCTTTACCTTCCTGTCCCTGGTTTCCCATTGGTTTTGATTGACTTTTCTTTCCGTTTCCAATTAATTTTAGTCAGTTGCATGATTGTAAAGAATTGGACTATATTTAAAAGATAACAAATGTGGGGATAACATTAGCAAGCACTCAGGCTAAAACCAAGCTTTAGTCTCTTGATGTTTCACATTAAAATATTGGCGAACACTTCTGCCAGTTTCACAAATATCTGTGATGCCCGTTTTGTCCGATTTCTCAAAAGAGATCAACATGCTTAAAAGAAACTACTAACACTGGTGCTCATTTGTATATTGTCAACAAGATCCATATACTGTACATTTATCCAAAGTACTGTATCTCAAAGTTTAGTTGAGTTTGTTTTATAGCTTTGAGGTTGGAAGTACGAAGTCGAACGGATCATAAGCGCATCTTTATGTTGCATACCATTCTTTCTCTGGTCCTTTTTTGGAATGTTTGAAACATTAAGGAACAGAAGCACGAAAGTCATCGCCGAGAGAAAACGGTCCTCCTCACTGGTTGCATGTTTGTGTAGACACTGGATCAGATGTTGTGTGATGTGTATGTCAGAGCAACATGATATCTGAGATCAACAAAAAATAGAAAAAAAAAAAATAAAAAAATAGAAAGAAAGAAAAAGGATAAGAGATAAAAGCACCTGTATTTCAGTGACGATTGAGAATTGATTACTTTATTTAGATTTACATTATAGTGCCTAGCACAAATTAACCTGTGTGAAATCAATCTTTAGAGGCACTTTGATTTTCTATTTTCCCATCTTGGATTCTTACGCCATAACTGTGGTTTCAGCAATCATTTGTAGGCTGTAAGTCTCGCTTCTCAACATTTGGAAGGATTCAGCATTGTTATATTAAGCTGTAAGCTTCTTACTTTTATTTTATTCAGTCAAATGGCACTCAAAACATTCCAAAAATGGAAAAGGGTCTTCATCTGACAATTATGTGGTACTCAAAATTCAGCCTCTTGGACAAAACATATCACAAATGTTGGAACTTCTCGGTACAGAAGTTGGTACAGACAGTAGGTCAGCCGATATTAACATAATGTATTGTTCATTAGATCTTTTTTCAGTTTATTACTTCTGTTTTGTTTTATATCTTTGCCTGGGTTTTCAGTTCAACACTTTAGATGTTCTCAAAGTCACTTGATGTTTGCACACTATATAAATATTTATATTTCTTTCACATCTTTTACATAGCAAAAGAAGATATTTTAATGGTGAGGGAATGAGAGGTTTTTAGCAATAATGTCCTGCTGATGTATGTATGCTGTGTGAAACACTGTGTTCGGCCAGTGCTGGGGAAGATCCTCACTGAGCTCTTTTAATTAACTACTTTATTTGACACTCAAGAATGGTTTCTTAATGTTTCTGTCTTAATACGTTTTTAATGATCATCGAAGCTGTAAACAAGATTTTCATTTCTTTTACGGTGATAGAAGCACTACTTTTTTGGTTTGTATTTTTATTTTATGAGAAGAAAAAATAAACAAATAAGTACCTTTTCTGACTTGTGTTAGTGTCCCTCACTCTAGTGAATCTTTTCCAGAGCTCATGAAAACACCAGTATCTCTGAGCACTGAGAACTTTGCTCTGATAGGTGAAATACATGAACTCTTCTTGCTCAAGCACACGTCTTATCAAGCCGCTTTATGCTAATTTTTAAAAAAGCACCAATCTAGCAATGCTGGCATTCTTTAATATTTGCAACATAAACATGTATTCGTATACATTTAAATGATGTGTGGTAAAAAATCATGTCAATCATTTTGACCACACAAAAAAAAGTGAAACAATAGTCTGGTATTCAATGGGAAGATGATTTTCCCGAAGCAGCGCATAAACAGCGGTGATACATGGACATCATTAGTGGATCAGGACAGAAGGTCTCAAGCACAGCACACGTGTGCAGCATGATCCTGCAGTGACAGGATTGATCATTTACAGAGTATTGGGAAAGCAGCCGAGAACCTTTGAGCCATTATTAATGACCAAGCACGGCTTTTGCTGAGGCTTCGTGCAAAATGGAGAAGGTAAATTCATTTAATCCTTCTTTATGAATTCATATGGACAATGAAAATGTCATTTGATTTGCATCTGAATAAGTAACAGGTTGGTATTGCTGAATGGTGCAGGTGAAATAGTCTTATTGAGACGACTGTCTCTTTTAGCTTTGCACGTTGAATCTAAATGGGTTTTTTTGTTTTTTGAGCAGATATTATAGTAATGACAGGCAGAATAGTGAATGCAGGTTTTATTCATGCTGTGATTGAGTTTACTATTAGTTCTACTGTGATTTGACAAAATAAACATCCATTTAGTTGTAAATAGACAAATGATTAACCAAAATGACCAGAATGCAGATACTATTATGTGTATGAAAAATTAAGCTTTAAGAAATGCTACAGTTCCAGGTGACTAAATGGAGCTGGCCATTCTGTTTGAATGACTGTTTGTTTACATAACTGCATATTTTCGCAAGTACTTAGTAAACTATGTAATTGCACATTGTTATTGTTGCTACTATAGTAGATAATTCTAGTATATATGTTATGCACACTCCTAAATTAGTAATACTGGAGATTTTCAGACCATCAAGAGCTTTAGTTCTGTTTACTGAGGTATTACTCTTGTACCGCGCAAAATACATTTAATTATATTTCAGATATTTATAACATTCATTTTGTAGTTACATCATTTCAATTAAAGAGAGTTAATCCAACTATATCTAATCATGTCCATTGTTCTTGAATCAAATGTTTGTTCATACAGAGAATACATGTTTTATTATTAATTTAACAAATATGCTTCATTTAAAGAGCACATTCAAATTAAAATATCTATTTTATTTTTTAGTTCACAAACATTTGACTTTCAGTGCAAGACCTTTTTATAAAAAAGCTCTGACCTTAACTATAAATTATATAATTAAGAGGAAAACATGCAAGTGAGCATTACGTTTTGCAGATTGTTTTGTTTGTATTACTAATTTCTGCACATTCTAAAATGATCAAGAATAAATGATACTGATACTGTGAATGAAATTTTATGTTGAAAGTTTTTGCAGGTTTATGAAGGTAAATTTAAGAATTTTTCATTGGTTTTTAGTATCAAGTCAAGAAAATTTGAAGGAATAAACTGAATGGAAGAAAAAAATGACAATTTGTTTTCTAAATCTTGTATTCGCAATGCTTACTAAAGTTTAAAAATACAACTTCCAACATATCAGTGTTTTTTTTTTGTCATTCAAGATGTCTAAATATTCTTAAATCAAGATGCAATTACTTGAAGTAAAATGACATAAGTCTTGTTTTATGAGACATTGATCAAAATTAAGTGAATTTATGATTAAAACGAACCAATTTCTGCCAAAGGGGTTTAGAAAAATCTACTTAATTCAATGGAAAACAGGTTTTTATATTGCATTGAAAGATGTTTGTTCTTGTTTTATGCATAAACTCACTTAATTTTTATCAATGTCTCATAAAACAAGACTTCATACATAGTTTGCATCTAAATGTATCTTGATTTAAGGATGTTTAGATATTTGGAAAACAAAACAGTGCTTGCAACATTTAATGCCATGATTTTATGAATTAAAGTCTTTATGCTCATATTTAAGACCTTTTTTATGGAAGGTCAAATTTAAGTCCTTTCAAGATCTTTTTAAGGGTCGTCGTGTTTTCCTGTCTCACAGCAGTTAACAGGCACACTCGCTCTGGCAGTGTTCACAGCTGCGCTTGGCTCTCTGCAGATGGGATACAGCCTGGGTGTCATCAACGCCCCACAGAAGGTCAGTCATCACACCATCATTACAGCCTTCTCACTCCTAGTTGCATTCAGAGCCAGCATGATATGGATTTATCTCTTTGAGATTATACCTTCAAAAGAAAGGACTATTGTTCATTATCATTATTGGGAAGGGATTTGTCATGGCATTATGCCATTTGTGTTGTAGGTCATTGAGAGGCACTATGCAAGATCTCTGGGTGTCTATAATGAAGACCTAGCTCGTAGAGGAGAAGGAAACACCACAGAACATGAAGAACCGACTGACGCTTCTGTGGTCATGTACTGGTCCTTGTCAGTAGCCATCTTCGCCATCGGAGGCATGGTGTCCTCCTTTCTAGTGAGCTTTGTGAGCGACTTCCGTGGAAGGTGGAGTATTTGTGAACTTGTGAATTTTTATTTGTGAGAAGATAAAAAAGAAACAGCTCAAGGACGTTAATTGCAAGAAATAGTTTCAGCTTCCTTCATCTTGAAAGAATAAAGTTTTATATGTTCAGATTCAGTGGAATGTGACTCACATTCTTGTTCCTGTCTGTATAAATTTGATTTACAGGATCAAAGGTATGCTGTATATAAATGTCCTGGCAATAACAGCTGGGCTGCTAATGGGCCTGGCTAAGATGGGCACATCTTACCTCATGGTGATAGCAGGACGTGCTATCATGGGACTGTACTGTGGTAAGACGGAACCGTGCCTCTATTTTCACGGAATATTGGGAGAAAAGCAAGGCAAGGCTTTTATTAAAAAAAAAAAAAAAAAAAGAGTGCAAAAGAAATAAAAAAATGACTTTTTTTTTTTTTTTTTTAAATAACCTTATTCTAGTAATGTAAAAATTCAAAAGCAGCATCTCAGAAACTGTCACATTTTAGATACAACATTGCCAGTTATTTAGTCTATTTTTGCTCAACAAATGGAATAGTAATGTTCATGAACAATTCATTCATTTTGTGTCTGTCAAGTAACCAAAGGAATTAAAGATTTGAACCTGAAGACACATTAGGAACTCATTCTCATAATTTGTCTTTGTATGTTTTCCCAATTCACAATATGATCGATGACTGCGTATGTGGACATGTTCAGGGATTTTGAAAATATATAACATTTTAATTGATCTAGTTTAAGCTCAAGTTAACTAACTGAACAAAATGGAAATAGACCCGAATAATAGTAGTTCATTGTGCCAAATAAGGTTCAAAGATCAAGTAAAATTATCAAATTTTCTCATAACTACAACGGAAGTAGAAACCGCTGTGTCTCTGAGCAGCATTCAGAAGCAGTGTTTCCTGATCGAATCAGTTGAGCGAATTATTCAATGACTCACTCATAGAGGCAGTCATTTGCTTAATTTCTAAATGAGTCATTATTTTAAACAAATCGGTTGAGTGAATGATTCATGGTTCACTCTTAAAGACAATCACTTTTCGTTTACTACAGACGTAATGAATACATAACACATATATCACATATATGCAAGTAATTTATTTCAATTAGTTTTATTACATTGCACTGTTATATGTTTTGTGCATGTTTATGCAATATATTTTGACTGCGCACTGGTTCATATATCACACGTGTTGTAGGTCTGTCGTCTGGCCTGGTGCCTATGTACATTGGAGAGATTTCTCCAGTGAAGTACAGAGGTGCTATGGGTGCACTTCACCAGCTGGCTATTGTAATTGGCATCCTTATTAGTCAAGTGAGTGCCACTTTTATAATACATCTAATCCACAATAAGGGTTAAAAGTTCACAGTGGGAGCTGAATATTAACTGAATACTTAATTTTATTAAATAAAAGAGCATGGCCATACATGATCGTCCATGGAAAATCCAGCCCTACTAAACATAGTGATGTATGCTTAGCAAGATACTCCTGAGGTCAAAGGTCACATGATCTACTCTTAGTCTTCATCAGTTTAAAAAAATAAAGCATTTCTTGTTCTTTCAAATTATTATTTTTTTCCTTCAGTTCTTATTAGAATCTGTAAGATGTGTGCAGGTGTCCTTGTTATCTACAGGTCATCGGTCTGGATTTCCTGTTCGGAAATGATGACATGTGGCACGTGTTGCTGGGTCTCTCTGGAGCTCCTGCCATCCTGCAGAGTCTGCTGCTGTTTGTGTGTCCAGAAAGTCCTCGATACCTCTACATCAAACTAGGCAAAGTGGAAGAAGCATGCAAGAGTATGTGCCAAAGCCTTCTCACTCACTACTCTTGGACAACGTATGTTTAAACATGCATTAATAGGCCTTTTATGAGAATATAGCCATAAAGTATAGAGAATAAAGCCACAACATTATGACACTAAAGTACTAATATTTAAAAAAAAAAAAAAAAAATTACAAGAATAACATTTTGTGAGATTCAAGTCAGTAGTAGGAGAATAAGGAAAGTAGCATCAAAGTAAAGTGGAGCTGACCACTGGCTGTCATTACAGATTGCACAAAACAGGCAATTTCCTGAATGTCCATCTGGTTCTTTCTCCTTAATAGATTCAATTTCCTTCAGTTCACTGCCGGATTCTACTGATAACTCTGAACTGATTTATCAAAATAATGTATTTGTTGGTAAATTTTAACACATGCTAGTTGATCTAAATCCTCCACATACATTTTCTGCATTGATGAAGCCGATTAATATTTTTTTACTATCTTTTTAAGGCCATATATGTTTTAATCTCTTATAACATTATTCTTGCAACATTACAGCTTTATTTTTTATTCTCATTACTTTATGCCTTTGTTCTAGTAACATTATGACTTTATTCTCAAAAACATTGACTTTATTTCCAAAACAATGTGACCTAATTCTCGTAACCTACTGACGTAATTTTTATTTTAACATTACAACCTTATTTTTGTAACTTCACAATTTTATTCTTGCAACGTTGACATTATTTTGGTAGCATTATAACTTTATTTCTGTAACATTATGACATAATGTTTTAAAACGTTAGGAGCTTATTCTTTTTCTCGCATTAGGAATTCGTACGACTTCACTTTTACGATTTTGTCCCGATTTCACTGAGGGGTAGGCTTAGGGGTGGTCATTCGTATGAATTCCTAAGAATTGGCCACCTCATAAAATACGTAAGATTTTTCACAAATCATACGAATTCGTATGAGTGAGGTTGTATGAATTTGTTTGAATTAGCCAAGAACAAAAACTATAACGATATTAGCGTCCACACCAACAGACTTTAAAGTTTGTCAGTGTTTTTAATTATTCATCCAATGGAAACAAAAATGTTCTAAAAGTGATTCCAAGAATATTGTTCCTCTTTGTCATCACTGTAATAGTTGTGGTTGAAATTCAGAATGTTCATCAACTAAAAAAGGTCCCCTGAAGTGCTTTGAAACAAGCAGCGTTATTCTATGTGTTGATGTCATTTTTTACTAAAACAGGAAGACAGGGTGGGACATATCAAGCAGCCCCGCCCCTTTTTAAAATAGCCAATAGCCTTAATTTAAATCACAGCTTGGGCTAAAGCTATTCAGAGCTAAGACGTTTAAGTATAAAATACAGTAATAATGTACAGGTTTACTGTGATTACTTCTATAAAATAGTAGTGGTATATAATACATTTTTGGAAATTTAGTCTAGCGCAATTCTGAAATGAAAACTGCTCATCTATTTTAAACTTTTCATTCTCACTTAGGTCCATCAGCATCCTTTGCAATAAATCCAAGTTTATTAAATAACTCCCCACCAGCAAAAATCACGTTTAAAAGCCTTAACTACACAACGATGTATGAAACTGCATGTAGAGAATGAATAACATCCCGTAAATCTACTAAGCGAGGAATAATCTAATAATGATCCGTTTTAATGCACAAGGCAATTTGATTAGCTCTGCTGATAATATACAATGTGTTTCTATAAATGTCTTACCTTTTAAAAGTTGGTCACAGCGGTCTCTTCTGCTGCATCTCTATGGTGCTGACAGTATAAGCGTGAACATCCGGGAACTATTGAGCATAACTTGTCGCAACTCTCTCTCTCTCTATGGCTCTGGGTAGACTGAGTACAAAAGAGACACTTTTTGCTTTTTTTCATCACTACACAAAAACTAGATGCTGATTTTTCACATGATATATCTTTTGCTTTTGTACTAAAATATCATAAATTGATAATAGCCATAAGTAGTTTATATTTACCACAATTAGCTCATAAACATGAGGTGCATTTTTGTCTCAACTGTACCGATATGGTTTACAGTTGAAACAGTAGCATGGTACAGTTGAGACACCCATTCTTAATGCTCTAAAGCTGGCTAACCATTTATAGCAAATGTAATAAATTACAAAATTACAGTTTTAAATAATTACAGTTTATTTGCTTTATTTAATTCAGATTCAAAACAGGAACAAATAATTAACGCTACAAAAATATATGGCAAACAGTAGAAATGTAAACACAACAGTAAAAATAACAATATACATACCGTATATTCTATAACCCTACCCGTAAACCTACACATCACTCAAAACTTTCTGCTTGTTTCATCATGGGAACCTAAAAAATATTCCCATAAGGTGAATTATACTTGTGGGGACATTTGGTCCCCATAATGTAAGTAATACCAGTACACAAACACACACAGTCTCTGTATGCATTTTATTTTCTATGATTGGACTGTTACTGTATACAGTACATAGCAACCTATAAAGGGTGTCTCAACTGTACCCACTATACCACCTTGTATATTTCTTAAAATGCTATGTAATCCTTTCAACATTCATGTTAGAAAATATGTCCATTTATAATAGAAAGTTGAAATTTCACAAATATCTTTTTTTTTAAACAATTTGCGTAGCATATGTGTAAATGTGACTTTTATCCTATTATCATAACACTGTACAACTAAACATCATGTGAAGCAATAGGACACCAATCCGGGTACAGTTGATACACTGTGTCTCAACCGTACCCCACTGACATGCTTGCACGTTTCTCTAGATTATGAAAAGACCTTGCATGGCACAACGTCATGAAATATTTCTAGAGCACAGAGTAATGTTTGCAATGA
Organism: Barbus barbus; assembly: GCF_936440315.1. NCBI lineage: Eukaryota > Metazoa > Chordata > Actinopteri > Cypriniformes > Cyprinidae > Barbus > Barbus barbus. The sequence continues at coordinate 17,090,993 of NC_136743.1, read as the reverse complement.
TATATGTTAATTTTAACGATCATAAAATATTAATAAGCTATTCATTGTGGAAGGGACATTGTGAAATGAAAATACCACCTTGGAAAAAAAAAAAAAACTTTTGCCGATATCTTCAGAGTGGAAAGACGCACACATTTCAAATTTCCCACGATCAAAGAGAACACTTGAAACACGTGTGGAGAAAAAAAAACATGGCTCTGGGTTCTTGTGTACACAAGTTATTTAAGGTGTTTCAACTGTACACATGTCTCAAATGTACTCAGTCTACCCCTACGATGTGACATCAAAAAAATCGTTGAGCAGTTTGGCAGAAGTGACTAAATGCAAGCTTTGAATGCTTATATCTTCTAAATGCGAATTTTGTCACTGTTCTGGAGCACACTGGCATACAGATAACCTTAAGACTAACATATTGATTCTAACACCCAAAAAACTTCCATTTTGATTTCACGGGACCTTTAAAAATCGCTCTAGTCTAAGAGAATAGGTGAGTCTCTATCCCCTTAGACTGGAGCGATTTTATAGGGGACCTATTATGCAAAAATCACTTTTATAAACTGTTTGAACACAGTTGTGTGGCCGCGGTGTGTGAAAACAACCAGCCTATAATGTTAAAAATTATAATATAAAAATAATAATAATTTTTTTATAAAACCAATAAATCATAAACAGTCTCTCAAAACGAGCTGTTTCAGATTCGCCCTCTGTTCACGTCACTGAGGGGAAAAAGTCCCGGCCATTTGTGATGCTCTCTGCTCTATTAGCATAAACACAGCCCTGAGTGAGAAGCTGAGGCCATTACTGGAGCCATTACTGGAGATATACAGGTGCATCTCAATAAATTAGAATGTCGTGAAAAAGTTCATTTTTTCTTGTAACTTACTTCAAAAAGTGAAACTTTCATATATTTTAGATTCATTGCATGTAAAGTAAAACATTTCAAAAGTTTTTTTGTTTTAATTTTGATGATTAGAGCTAACAGCTCATGAAAGTCAAAAATCGGTATCTCAAAATATTAGAATATTTACATTTGAGTTTCAATTAATGACCATCCCTACAGTATAAATTCCAGGTATCTCTTGTTCTTTGAAACCACAATAATGGGGAAGACTGCTGACTTGGCAATGATCCAGAAGACGAACATTGACGCCCTCCACAAAGAGGGTAAGTCACAGAGGGTCATTACTGAAAGGAGTGGCTGTTTACAGAGTGCTGTATCAAAGCATATTAAATGCAAAGTTGACTGGAAGGAAGAATTTGGGTAGGAAAAGGTGCACAAGCAACAGGGATGACCGCAAGCGTGAGAATACTGTCAAGCAAAGCTGATTCAAACACTTGTGAGAGCTTCACAAGGAGTGGACTGAAGCTGGAGTCAGTGCATCAAGAGTCACCACGCTCAGACGTCTTCAGGAAAAGGGCTACCAAGCCACTTCTGAACCAGAGACAACGTCAGAAGCGTCTTACCTGGGCTGTGGAGAAAAAGATCTGGACTGTTGCTCAGTGGTCCAAAGTCCTCTTTTCAGATGAAAGTCAATTTTGCATTTCATTTGGAAATGAAGGTCCCAGAGTCTGGAGGAAGAGTGGAGAGGCACAGAATCCATGTTGCTTGAAGTCCAGTGTGAAGTTTCCACAGTCTGTGATGATTTGGGCTGCCATGTCATCTGCTGGTGTTGGTCCACTGTGTTTTCCACAGTCAATGCAGCCATCTGCCAGGAAGTTTTAGAGCACTTCATGCTTCCTTCTGCTGACAAGCTTTTTGAAGATGCTGATTTCCTTTTCCAGCAGGACTTGGCACCTACCCACACTGCCAAAGGTACCAAAAGCTGGTTCAATGACCATGGTGTTACTGTGCTTGATTGGTCAGCAAACTCGCCTGACCTGAACCCCATAGAGAATCTATGGGGTATTGTCAAGAGGAAGATGAGAGACACCAGACCCAACAATGCAGATGACCTGAAGGCCGCTATCAAAGCAACCTGGGCTTCCATACCACCTCAGCAGTGCCACAGGCTGATCAACTCCATGCCACGCCGAATTAAAGCAGTAATTAAAGCAAAAGGAGCCCCTATCAAGTATTGAGTACATATACAGTAAATGAACATACTTTACAGAAGGCCAACAATTGACTAAAACATTTTTTTTTATTATTGGTCTTATGAGGTATTCTAATTTGTTGAAATAGTGAATTGGTGGGTTTTTGTTAAATGTGAGCATAAATCATCACAATTAAAAGAACCAAAGTCTTAAACTACTTCAGTCTGTGTGCACTGAATTTATTTAATACACGAGTGTCACAATTTGAGTTGAATTACTGAAATAAATGAACTTTTCCACGACATTCTAATTTATTGAGATGCACCTGTACACAATGTCAGCGCCAAAGAGACTTTACAAGTGTTGTGTTTTGGGATGCACTAATGAACATATGAGTAGCCATAATCTCCTCCCATCTGAGCCGAGGACACTGTGGTTAAATTTCATTTTCGAAGGAAATATCCCGGAAAAAAACGGTAACGTATATGTTTAGGAATTAATACCAACGCTTTGTGCGCAAACGTCAGCTGCAAAGTAAATATCACGCGTTTGTTTTCCAAATTGCTTTTCTGAAAGAGCTTCTTGGCCCTCTGTAAGGCTAATTGCTAAAGCTATGATTGGCTCTGTGTGTTTTCACTGATGCTGTCTTCAAGTGCTATCAGAATGATCGTGAATAGGAATGTGGTAGTTAAAAGTTGCATATGAAAGCAATGCGAGTCGATCGCTTGAAGTTGTCGAGCTCATAATCATAAGCGGGACTTATACAGTTTGTGATAGCATGAGACCAGCTATGTTGTTATTTTTATCCTGCAGTGCTCCCCGTCTGTGCAATTCATAAACGTGAATTTATTATGCACAGTATAATCAGATGACTGACTTTGAAACAGTAGTTTTCTGTAAAGATAACAGGCTTGTATTAATAGTGGAATGTTTATTTGCAAAGGCTAGCACTGCTAATGCCAGAGCTTGAGCTCGTGAAGCTCCGCCCTCATCTCCGGGAGCAACAGCTCACTCGCTTTTAAAGCAACACACTCAAAACAGCGCGTTTTGGCTCACACCCTAAAAGTGGCAATTTTAACAAGCTGTAAAAATTTATCTGTGGGGTATATTGAGCTAAAACTTCACATATACGCTCTGGGGACCTCAGAGACTTATTTTACATCTTGTAAAAGGGGCATAATAGGTCCCCTTTAAAACTTTGTTTAGTTGATGAACATTCTGAATTTCCTCAACAAAATAATGACTCCCAGTTCTTCTTCCTGGTAGGTCTGAAAAGGCTGAAGGGAGATTACGACACCTCAAAGGACATAGCAGAGATGCAGGCAGAGAAAGAGGAGGCCATGAAGGAGGCGCAAATGTCCATCTTGCGGCTGCTCCGTTCCTCTGTGTACCGCCAGCAGCTCTTTGTGGCCCTGATGATGCATTTTTCTCAGCAGTTTTCTGGGATCAACGCTGTACGCTCAATCTACCTTTATACTCCCATTATATTGAAAAAAAACATTTCGATTGACAGTTTATGGACCCCATTACCCCATCAGATAACTGTAATGTTTGATCTTCTCTTTGTTGTTTTTTCTAGATCTTTTATTACTCTACTTCGATCTTCCAGTCTGCGGGGGTCGGTCAGCCTGTGTATGCCACTATTGGAGTTGGAGTTATAAACATCATTTTCACCCTTATGTCGGTAAACAGACACTAATTTAAAGGCAAACACTGGCTGCTGAGGAACAGGCTCCCGTCTCTTAGAAACAGCAGAGTGCTGTTGCCTTGGGTTTTACTTTCCCTTAATGCTTTATTACAATATCTTGAGACTGATATTGTAGATATTCCAACTCATTTGAGAGCATGTTTCTTTAGACAACAGATTGCAACTGAAAGGCAGAATAGCGCTCATCATCATCTCATCTCATCATATCATTTAGGTTAGATTTATACAAACTTGTGCTGACATTATCAATCATTGCCATATTAAACATATATGACCCAGTGAGACATCTCACCTTGAATCTTGCGAACGGATTAAGTTATAATAACTGCTGGATCTGGAGAGGTGGCTGAAGCCTTTCTTCTCTTGGCTCACAGAGCTGGAGAGCAGCCATATGTTATCAGGAACTTTGCAGTGTTTATCTCTGCTAGTTCAAGGGCAGCCTGCAAGTGAAAACAGTTTTGAGTAATGAGTCAAGAGCTACTCTAAATCAAATAATCCATTCAGAACAAGTTTAGATGAATCTGGTGCATGAAAGCGCAATACTGTAGACTAGCCTAAGAGCAAAGTCATTTTCTGATTTTTACTCAAGTATGTTTTAGCTCTAAAGAAATTAATAATTTAATAAACTTAAAATGAAGTCATTTTGAAAATATGGTTTAAATGTGAACTCACTCAAAAATTGGGATTTTTGTAATAGGGCAACCCAAAAGTCTGGTGGTGATGTGAGCACGATGACCCCCCCCCCCCCCCCCCCCCCCCACTAATTAAAAAAAAAATAATAATAATAAAATTATTTAACAATATATACATAAAATTATTAAATAATTTTCAATACATATATGGATGAACATACAAATGGACAAATATTTTCTATATTTACAAGTGATTTCAGTGGTTTTTAAAGTGTCCCAATTTACCTTATTTATCTCCTAAATACAGCAGTTCAAGGCCACTAGATGTCAGTATATTTAAAAAAAATATCATTCAATTCCACCTTAAAAACATCTTTCAGCATATTGTAGATAATTCTGGAAATTATTGAACAGACCTGTTCATTCATGTTTTTTTACAGGTGATCTTGGTGGACAGAGCAGGCAGACGGACTCTCACTATTGTTGGATTGGGAGGAATGTGCTGCTGTGCTGTGGCCATGACAGTGGGCCTGGCTTTTCAGGTATGATCTGCATTTTTTTATATAAAAGACAACAAAAAAATAACAGAAATGAAGAAAACTCGAGTAGGTCTGTGGTCTGTGTGTGTTTAATGTCTCACTTTTTATTCTGCTGCTCAGGATGTGTACTCATGGATGAGCTACATCAGCATGGCAGCCATATTCCTGTTCGTGTCATTCTTTGAGATTGGGCCTGGACCAATCCCATGGTTCATTGTAGCAGAGATCTTCAGTCAGGGGCCGCGTCCAGCAGCAATTGCATTAGCTGGATGTTGCAACTGGACATGTAATTTCATCATTGGCATGTTTTTCCCTTATTTAGAGGTAAATTGAGTTTCCTGAACCTTTAATATTGTATGGCATGTAAATATATCTTTACATGCCATCACTTCATAAGGTCTTATAACTCTTCTTTGGTCCTTAGGGTCTTTGTGGGAGCTATGTCTTTGTGATTTTTGCAGTACTCTTATTCGGTTTCACTGTTTTTATCTACTTGCGTGTACCTGAAACAAAAGGGAAGACTTTTGAGGAGATAGCAGCTGTTTTCCATCGCAAACGTGGAGCCCCCCCTTCCAAACCTCAAGAAGAAGCTGAGATGGTGCAGCTCAAGAGCTCTACAGATGCCTGAAAGGGGCCGTTCTCTTATGAAAACTGTGGAATGAACGATGTTACTGCTGTCACAGAACTCATCTGTTATGACAGAACTGATCTGCTGTATATTCCACAGAGATTCACACTGAGAGCTCGATGACTTAGCTCATTATTTGACAGGAAATAATTGGTCTGGGAGCAGGTAAAGAGATTAACTAAACACAAACAGCATAATCGTAAAAGATGGTGCACAATATAGACATGCACTGGCTTTGTTGCAACTGATGTGGAGACTTTAATGATTGTATATTATTTTTTATACCTGTTTAAGATATTTAAAAGGCATTATAAAATTATATTTTTAAGTGTATTTTATTAGTGTGATTTATCCTTTGTTTAATATAGAGAAATTTAGTTGTCATACAACTCAAACAGTCACCTGAAAGAAGATTATTCAAACTTTGATGTGTAACATAATGTGATAAATATTTTAAAATGAACCTATGAAAAAACATCACCTACAGTTTGTTAGTGCATAATATTCTTACATTTTTATCAAGAGTTGTGGTATTACATTTGTGTATTTTTGCATGTCCATATTTTGAAGCAAATCTTTCCAATAAACTTCCATAGCAATGATTTGCTTTGCTGGATATAGGACTGTTAGGAAATAGCAGTTACTTTATTGCAGCTACAGTAGTTGGTTGATGGTTGATACAGTACATAGGAAGGCCTATGAAAACACCATGGTGCTGAAACATGGCAGTTTGATGAGTGTCAAAGTACCTGGAACGTTATTGCAAAGATGCTGTGGACATTACAGTTGGTAAGATTGTTTAATGTTTTTAAAACAAGTCTCTTGTGCTTACTAAAGCTGCATTTATTTGTAAAAACATATACAATACCGTTCAATATTATTATTTAACATAACTGTTTTCAGTATCACGATGCTTCAGAAATCATGCCTATTTTGATTCTCACGAAACATCACTGTTAATAAAGGTTGAAGTTGAGTCTTCAATTCATTCTCCAATAAACTGAATTTTGGTAGTTCATAATGCTACAGATCAATAATGACCTATACACTTCAATAAAATCATATTTTGTCATTTCTGATGGGAGGATTAAATACAACACTTGCCTACATTTAACTAAAGAAGGTTGATTGTGAGCTAAATGTTTAATTGTGCTCTTAGGACAAGGGTGCGTTTGAGATGGCTAAGGCAGGGCGAGGCAATTGCCACGTGTTTTCAATAATAAGTGTACTTATTTCATCAGTTACATTATTTGTTGGCAAAACCAAAATAATGGTTTGTGTGTTTAAGTTGTATTTTACTGTTTCGTAAATTGTCTTGTATTTCCTAATTTGAGCACTACGCAGCTGAAGCAGTTTCTCCTCGTGCGTGAGAATCTCGTTGCAGTAAAGGTGCACGCGCATGCGCAGATCTCTCTGTCTTTTGTTGGTAGGGAATGACTGGCGTTTTCAATGCTCTCTGCTCCAGCATCGCAACGTTTCTAAGCGAATCCTCTGTATACAGTACAGTGGGTGGATACAGCTCTGGAAAGAGGATTTGACGATTGAAGACGGTGTTCTGAAGCGGTCGATTGTGTGATCAGAGCGTCTGGGTGTGGAGTTGTTTTATTTTGCATGTTTGTTAAGCTGATGCAAAGCTAGACAGAGTAACGTTAGCATAACGGCCTGACAAAAGTTCTTGGTTCAGATGCGTACCTCTGTTGTTACTCCGTTACGAGCGATGTGCCATAGTTTGTGTTTGTTCACGAGCAAAATCGTGGTTTATACAGTTAAACAGTCTTTAAATGATTCGGTCAATTCAGTAACGTTAAGTTAGTTCCGGTTAACTTTGCGTGCAGCTATAAAGTGAGCCATTCATCCAGCCCAAGCACGCTACTGCTCCGACTGCATTAGATTCGGCACATTTATGGAGTTTAACCTCACACGCTTGTCTTTTGGTAGCCAGGTCGTGGTAGTTAGTAGTTAATGAGTCGTAGATTTGTTCACATTGTGAATGACTTAGTATGGTTAGTCTAGTTAAGTTACGTTCCAACACTTCAGTCAAACAGGCCAAAAGTTGTACAAGCTTTTACATGCTCTCTGTTGAATTAAGTCTACTGTATACAGACTACCAATTAATTTAATCATTCTAATTTTAAATTCAGCAAACTACCGATGTTGTAATGCACTTAAAAAGACAGTTCACGCAAAAACTCACCCTCATGGCGATTCAAACCTGTATGACTTTCTTCTGTGGAACATATATGCTACGTTTTGGTTACTGTTGGTTCCAAAAGAAACCGAGACATTTCCAATAAGGAAAGCAAGTAATACAGGTTTGAAACAACGTAAATGACACCTTTTTCATTTTTACTATATATACTATCCGTTTAAAACTACTAAAATGTAATGTTCTTGTGCATGTATCATGGTATTGCTAATGATTTTTGAGTATAGCGTCATGGTAGTACCATGCAAATAATGATTTTTAATAAGTTTTCATGTACCTGTGTTGTGTGAAGAACCTTGCAATGTTAATACCATGTATCAATACTATTTTCTTCTGTGCACAGAATTCTCTACACTTAACCCATCATGGCTGATCTTGATACTGATTTCACCAGTGGAGATGCTGGGGCTTCCCTGACCTTCCCCATGCAGTGCAGTGGTCTGCGTAAGAACGGCTTTGTGGTGCTAAAGGGGCGTCCCTGCAAGATTGTGGAGATGTCTACCTCCAAGACTGGCAAGCATGGGCATGCCAAGGTATCATGTTAATGAACTCAAAGGCTTACGGTTAACTGTAACTTGATTATCTGTAACTTGATTATTAAAATGCAGGGGTGGATCTAGAAAATAATTTTTATGGTGGCAAAGGGGTGGCATGGGGTCTATGAGGGGTGGCAGTACCAAAGAAAGCCGCCATACAAAGTTTTTGTGGATTGTTTGTCTGACATACAGTTGTTCACAAATGTTGCATTACCATTAACTAATCATCTATACTGTTTAAAATGAAAAATAACATTTCAATATCCATCATGGCACCAAGTCAATACACAATATAAAAAACTTCAACAGGTTGTTAATGTTTCTGAGCTTGTATCATTAAAGACATGCGGTTCTATTAATATTACACAGGCTACTTAGATGGTACAGTGCCTATAGAAAGTCTTCATACCCCTTCATTTTTTTCACATTTTATGTTGCGGCAGTTGCGCTATGTTAAACTGCTTTAAATTACTTTTTTTTTTTCTTTTTTTTCCCCACACAAATCTATACCCCACTCACCATTAGGGCTGGGTATCGTTCAAAAATTTTCATTACCGATACCTTGAGTTCGATACCGGTTCCTGAACGATACTTTTTTCGATACCAGTTTTATGAAATCAGTTTTAATAAGATTACATTATCTTAAACTTTTTTTTAGCTTGTTGATATTTATACAGACTCAAAGCCTCATCTCCTGAGCCACTGCACAAAGGAACAAAATATATCCAACACAATACATAAATAAATAATTTTAATAAAGTTCAAATAGTTTTCAGTTTACACATCTGTTAGGCTACGTTTACATTAGTGCGTGTTCATTTTAAAACACATAGCTCAGACAGAATCATCATTTCTAGGTTGTTAAAGACTTCAAGAAATTTTAAATCTTCATCCACTTTCATAAGTGGGTGTTTTATTTTCTTTCACCATATGTTTTATTGTTATTAAATTCTGGTGTAGTATGTCTAATTATTTGAATGCATAAAAACAACTTAGTTTATTTAAATGTATTCTTAAAATAGCCTTATGAAATGTTTTATTTTTCCTCAGAAATTCTGTGTTCTGTATCTGGTTTTCAAATGAAGACATAAAACATTAATTTAATTTCTCTTTAAATGATTGAAAATCAAAGTTTATTTATTTTGGCAAACAAAGGGGGGTTACTATTAAAATTAAAACATGGAATAACTGTTGTGTGATCATTACTAAAAAAAAAAAAAAAGTTTTAATAATTTTAATAGTAGCCTAGTAGTAGCAGTATTCTGTCTGCTGAACAATATTAATATATTTCTGCCGCAGTGTCTTCCAAGTTAAACCGAAATTTTATTTTGACGGGTTGCCTGGAATGCCTTTACAGTTCTGTGTGTAACTTATATGATATGACGCTAGTTTTCCTCGAATCAAACGGTAAAATGCTCATGAAGTGACTCTCAGAGCAGGTCTGGAGATGTTGTTCATGTGTTTATGTCCTCATTTAGAGAGGCGGCAGACGCTGAAATGACCGCGAGCGTCACGCGCGCTTCAGTCTGTGTATAATAAACAAACCGCGCGATTTAAAGAGCAGACTGCTCCGTGCGCTTTCGAAACGCTCTCGCGGATGTCAAACACTGATCAATCAGCGCCGCGCCGCTTCTAGTCAAACACACCTGGTGCTGCAGGATTATTGGCTCACTGACGGTGATGAGATTAACCCCTTCGGTATCGAAATTTGGTACCGAACGACAAGACGTTTTTCGATACGCTGTGGTATCGAGGCAATTCGGTCGGTGCCTAAAAAGTATCGAACTCGATACCCAGCCCTACTCACCATAATGACAAGCAAAAACCTGATTTATCACAGCTTTGCAAATTTATTATAAAGGAAACACTGAAAAAATGACATTGCACAAGTCTTCATACCCTTAATTAAAAAATTAAAGCACTTTGGCAACAATTACAGCAGCCTCAGGTCTTTTTGGGTATGATGCAACAAGCTTTGCACATCTGCTTTTCTTTTTTTTTCTTTTTTTTGCCATTCTTCTCTTTAGATCATCTCAGGTTACCTGGGGACCATCGTTGTACAGCCATTTATAGGTTTCTTCAAAGATGTCTGATTAGTTCCAAGTCCCAGCTGTGGCTGGGCCACTTGTGCATGTTCATAGAGTCTTCCCTAAGCCTCTCCTGCATTGTCTTGGCTGTGTGCGTAGGGTGATTGTCATGTTGGAAGGTGAACTTTCAGCCCAGTCTGAGGTTCTGAGCACTCTGAACCAGGTTTTCATTCATAAGATATCTCTGTATTTAGCTGCATTCAGCTTTCCATCTTCTCTGATCACTTCCCCAGTTCCTGCCGCTGCAAAACACCCCCACTGCATTATGCTGCCGCCACCATGCTTCACCGTTGGGATGGTTATGCAGGTGATAAGCAGTGCTTGGTTTCCCTCAGACATGAATAAGGAATTGAGGTTCATCAGATTTTTTTTCTTTTGTTTCATAGTCAGAGTTATTTGGGTGTATTTTTGTAAATTCCAATCAGCGTTTCATGTATCTTTACTGAGGAGAAGCTTGAGTTTGGTCACTTTGCCATCAAGCCCAGATTGGTGGAGTGTCGCAGTGATGTTTGTCCTTCTGTAAGTTTCTCCCATTTCCATATAAGATCATGGAGCTCAACCAGAGTGACCATCAATGTCTTGATCACCTCTCTAACCAAGACCCTTCTCCTTCAATTGCTTCGTTTGGCCAGGAGGCTAGATCTAGGAAGAGTTCTGATTGTTTCAACGTTCATCCATTAAGGATTATGGAGGCCAAATGATCCTGTGAACCTTCAACACAGCAGAATTATTTCACTAGTCTTCCCCAGATCTCTCAACACAATCCTGTCTCTCAGCTCGGCAGGCCATTCATTTGATCTCATGGCTTAGTTTTTGATCTGACATCCATTTCAGCTGTTAAACGTTATATAGACAGGCGTGTGTGCCTTTCCAAATCATGTCCAATCAACTGAATTTGCCACAGGTTAACTCCAGTCATCTCGAAACATCTCAAAGACGATCCAGTGAAACAGGAATGTTCCTGATCTAAATTTCAAGTGTATGCAAAGCAAAGGGTATGAAGACTTGTGCAGTGTTTCCTTTTTAATACATTTGCAAAGTTGTAAATAAGTAAATTCCGCATCCTCTGCACATTTGGTCAAATTTCATTACAGTATACAGTACTATAGCAGTTTCCTGGTCTCCTGAGACAAGACTAGCGATATCTCTAGGCAGTCATTTATCACTTCTGCAAACATGCAGTACACACAAACAATTATCACATACAATTTGACAGTTATGCGTAGGGCTGGGTATAGAGTTCGATACTTTTTAGGCACCGACCGAATTGCCTCGATACCACCGAGTATCGAAAAACGTCTTGTCGTTCGGTACCAAATTTCGATACCTAAGGGGTTAATCTCATTAACGTCAGTGAGCCAATCCTGCAGCACTAGGTGTGTTTGACTAGAAGCGGTGCTGCGCTGTTTGATCAGTGTTTGACCTCCGCGAGAGCGATTATAAAGCGTACGGAGCAGTCCGCTCTCTATATCGCGCGGTTTGTTTATTATACACAGACTGAAGCTCGCGTGACGCTCACGGTCATTTCAGCGTCTGCCGCCTCACTACATGAGGACATAAACACATGAACAACATCTCCAGACCTGCTCTGAAAGTCACTTCATGAGCATTTTACCGTTTGATTCGAATAAAACTTGCGTCATATCATATAAGTTACACACAGAACTGTAAAGGTATTCCAGGCAACCCGTCAAAATAAAAGTTCGGTTTAACTTGGAAGACTGCGGCAGAAATATATTAATATTGTTCAGCAGACAGTACATACTGCTACTATTAAAATTAAAACTTTTTTTTTTTTAGTAATGATCACACAACAGTTATTCCATGTTTTAATTTTAATAGTAACCCCCCTTTGTTTGCCAAAATAAATAAACTTTGATTTTCAATAATTTAAAGATAAATTAAATTGTTTTGTCTTCATTTGAAAACCAGATAAAGAACACAGAATTTCTGAGGAAAAATAAAACATTTCATAAGGCTATTTTAAGAATAAATTTAAATAAACTAAGTTGTTTTTATGCATTCAAATAATTAGACATACTACACCAGAATTTAATAACAATAAAACATATGGTGAAAGAAAATAAAACACCCACTTATGAAAGTGGATGAAGATTTACAATTTCTTGAAGTCTTTAACAACCTAGAAATTATGATTCTGTCTGAGCTATGTGTTTTAAAATGAACACGCACTAATGTAAACGTAGCCTAACAGATGTGTAAACTGAAAACTATTTGAATTTTATTAAATTTATTTATTTATTTATTGTGTTGGATATATTTTGTTCCTTTTTGCAGTGGCTCAGGAGATGAGGCTTTGAGTCTGTATAAATATCAACAAGCTAAAAAAAATAGTTTTTTGAGATAATGTAATCTTATTAAAACTGATTTCATAAAACTGGTATCGAAAAAAGTATCGTTCAGGAACCGGTATCGAACTCAAGGTATCGGTATCGGTACCGGTATCGAAAATTTTTGAACGATACCCAGCCCTAGTTATGCGTTAGGTGTACAACATGTGCTACAGTTTACTGTACATATAGAATAGTGAAATTTCCGTCTACTGTACTGTAATTATACTGAATGTTTAAGTATAAAACCCATGTAGGCTATATTATTCGTTCAGCTCTCTCCTCTCTCCATTTTTAGGATGCAGCAATTCTGATTGGTGTCATCAGTTTTGCTACCTAATGTTTAACTTATTGTTTTTTAACTTGCTCACACATTTTTCAACTTTGAGAAATGTGTCTTTGTTTTGAGAACTGAATTAATGGCTTGGGGAAATGGGACAACTAAAATCAGTTATGTTAACAATCGAGAAAACTGCAATAAAAGATTCTTACCTAACTCAGCTATTAGTTTCCGTGTAGGGGTCGACCGATATGTGTTTTTCAGGGCCGATACCGATTATTACAGACCAAGTAGACCGATAACCGATATATTGAACCGATATATATGTCTGGTGCAAAAATGAAAATGAATGTCAAAATTAAGAATAACAAGGGCTCTGACTAAAACGGCCTTCCCTAGTGTTGGTTGCACTTCTTACTCTTGTCTTCCCCCATGCATCCATCTACAATAAGGGTAATATATAAAGAGAGAGTTAAAAGTGGGGCCACTGTATGCTTCATGATTAAGCCTATGAATACTAAATACTAAAGCTAAACAGCTTGGGGAAATGTAAGTATTTGGCTTCAATAATTTACATGTTAGAAATGTATGTGTAATAGCATAACCTCTCATAATTCTTCATTAATTATTTCCGGTTGACTAAATCATAACCTACAAGAGGTGACTATTCAATTCATCATCTAATGCACATCAGTTGATTAATTTAAAAAGCGCAATGTGTATATAATACGTGTAAATAATTTAATTGTCTTCATAGCTCCATTGTAGAAGTTGCGAAGAAGACCGCAACTATTTTAATGAAACTATAACACTAATAGCCTGTAATAGGCTCACTTGGTTCAATAGCCTATTGAAATGTCCCAATTTCCGTCATCCTAATCTTGGCCTATGTGACAGTAACTTAATCTTGGCCTATGTGACAGTATCTTAGTCTTGGCCTATGTGACAGTAATTTCCATTAGTTTTCATTTACAGAGCAGTGCAAATGAAGCCATAAAACATTAATTTAATTTATCTTTTAATCAAATGAGAGTTGAACTCTATTTTTTGGCAAACAAATGTGTTTACTATTAAAATTAAAACATGTAAGAAATAGCTTATTGTGTGATTGTTCTTTTAAACAAAAGTTGTATTAATTGTAGTAGCATTAGTAAATAAACCGAACTTTTATTTTGACGGGTTGCCATGAGGACCTCTTAAGTTTCGTTTTACTCAAACGAAACAGTCAAATGCTCATGAAGTAACTCTCAGAGCAGTTCTGGGGATGATGTTCATGTATTTATGTCCTCATTTAGTGACATGGCAGATGCGGAAAACACCGCGAGCGTCGCACACTTCAGTGTGTGTGTGTGTGTGTGTGTGTGTCAAAACCGCGCGTCTGTGCCTTTCACATATACAGAGACACGCCGAACATGCAGAATTCATATTTAAATAGTCTTTTAGCAGCTTAATGTTTAGAGATAGTCCATATCATGAGTCGATTTAAGTGTACTGACCTACTTTTGATTAATTCATCCAAACTTTGACTAATTCCGTGACTCCGCGTTATACAGTAAATTCCATATGACTGGATTCCGCGATTCCCCCTGCGTTTCCCCCATCTCGGAAACCATAAAGATAATATTGTTGTTTTTACAACTTCAGTGTAGTGGATTGTAATTTATTGCAACTTGTGCAAGGTCTGCTGCTGCCTTTGAGAGATAACTGATGCGTGATGAAGCAGCACCAGTTAGCAAGCGCTTTCGGTGTGAGAGCGCCTTTAGTCTTCCACGTTGATTGGTCGGACTCCTGACTCTCAACAAATCAGATGCGCGGTGGGCGGAGACTGCTCTAGGCCACAGAGTGGTGAGTTCCGACAGGCTGCATCAGAGCCAAATAGCGCGTTTCAAAATTAAATAATTTTATCGGCACATCGGTTTTGAAAATGACCGATGCCGATTATCATAAAAATGCTTAATATCGGTGCCAATAATCGGCCAGGTCGATAATCGGTCGACCCCTATTTCCGTGATCGGCATGTTATTGATTTCATGTTATTGTTTCATCCGATATGGCAGAGAGGCCTATATCCATGATGAAAGTGGAGCTAGCAGTCAGAGAATTGGATCACCAAACATTTACAGGATGAATCTCAGACACATCCAGACGGGATTAGATTTATCAGAGGACTTCTGAATAAACCGAGAAGCATTATCTGATTCGCGATACAAATGTAAAAACAATTTGTTAGTGAATGGGTTGCGCTTTGTGTTTTTGACCAAAAAAAAAAAAAGAACCGGTTCATAAGTCATTTGTTAATGAAGCCGACTACACTGGGCGCGCTGCATGCTTGTGCAACCATCGTGCACAGTTTAGTGAAAGATTAGTTTTTTTGCCATTATTTTCCATTGCGCTGTCATCACCGCGGCTGAAAAGTAGCACACGAAGCACTGCTTAAATTTATAATTTATTTTGTGATAATTCTGGGGTGGCACAGCTTTTTCTTAGGGTGGCAGTTGCCACCCCAGTAGATTTGCCCCTGTTAAAATGCATAAATGCCAAAGTTTTATTTCCTTTTCAGGTGCACATGGTTGGAATTGACATATTTACTGGAAAGAAAAATGAAGATATCTGTCCCTCCACCCACAACATGGATGTTCCTAACATCAAGAGACTGGACTATCAAGTAAATTCAGACCATAATCACGTTTAGGCCTTTTTTTAATGTTTATCAGATATTTATCAGTCATGTTCACGTTTGACATTTGTAGTTTTATTATTAAACTCTTCTCTTTATGTGCTTGAACTACACAGAAAATGTCTAAATGTGATCTATTCTGTGGTATTTTCAAATATGGCTTTTCTGTCTTTCCTTTTGCATAGTTGGTTGGCATTACCGATGGCTACCTTTCCCTGTTGAAGGATAATGGAGATTTGCGTGAGGACCTCAAGCTGCCTGATGGGGATTTGGGCAAGGAAATAGAGAGCAAATTTGAATCTGGGGATGAATTTCTGGTCTGTAGCCATTACATTATTTCAAACTTAAGTGTCCTGTTAGCTAATGTAATATTTATCATATGATCATAGACCCCCCATTACTTAAGGTGCATTCATGCCTTGTCGGATTCACCATAATTACAAGATTCTGACTTATAAAAAGCATTCACATATTCACATCCTTGTAGAACTTGGATTTACAACTGTTAAACTCTGAATTTTCTTGGAGTTCAGACTTTTACCATCTGAAACGCTGAAACGTCTTGCAGAAACACTCAATGGCAGCATTTTCAGCAGAATTAAATATAGTTAAGCAGTTGTTTTGTAATATTTCCACTTAATTCCTATATTGTTAACGTCTTTATAATGCAAGAATAATTGTTTGTTAACTGTGTTTTCCATAGAAACTCATAATTCCTGAGTGAGAGTACCTAAACAGCTCTGAGTAAAACATCTTGGGTTGTTGTATTAATTATGACATGGCATGAATGAAGCAATATTGTGTAAAATTGAGTTTTCCATTTTAAGTGCGCATAGTTCCATTTATGTGCATTTACACTAATACAAGTGACTTATTGATGCGCACATACCTTTTGTATTACATTTTAATTTGACTGTAAGGGACATGGAAAGTGGAAACATTAGCGTCTTCTAAACTTCAACTTTTAGCTTCTTCGGGTTAACTTTATAGCTTTTTGCATAATGCATTTCCTTTATTTCACAAATAGTTTGAGATGAAATCCTTTTTGGGACCCCCAGTTAGACATGCTTAATTTGGACCATTTTCCCCCCCTAAATATATTGTTTAAATTTTGTCAGTTGTACAGGTATCAACAGAGTAATTGCGTTAATGCCGCAATTAAAGGGATGATAAATTGTATGGATAAATCTTTCTTCCACATTGACATACTGTACACACAAGTGTTACAGACTTTCTTAAAAAGAAAAAAAGTTAGGTTGAGAACCTGGTTCCAATTTATTGACTGACATATAGATTTTCAGATGCACTGCTTCAAAATGTTGTTCTAGTATTTTACCATTATTTTGAAAGACTAACTTTTTTTTTTTTGACACTTGTAGGTCTCTGTATTGGCTGCCATGGGGGAAGAGTGTCCCATTGCCATCAAGCCCATGAGCTCATAATGAACAGAAGCTGACGGGCAGGTTGAGTGAGGGCCTCTATACCACAAATATTCCATTTTAGTTCTAAAAGTCACCAAAGCCACAGCCTTCACAAACCACCCAGAATTGGTTCTGTTAAACAGTAAAGATGCTGGACCTTTTGACCTGTCTCATGAGGTGTTGTCTAATCAGGATATTTCCATATCACAATGGGTTTCCTGCACGCTTGTTCTTTGTTATTTCTCCTAATCCATTCCTCCTTCATTATACAGACGCACTTTTATCATTCATTAAAAATGGGAATAGTTTTTTAATGCTCTACTTATTGCAGAAACCTTTTTATTCATGCCGACGGGCCTTAAACTGTTGCAAATCAGGCAGCAGCCATAGAAGATTACCTCTATGAATGACACTGACTAGTTTGCCGGCGTTTTGGTACATCTACTTTTGTGCCAAAGCCTGTCTCAGGTAGGCTAGGTTTCGTCTACATGTCGCTCGGACAGCTTGCCACTTGGGGTGACCGGAAACTAGCGATCCCAAGACAGACTCAACATTTACTGACATTTAATTCAGACCAAATATAATGTAACCGATCCGAGTAACGCAACCGTTTTGTTAATTTTTTTTTGATGGTTATTTGATAGTAATTCTACAAAGTTTAACTCAATCTGACAGTTTATTTTTTTTATTTTGAGTTTACAGCATTTGTCCCTCTATAATTAACATTTCTTTTGGTAGCAATGGAGCAATAACCCAACTTTGTTACATCTTTTTAGTAGTAAGGGAAGGTGATTATAAGAAGGGCCTTTGAGCTTTGCATTGGCTACTGACGCCCTCTGTAACAAATATACAGATACAAAACAAGTAGCTTTGTTATAAAACAAATTTTTATGCTGCAGAATTTGCTTTTTTTTTGGTACTTGTGGACAGGCACAGTGTGTGCTCAAGGGCTTCAATATCAACACTTTAGTATTCACATTTTATTGCATCTTGCATGCACCCGACTTGTTTACTGGTATAAAGGCTTTATTTTAGAAATTTTTTTTTTCACCTTCAGGGCACAGTTTGCATTTGGCTCATAACAAATATAGTATTTTCATAGAAGTAGGCATTTTTATTTACTCTGAAATTCCTTCCTTGTAGAAATGAGGACCGTTGCTATTATATCTTTTGCATTTGATTTCCTCTGGGTGTTATTTTTGATTCAGAATTTTCCTTTTAGTAGTTTGTTTACTGTAAGATGGATCCGCAGATGAAAATACTCTTGGATTGGCAGAATGTTTTTCTTCGAGGGATTCAGCTGTGTCATCTTACTATGTTCCCTGTTTCAACTAGATTTTGTTCTTGTAAATTTAGCTCTCATATAAAAGTAGCCGTAGATCTGAGAGCTCAAGTGGAAAGTATCGTATGATTGTACAGTAATGAGAAACTTTCACATTGGCATATCAAACTCAGTGAGTCTCTCAGGTTTCCAGTGTTCAGTTATTTTGCTGTTTGTAGTTTTGGTCCTGAATATCACTGTTAAATACCTCTCTGTCTCTATCTGCAAAACCTTAGTATTCATGCCTACAAGTGAATCACACACTTTATTTACTGGATGCATATGTTTGGTTAATTTCTTGAATTAAGCAGCTTGACTATCAGCGACGGGCAGAAAGAAACCAGTGCAAACTGTAAGAAGGTGCTTAATCAGACGAGCAGTAGAAATGAGTGTTCAGTGTTTTTCATATAGCTAGTTGAATGATAATTGTAAGAAACCACAGATAGCGATAAGAGGGGAGCAGTTATAATAAACTCAACTGAAAAACGAATGAGCTTTTGTGTTTTTTATTTTATTTCAAACTGTTCACATTTAGTTTGCAACAAGACTGTGAAGACATTTACGTAAGACTTTAGTTTTAATTGTTTAATATTTATCATACTTGCATTGCAATTCATAGGTTTGGGATCAGTGAGAAGTTTTAAGTAGTATCTTATGCTCACCAAGAACAGGATTTATTGGTCACGAATACAGTAAAACTGTATTTTTCAGTACTTTTTGTAGTTGTACATTGTGAAATATTACAACTAAAATATTCAAGTAACTTTTTCTAGTTTAAATTTTAAAAATTAAATCACATGATGGAAGAGCTAAATTCAGCAGCCATTACTCCAGTCTTAAGCGTCACATGGTCCTTCAGAAATCGTTGTAATATGCAGATTTGGTGATCAAATACCTCTTATCCATGTTGATCGATTTAGTGTTGACTTATTAATTTTTAAAAAATCTTATTGACCCAGTGTTTTGAATTGCAGTTTACGCATCTAATGAAAAATCTGCCTGCCCTTTTTTTTTTTTTTTTTTTGTTATATAAACACAAGTAATTTTCCTGAGGAAGAAAAACAATACCTACTGGTTCATTTTACATATTTTTTTTATTATTATTATTTATTTTACACTTTATCAGCAGTATTTAATAAATGTGTTTCTATTAAATAAAAACAGACACCTTTTGAACGGTAGTGAATGTTAAAGATCTGTGTTTTAGTTTCTTTTAGTACCCTTTTTTTTTTTGTCTATCTGAATGTTGTAGTAATGAGAAAAAAACCTGGAACAGTCCATCAATAAGACATAAAGACACAATATGCGTGTACTTTCTACCTATGAGTTCTAAAGCACTTATATATCACACGTTGATGGTGATTTAACTTCTGCTATTCCTCAGATATAGTCAGGTAATGGAAAAAATGGCATTTTATTGTAAGCAAAAAGCTTATTACAAGATTAATATAGCTATAAATATTAAGCTACATTTAGTACAGATTAGCAGTGTTTGTTTTTCCACAATGTGGGTGGCCACAATGAACAGTTGACTCATAAAGAATCCCACAGTTAACTAAAATTCTTCACAAAAGAGCAAAATCCACAGAAATTACAATTGCTTAGTTGTGCTGTAGGCGCTGTCTTAAACATTGTGCCCAAATGCTGCCAACAGCATAGTCAGTTTTATTATGGTATTTTGTTGAAATGTGCCAGCTTTGAAGATTGAAACAAAAATGTCCCTTTGAATGTCAATTGGCTGACAAGCTTTAAGCTTTTATGATTTTTTTTCACAGCTGGCCTTCACATCTCCGGCCTTGAAGACAACTAAGCTGCTTTGGCAGAAGCTTCAGTTAGCAACGGTACCATTTCTTTAAACTTGGGCATCCTGTTTTTGATGCAAAACCTTTGTGATTTATTTTCTGGACATTTTAGCATATTTAGCACACAAAGTGTCTTATGCTATAATATTCTTGCATTGCCCCTTTTATTTCGCAACCGTTTTCCTGTGTTGACATTTATAATATACTGTTGGCACTAGATGTCAGTAAAGCACAGTAAAACTACATGCCAGATTTGCCCAAGCTGCTTTTGATTAAGTTATTTTACATTTATCTTTTAGCTTTCCCCCTGTTTACATACGAGTCTGCTAACAGGAGCCCTTAGGCATTGCCAAATGGTTCCTATATAGAAAATGTTCTGCTATACATTTCAGAGACGGATTGTGAATTCAAGTGCTGTTTACATTTCTAAACTCTGAAATAAGAACGAAGGCCAGAAAAAGACCTAGATTCAATGCAGATGTAGAAGCCTTTGTGTCCATAAGGTCTTATATGTACATGTGTGTGGAAGAAAAAAAATGTTCCACCACATCCATTAGTTTTAATGGTGCACAAATCCAGGGGTGATTCTTGTAGGTTCTCGGATAATACTATTGCACATTGCTTCCAGATGGAGAAGAATCTGTCATTTATTTCTTGGTCCTTGTTTCATTGTTGAAACATGCGGACTGACAGCTGTTCTCACCAGTGAATAAGATCGAAGTTAATGTAGGGGTGTATATGTGGTTTCTTCCTTTGAAAACAAATCTGTATTATAATAGCTTGAGATGTGGCTGTTTGTATTCGTTATACCAGGGACTTCAGATCTAAGGCATCTGCACTGTATTATATGTAAACTGTCTGATGCTCTGGATAGACTTAAATGATTTAGATCTTAAATAGTCCCACATTTTCTCCATTTTCACCAGTCGATACTTTAAAATGATGATGTTGCAATAGATGCAAATCATCTTTGCTTTTAGTTTAGTGTAGCTGTCTTTAGTGTAGTTACCTACTGTTTCCTATTTGATATGCAAATTTCTAAGACCTCTAAAAAAACAATCTATTGCATGCCTTCTGTCCTCTGAATGACAGTGTATGCTTTATGGCATAAAATACCTATTTAATATAATTCTACAACAAGTGGTAGCCTACATGTGTCTTTTTGCTTAGGTTCACTTGATTATCCATACATCAAAATCACTAAAATGTGATGCATTGGATTTTGAGGAATGTTTTTGTACATCTTTCTATTTTATTGCATTGTATCATCTTACTAAGACATTATTGAGAGATTTAGAATGATATTTACCTGCATTTTATGTAAGTATTCTGCTATACAGTTATACAGATCTCACTGATTTACATTACAAGCAATCAGAATTTAATCTTACTTTCTGGACATATAAATATCTGAAACTGCACTAAATTGCATATTTTAGATAAAATAAATGCAGCTTTGACGAGCATTAAAAACAATAAAAAAATATTACCCTAAACTTTTTGAAGTGACGTGCATGTAAGAGTTACACAAGGAGAAAAATAGAAAGGGTAGTAAAGGGTCATATTCTGTCAGTAAGTCTTTGTATTAGCTGCGGCCTCATATACAGTTGAGGGATCTTGTCTCTAAGCCTCTGCTTCTTTTGAAGTTCTTACTCTTGATTCGAGCGGGACTAAAGGAATCACAGTATGCTGCTGTATGAAAATGCCTTCTTTATTAAAACGTAGCTTTCTGGAGGATTAAACTCATATCCTGTACATTCTTGTGGTATATGCACACATTTAGTCATGTTCCTTTCACTTGTCAGTGTCTCTTGGTTTCTTTGGAAAGGACACTGCAGATGCTCTTGTGCTTGAGTAAGCCAATTTCTAGGCTTTTTGCCACAGTACTACTATAATGCAAGACTTGGCACTTCTCACTGTGAGGAAGAAGAGTGTTGGGACACACCGGCTTTCAGATCTAGTTGAGTCTAAGCGGATATGTGTATGATTAGAACATAAAAACAATTTAGATCTGTTTATCTATAGACATACTTGTCTGTTTGGAAGAATAAACAACATACAAGTGACATCAATATTTTCTTTTATCTTTTGTTGTCATTTTATATTTGATTATGGGCTTTCCATGAGTTCAGATTGTCTCAAAATCAATTACTTCACAATGGGCAAGAGGGTTAAGGGTAAGTGGGTGTATGGTCAACTAAGGAGTTTCAAGTTTTTGAAAGAGAAAATATGTTGGGAACGGGAGGATGAGTGGATAGATCTGTTGTAGATCTGATAGTGCTGCATGGTTTGCTTGGGGCGTTGTTCTTTTATCTGGACAGTGTGTGTCCCCCTGCATGTCCACTTGTCCCCTGGGCTCATAACAGACTTGACACTTCCCTCACCCCCTCTTTAGGCTCCCTTTGAAGTGTGCTTACCAGGAAGGTGAAAGGTGACGCACCAGATGATGAACATGACAGCTAAAAACAAGGTTGTTTTTTTTATATACAGAGGAGGCCAAAAGTCTGAGGTCACAAGTTTGAACATGTGATTTATATTTCATTTAAATGTGGAAAAACATTTTATGACATTTTAAAACAAAGCATCGTATGACATAAAATGAAAAGAAAGATGTGTATATCTTGGTCAGTAATCAAATAAGTCAATTTGTGACTGATTATGTAAACCCCTTTGTATAGACAATCAGATGTTTCTCTTACATTGAATATGATCTTTGGATCATCTCAAATCATAATGGAGAATTATCTTCAGGTGTGACACAAACTTGAGAAGTTCAAAAATGGAGATATTCTTAAATGTTAATTTTTAGATGTATCTTTCACTCGTTTTTTTTTTTCATTTATAAACTTTGTATTAAATTAGAAAATTGGATAAATTGTTACTTATGTCAGATTTTGTGTGTATTTATGAATATATTTTCCTTCTCTTCTTTCTTGTTGTATCTGTATTTTGTTAGTGAAGAGGTTCACTGCAAGGCTCTGATAATATATTTGGTGTAGTAAATGCAGAATGTTTTGACACTTTGTTCTTGAAATATATTAACATACAGTTTAAGCCTTGTTTGATATGCTGCCCATTCAGCCAAGCACATGCATAATTCTTAACACACAGAACTATTTTTCTTTTAAATATACAGTAACACTGTATGAAAAGGTTTGTCAAATCACCATTACTTTTGTACCTTCAAGAAATTCTCAGCCAGTGTAGAATCCAGTTTTTTTTCTTCTTCTATCTGCTGTCTGTGCAGGTGTATAAACACCTCATATGGTGAGAGACTTTATTTGTCAGGATGTTCTGGAGAGAATGATTTCATGGGTTGAGAATGGCTCAGACTGGATCTTCAGCTGTACATGTAACAGTAGTATATTGTGATCCTTGTGAACTCTAGTGTGGCTGCTGTTTGAAGAAGCCTCCAGGCATTTCCTGAAAAGGCATGGTCTCGCTCAGAGCTTTCCAAATGACATGATCATATGTAACTGACCTACTCTCTGCTGTTGATTAACATCCTCAAAACTCTGGGCTTTTCTTCTTTTTTCAAGGTTTTTTTATGCCTGTTTTTCCCAAAATAATGAATGTGTTTTTTTGTGCTTATTTTTTGTGCATCTTCTTTTTCCCCTTTACTTTGCATTTACAGGCCCATTTTTCTGGCACATTTTGAACAATTTTTCTGTGGGTTGGAAAGATGCATAATTTATCCGTGTTACTTTAGTAATATTTATATAGTATTATATTATTTATTAATAATTAAATTTTATTTGAATATTTTTCGCTTTGATTTTAATATTATTTGACATTTTAGTCATTTTGTTTTGTGGTTTTGTCATTTTTATTTATGTATATTTTTTTGGACTATTCTGACGATGCTTTTCATACTTTTATGGACCTTGACAGTGCAATTTACTATCCAGTCAACCGGGAAAAGCCTCCCGGTTTTCATCCAAAATATCTTAAATTGTGTTCCGAAGACGAACAAAGCTTTTACGGGTTTGGAACTACATGGGGGTAAGTGATTAATGACAATTTTCATTTTGGGGTGGAGCATCCCTTTAATACGGGCAATTTTTCAATTATAAATCACATGATGATTGCCTGAATTATTGTGAGCTGGTTTTTAATATGTTTAATATGGTCTATAAATATGGTCTTTTCATTCTCTGTGACTGTAAGCAGTATTTCAGAAGCACTGGTATGCTTTCATAAGATGCCCTTCAAGCACATATGGCTCTGTGTTCTCCAGCAAATCAATAAGCATGGCTTCAGGAGGGAAAGAGAGACAGAGATAGAAGGGGGTGATGGAAGCTTGTCTGTATTGAAAACAGATGAGACAGAATTTCTCTAATAGCTTAAAGGAGGCTTTGAGTGCTGGTTCAGGCAGCATCGCTCCAGCCCACTGCCCACAGCCCCCTCATTCCCCAATAAACGGTCTGACTCATTTTTAGTTTTGCCCAACAGGTGCTTATTTTCTTCTGCTGTCATATTACAGCTATGTATCATAAACTGAAACCTTTTCTGTTCGTTTATGATAGACAAACTAGGTATTTTTGTCTGTTCGTTTTGATAAATCTGCCATAAATCAAATGCTCTTGGAGAGCAGTAATAAGCCACGATTTCCTCAATTTCTGGTCATTTTATTTATAGAGCCCTGTGGTTTTCTGTTATTTTGTGTCTGACAGGCTGAAATCCATCAGCTGACGAGAAGCACTTGCTCAAATATCACAGATTGATTTTGGTGAAAGAAGTCTCATTTACTAATCCTGGATTTAAAAAACCCCCAACACATTTCTACTGTTGCTTTAACAGGCTACTGTTTGGAATGATAGAGTAATATAGTTTAAGCTGTGGTATACTCACATGAAGTAGGTTGTGCTGCTGTTTGCGAAAAAGGTCAATAATAAGACTGAGTCAAAGTGAAAACACTACAGCAGGGAAGGACAGATTTGTGCGTAGAAAGAGATAAAAGCTTGTAGTTCAACAAGGCCACTTATGTGAAGACTATCTCTGAGACTTTATATTGGCTAGGTCGAGTAGTTCTCCATGATATGTTTGTTTTTCATAATTTTATGATTTTTATGTTTGCAGTATGATGGAGTGTGTGTAGAAAGTGCTGACAGCGTTTAAGAGAAAAGAACCCCTCGAGAGTGATTAAACATGGAATATTTCAACGTTTCTTAAGTAAAACCTCTAATCTCTTTGAAGAGGGTCCAAGTTTAAACAATATCAGTAATTCTTACATTTGGCAGTGCTGTGAAATGCAGGTGAGGAATAGGCTGTTGCTTGCTAAGGGCATCTTATGTAAGACTTCTTAAGTGTGGTATGCAAGACTATTTTTCTATTGAAACTAGTTAGGAATGTTTTGTGGAAATGTTCCTCATGGAGGCTAAATCAACCACACATGTTAAGCTCTGTGCTTGTTTGAAGAGCAGAGTCGTGTAGAGTTAAGAAAATAACAGCTCCGGAATACAATACACCCAGGTTGAAGGCCGCCGCTCTCGTGGGAGTGGTTGATACTTGGCCTTGACAGAACGTCATCACTTTATCTGTGGAAGGTAATCGCCCGGGAAGCGTTATGTTAACGGATCATCAGATACGTCGTTTATGTTTACAGAAACAGAATGTTCCGTAGTTTTCATATAACAGTTAAGCTTCACAGTGTGGCACTTAGAGACTTTCCCCTTGTTTAAAATCATAAGATCATAGATGGCGCTGTTGAAAAGTGAATGAAAAGTCTGTGATCATTTGCTCACCCTCTACATTACAAACCTGTATGAGTTGCTTTCTTCTGTTGAACACAAAAAAATATTATTTTGAAGAATGTTGGTGACCAGACAGTTGCTGGTAGCCATTGACTTCCATAGCTTTTTTTATACTGTCAAGGCAATGGCTACAGTCAACAGTCACCATTCTAAATTAATTTTGTGGAAAATTAATTTCTTTATTTTTTGTTTATATTGTAATTCTTACTCAAAATGGCATAGCTTGAACTTTTAAAGATGCATGCTGGACGTCTCCATTCATTTCCTCTGCTTAAACCTTTTTTTCAGTTGACTGCAAGCTTACATTTAGACCTGACTTTATCCATCCTATATCCTATCCCATCCTATAGTTATTCTGACATCATTTATTCAGCTTTGTACCATCCCAAACCTGTATGATTTTCTTCTGTGAAGACATTTCTCTGAAATAACTGAAAAGTATGTGTACCTGGATTTTCTGTGATGCCTTTTTTTAAGTTTGTAAGATTTTGTCCCAATCCATTTTTTATTGCATGGAAAGAAGCGATCAGCGCATTCATCAAAATTTCTCTTTTTTGTTCCACAAAAGAAACAAAGATATTTGAGATTCAGAACAACATGAGGTTTGGAACTCACTGTACATGGCAGAAGAGTTTTATGCAGCCAGGATAAGACTTTTTAACCAAATGGGCATGTGTCTACATCAAAAGAATCTTCTTGGCATATCAGAGCAATTCAAAGGGATAGAACAACTTTTTCCACTTGAGCGCATGCTGTTTCTCCTCCTAAGAAAGGCGCTTTGGAAAAGAGGGGAAAATTATTTTGTGATGATGCTTACTAATTTCTGTACATTGTAGTCTCATATTTATTATAAGTATGTTTTCAATCCCTCAAAATTCAAAAAGGGAACTCTTGTTTCTACAATGTAATTGCAGCTCTGGTGATTGGAAGTTTCCAGACACATCAAAAATGTTTTGAAATGATAAAGGATATCCTTCTCACTGCAGCAGCCTGTGCACACAAAAAAGTGCTAAAGGTTGAGAACCGAGAGGGTGTTGAGTAGCTAAATTTCTTTTAGGCTTGAGCCAGGACATTGTTCCTGAAGCATGAAAAAAATATATAAAAAGGTCTAGGACAAGCAGAGCGGTTCTTAGTAAGTGTTGTGGCTTACAGTGCAGTGTGCTTCATATTAATGGTGTAGATAACGTTTAGTCATGGAAAAAGAGGCCAGCTGGAATATTCCGGACAGCTGCGGAATGAACTGACTAAACATCTCTCACTGTTCCTGTCGACACTGAATAATAAACATCACTCAAGTGTGAAAACAAGCAAACTATTCGCATCAGTATTTGCAAAACAACTTCAAGCACAGGAGTGTGGGAATATTAAACCTAGACTGGTAAGGCCATTATTATAATTGGTCTATTGTGTCATTTTATGTTTTTTTTTTTTTCCCATATTTTTTCATCAGTTCTGATCTTTCATGATGGTTTCATGTCTGACTCATGCAGTGGCCAGAGCACAAAAATCATGAGTGAGTGAGTGAGATCAAGGGCTGAAATCCTATAATTGAATTAGAAATGTGAGGAATTCTTTGATTGGGGTGAAATCCTTCCTGACCCTGGGATATTTCTTTGAACAGATGCATATAAATGAGGCTTTTGAACAGGACGTCCCAGTGGATTCTGCTTTTATTCTCTCCATTTCATACTTTATATTAAGGTGAACTGCCTCTAGTCATGTACTGTAGGGTTGCTTGAAAAGAATTTGATTTACTGTAGTTAAAGATCAATATTCTTAATATTCTGAGTAATAATAATAATAATAATAATCTGTAATTATATTTTAATAATGTTAGTTATATGATAAACCTATATTATTAGTCAAAATATTCATATTAAGTTAATTCTTTTTATTTTTTGATTTTGTTGTGGTAATGCCTTACAGTGATTGCCAATCCTGGTCCTAGAGAACTCCCAACCCTGCACATTTTAGGTGTCTCCCTAAACACACCTGATTCAACTCATCAGCTCATTAGTAAAGACTCAAGACTTCAATTGTGTGTGTGTGTGTCAGATAAGAGAGATCAAAAACGTGCAGTGTTCTCCAGGGCCAGGAATGGGAACCTAACACATTCAGTTCCTATTTGGGGAAAGAAAACCACACTAGTACATTAAGAAGAATTTAAGGGTGGTGTGGAAACTTGATTGGAATCTAAAACAGCTGTAAGACACAACCCCACAAGGTTTAAAGTAAGCATACTCTCAGAAAGCATTAGCAAAACATGCACCTTTAGGGGTACAACAGCTTCTCACTGGGGCAGTACCCCTATCTTTTTATCTTATTTACCTGTAAAAGGTAAATAACACATTACTTCTCTAAATACTAATATGCACCTTTTAGGGGTGAAAAGTTGTTGTACTGCTAAAGGTACATTGTTTTGCACATTCCTTTGCACTTGGTACCGCCTTAAATCGTTATAGAATATGGACCAACTGTACAAGGAGATTTGTTGAGGCAGCAGCTGCTTACTAAAATCAATCCTAGGTTGCACTCTATCTGTCTCCAAACTGTTGCATCCGCATAATAAATATATCATTAGATGGGTTGAGTCTTTCTTGACTGATAGATTACAGCGTGTTAGGGTAAACTCTGCTTTGTCTTCCCCTATTGTAACCAACACAGGGGCCCCACAGGGAAATCTCCCCAGTGTTATTTATCCTCTATACAAAGAATGTAGAGGTTTCTCATCTGATGTTTTCAAGATGCAGACGATA
The DNA here is from genome assembly GCF_936440315.1 of Barbus barbus. Classification (NCBI taxonomy): domain Eukaryota; kingdom Metazoa; phylum Chordata; class Actinopteri; order Cypriniformes; family Cyprinidae; genus Barbus; species Barbus barbus. The sequence continues at coordinate 17,062,262 of NC_136743.1, read as the reverse complement.
CGGCAATTGTTGGTTTGATCACTGAAGATGAAGTGGAGTATTGTAGAGGTGTGTATGAGTTTGTTGATTGGTGTCAGTCTAGTTTCCTTCAGGAAAACTAAAGAAATATTTTTTGACTTCAGAACAAGAAGAGACATACACCAACAAATAACTGTCAGTGGTGAGTGCATTGAAGTAGTAAATTAATATAAATATCTAGGGACAATCATTGATGTAAAATTGGCATGGGATGTAAAAACAGCAGCTGTTTATATGAAAGGGCTGCAATGATTGGATTTTAGGCATAAGCTTCGACATTGTGGTGTGGATACATATACTGTATATTGGTTCTATTCTATCGTTCTATTGTGGGGAGTATTTTGACTTTCGGCTTTGTTGCTTGGTATTTCTCACTGTCTGTAGTAAAAAAGGAAAAACTAAATAAGGTTGTAAATATGGCTAGTAAGATTGCAGGTAAACGGCAGTATAGTATAACAAAACTTTGTGAATCTTGAGCTGTGAGGAAAAGCCATGCAATTCTTCGGGATGCATGACATCCTCTTTATGGTGGATATGAGTTATTACCATCTGGTCGAAGGTACAGGGTACAATTATTATGGACTGCTCATGCACAAAGATCTTTTATATCCTCCAGTATAGCGCTGTTAAATTTTTGTGATATCACAGTTATCATTTTACATCTATGGCAAGTGATTCTGTTGTTGTGAAAGGGATGTGGTTTGATGCTGGTTGTATTTGTAATGTGTTTGTAATCTGATGTTTGAAAACTGTGAGCTCTGAAACATGGCTTTTACGCTTCTAATATAGTTTGTGTGTCTTATGGTATGTTTATCACTTGTTGATATGTATGGTCACCCAGCAGGAAGTGTCTTTACTACTCTAAAACATTATTTCCTACTTGCGAGGCAAGCAAGGAGGCGTCGGAACACCCTATAATGCTGAGGTGCAATAAATATGTAAGATCTTGACTGAGCTCCCCAGCAGACCTGCTTATTCTGGCACCATGCCCCGATTCCACTGTTTTCCCTCTCCGCTGGTCATCTCTACTGAAACATGCAGAGCAGGCAGATCAAAGCCTGGACCTCCTCCTGGAGGTCTGAAGATGCAGATAGATCAAGTTTGCTCTCGCGAAATGCAAACCCTTTCAACTGCTGTTGTGCTCCACTGGCGTTATGATCTTTGTAACTGGATGATCAAAGTAACAAACCTTTTCAGGACGTTGTTTCCAGCAGTAGCTCAGCTTTGCGTCTGATTCCTCACGCGTCACTGGTGTGCGGCGCTCCGTCGCTCCATCACCGCGGTGTGTATTTTTAGAAGGAATTTTAGTTTGGGAACATTCTGTTGGCATAGGCGTTTATCCATCTGCACGATGGTCCAGTGCCCACCCTCTCATTTTTCCTCCCTTTGATTCACCACGTCCCACTCTAATGCGCACCAGCTGTGAAACCTGGGCTTGTTTTATACTTGAAATGAACAGCGATCTTATGTTCCTACCTACAGATTTCTATCTACTCAGGGGTTTGCGTTCTGTGTGCCTGGGCGGGAGAAATGGCACCTTGTGTATTTGAGATTTTCTTCTTGAGAAGACTGAAAATTCAACTTTCCAATCAGAAATAAATTACATTTTAAAATATTAAGTTAGATAACAGTTGTTTCAAATTGCAATACTATTTCATAATAAATCATAATATTTCTCACTTTTTACTGTATATTTCATCAAATAAATGCAGCACTGGTAAGCACAGGAGACTTCTTTCAAAAACATTTTAAAACTCTTACCGATAACAAAATACTATACTATTTATACTATTGCAGGTGTGATTCTGAAGTGTGCATCCAATGGAAAATTTACTATTCCATGAGGGCACGGAAGAGGAGATGTGAATGGCAGTGAAGTGATGCAATTTACACCGTAAGTTACATGACAGCATGGTGTGTGAAGTATATCTGAATTTTGTTCACACTACACAAATTCATACTAAATAGAACATACTTTTTAATGATCGCAAATGAAGTATCTATTCATATAGTATGCAATTTTGTACACAGCTAATGATGACTATCATTGGATTATCATTTATTATACTCAGTCCTGTTGGCTTAGGCATCACCAAGATGACAGTATTGTGCTTTGAATAGAGAGGGGCCTGAGTAAAATGGGAGATCATGTGATTGATATTTCCTTCCTAAGCCTTAATAAACCTGTTGCCCATTGGCCTAATCAGAGTTTAATGTCAGGGATGGAAGTATTTGCAATTTTCAGAGGGGTTGTTCTCTTCTTCTGTGACTGATCTGCTGGTTGACATGAATGTGACCCATAAGGGGGCCTGTGGAAGTGCATGGCTATGTCACAACCTGTTTTCATTTTTTAGCAGAAAGAACTCACTCCTGATGGGGAAACACTCCACAGCTCAAATTACAGACCTTTTTATATGCTTTGTTTAGTAACTCTTAAATGACAGAATTATATTTGATATTGTGAAAAGCATCAATAATGTAGCAGCAAGTCACTGTAGTTAACACATTTTATCGCATCTTTATTTACTGTGATAACCAGAATAAAGTTGAACTATTATACAAGATAAGCTCATAAACCATAATAATATTAAAAGAAAATAGACTCTATCACATTACTGATTTCATAAAATGCTTGTGATTTTATTTGTTGTTTAAAAAAATGGTCAAAAAGATATTTTTTGCCAACATAATTGTGAAGTTATAAAATCTACCAGCAGGGGCCAACCAGCCAAACCCTAACCCCCTGTGCAGATCAGACATTTTACTCTTGTACGACCATTTACAAATGCCTTTAATCAGCATTAATCCAAAATATGGTAGAGATAAGTCTAGCATAGATCAAATCAAGCCAGTATTTGTCTTTACACACCAGCATGCTGGCATTAGAAATCTTTAAATCTATCCAGTTATATTCCTCATCCTTGCTGCCTTCTGGGCAGGAAGTGCCCTGGAAGGTCGTGACCTGGCTATAGAGTGCTGATTGCACACGGACAGCCTTAAGCAATTTCTGCAGACCGCAAACTGTTCTCAATCTGTGCCAGCACTGGCAGGCTGGCATTAGCACAGTGCCTAAATAGACATAAATTGTAGGTTTCAATTGTGTTTGTGGACTTTAGCATTACCGGGGGCTGTTAAAGACACCATTCAACATGCTAAAATGCTCTTTATTGTACTCCCTCATTTTGTGTGGGTGACTGTTACAAAACATTAGATGAGTCTTTGGAGAGGAAAATGGCAAAATGTATGTGCAGGTGCATTAACAATTGCATGTCCTCTCATATGCAGGATATTTTCATATGCAATATGCAGTTTATTAACTTTTATTTGATCAAATATTTTATCATTAAAATATGTAATTTTGCTATTGTTGTTGTTGTTGTTAATATTTTATATAAAAGCTTTATATTTATTTTTTCAATTTAACAACCTCAAACAAGGATGAACAGAGTGAGAATGTGATGTACACAGACACTCGATTGTTTTGCATTCGTAGGCTGTTACTCTCAGTAGGGGAGTGTTTTCCTGGTGTCCAGCCACATTTCTCCCACTAATTGTCCCAGCACTCCCAGCATATTTCCCACCACATGGCCTGCATGGACATCCAGCTCTGTCTAGGTGACTTCATGTCAGATCAAGTGCAGTACATGAGTTAATTTTTCCTTCAACATGAGGGTGTGGGGCTCTGGTGAAACTCACTCATTTAACGATGACTCGCATTCATTCAGCCCTTGATCGTGTTATTTTCACCAAAATTAATCTACACATAATCTCTATTCACAAAGTACTTAGATGGTAAATAAACAATTATCCAGTGTTGGGGAGTAACTATAAGTAGTGACAGATAAAATGGCTTTTTTTTTTTTTTTAGTAGAGTGTCAATAATTCTTATTAAAACAGATGAGCTCTTCCAGCCACTGCAGCTACTTTTTTCCCAATAATTAGTGATTTAGCAATTAAACGCGTTGCGTTCTTATTCTGGACTCATCTGCTTGTCTATGATGGCTCTCTAGCTCTCACCCTCTGTAGCAAATGATGTGTAGGTGGACAAAAGAGATGAAGTCCCTTGTACATCAGAGAGCTTAAAGAACAAAAGAGCATTTGGGTAAATGGAGGTAGAGGACTCATTCAGACTACAAGTCCAACACTGTCAGCACTAGTTCACATGCTCAGAAATTGGTGCATGATGCTCCATGAGTGGATTAATTATATTCCTCTAAATGAGGTTAGAAAGCATTACATTTTCAGTTATACCTGTGGCTTCATTTGGATTGGATTGTGCCTACAGTACAGTGTTTTCGTGTGATCCACCAGCACGCGAAATGTGATGTTTGAAATGTGATCTCTCATAATGCATGATCGAAGAATAAACATGTTTACCTTGTGAAATGTGACTCTAATGAGTCCTAAACAAGGCAAGCTTACATGCTGTTTTCTAGACTATTGTTGCGTTTGAAATTTTTATTTGAGTCTTTTGTGGACCTCTGAAGAATTCAATTGAATGTCTATTTCAGTTGCTCAAGCCACAGGGGCTATTGTTTTTGTCTGCGTTCAGTGTTCTGAATTTCTGGAAGGAAATAAAGAAAAATTATCTGTTTCCACAGAAGTGGATTTGACCACCTGGGAGAGTAAGAGGTGACTAATGCTTGCTATATGTTTAACGGAGAGGACTCTCTGTTCTCTGGAAGAATTTGCTATCAGCTGTTTGTCTCTCTCTGTGTGGGTGTGGATGACCTGCTTGCCTGGGGCCAGAGTGAGAGAATTTTGAGACTAGCACATATTTTTGTACACTGTAAAAACTATCCTATTTAATTTTCTGAAAAAAAAAAAGACAGCTGTGAATGGAGAGTGCACAGGGTTATAAACACAAGAGAGAAAAAAAATACACTCAGGGTAACACCCAATACTCAAATAATGCAATAAACATTCATTAAATAGCATAAAATGTGTCACAAAACACCCTATTGTATATTACTGATAACAAAAATAAGAAGAAACATAACTAAATAAAATATGTGATGTCACACAAGGACTTCTGGGAATGTCCTTTTTTCAGTTGTCACTGTAAATTGTACAGTAAATCATTACAAAAAGCATACCATATTTTATTATTTTTTTATCATGTACATGAATTTGTATGCCTTACCAATTCAAATGTGGTTTTCTGTGGCATTTGGTTGTGAATTCTGCTTGTCAGCTTTTCAAATTTGTTAGCTAGATAAAATAATTCAGCTAGCACAGGTGAATTTTGGCAAAATTGCTAGAATAACCATGTATGGCAAAAGTGTTTAGTGAAAGAGTGTTTTTTCCTCCCTCTCTCCGTTCATGTGTTCTGAACATGCTATAAACGAGCTGCACACTACACGATTGACACAGGACTTATCACAGTTTACATGCATCATCACTAAAGTTTATAATTTGCATTTCTTTTTTAAGTTTGCCAGTATTTAAACTATTCAGCACGCGTGCGCTCTCCAGTGTGCACTCTCAACAATTGCCCCATTGTAAAAACAAAAATACATAGCATGATCAAACATTTAATTACATATTTTTTGGGGAAAAAAAGTAAAAAAAAAAAACTCCCCCCTCCCACAAGAGTCGTCTAAGAGGGGAAATCACCCCATTTTCAAAAATTAAACTCAGGGCCTGAATGAATGTCTGTAAAAATCCTGACTGGAGAATCACTATAAATTAAAAAGAAGCCTTTTTTATCATGTAGATAAAAACAGATTAAAAAGTCCCTCTAAAACATAGAGGGACACTCTCTGTCAGGAGAAATCACGCCCGCTCCCTGAGAAAGTCAATATTTTAATTTTCTTTCATTAAAATCGCTAGAGACGCCAGAGTTCTCTATTACATTCTGTTATGCTCCCGTTCACACGATGTTCAAATATGTTATGCTATGGTATGCTGAGGAAATCTCTCTCTCTCTCTCTCTCTCTCTCTTTCTCTCTCTCTCTCTCTCTCTCTCTCTCTCTCTCTCTCTCTTTCTCTCTCTCTCTCTCTCTCTCTCTCTTTGAAGGGCCTTTTTATTTAAAAAATATGCTTTATGTGTCTTTTTCTGTTTGCTTGGAGGCATTTGTAAACTACCGTAATAAAATAACTTGAAATTTTCAACATCTTTTTTATTTTATTTTTGCACCAAATTATAGAGAGTAGTATGGATAACTGTATTGATAAGTATTATATCAGTATCGATAAAATGTAAACGATACCCATCCCTACCCCAGAATCGATCGCAAAATCCACCGAGGGGGGCCCCTCCGGGAACACTTGCTCAGGGCCCCCAAAACACTAAACACGCCCCTGTATGTAAGTGCATTATAAGAAAGTGTATTTTTAAATATAAGATCTATACAATATAAAAAAGTGTGAACTTATTTAAATTCTAAAATGATAAATCTTAATCATTGGAAAAGTTAAAATAGAAACTTATTGTTTTTGGGCCTGAGCAAATGTTGGCAGTGCCATTAAATGTTTGAACAACTGGGGAAGCAGAAAAAAACTGTTGAGTATTTTTGCATAGGTCAGGTTTTGCCTATGTTGTGGGGACCAAATGTCTCCTTACGAAAATAAACCTGAATCACCTTCATGTGCTTTATGAATATTATGTTTCTGTGAGTGAGGTCTGTCTATGTGTGTTTGAATGTGAGTTTATGTGCATATTCATGAGAATATCTCACTCACAATCACTAAATCACATCATCTTTTCACTAAAAGAACATGCAGCTCCCTGGTAAAGCGGTACGCATTGGCGCTCTTTCATCTGCAACTCTGGTTTATTTCACGAAACATTGTGTACCCGCTTTGTGCGGTTCATCGTGATCAAGGTTTTGCGCCTTCAGCTCTTTCAAAGGAATAAAACAATGGCATAGACTAAGTTTCAAGGCTTCAATAACAAGCAGATGTTTATTCAGCCAGGTCTCTTCATAACACCATAACACTCTCTGGCAGCCTGCAGTGCTTTTATCCCTAGCTCCAGCCTCCACGGTCTTGTTCTCATCCTCCCCTCCTCTCACGCTGATATTACAGCCCTTTGTGCTGGCCTTGGTCTGGATCTACTCTCTTCATCAGGACTATGACAAGGGATGCATCATTGAATCAAACAATGAGCAATTCATGAGTGGGGCTAAAGAGGTCCACATGTCTTCAACAAGGCCTCTGGAAGTCAGGCATTATGTAACGTCACTCACGCATGTCTGAAGATACGCCCGTGACTTTTTTTTTTAGAATTTTGTACAGCTTTGTACAGCTTCACAAATGGTCCATCGTTGCTCAATTAACTTCTCAGTGCGGCTATTGTTTGCTGTGATGAATGAGTGTCATCTGTGGATGGCTCTAACCCTGTGTTTATTCCACAAAAAGCAGACACATTTTTCTTCTGATATGCCTCCTTTCGCTCTGTCAGCTCTTAAATTTATTTTAGTTTAGTTCTTTTAAGCTGCTGTAGCTTCACTGGCTGCATTTGCCATGTTAAACCAGTGCCTTAAGACCCAGATTTAATATTGGACATAAACTGGCAACCCAATACAGTATCAACATTTCTTATCATATAAAAGTAAACAAAGAAAGTCTTTAAAATTACACTTATTGAGGAATGTTTTTAATAATCCAGATTTTAATGTAGACTTTAAATTTTTATATGTACGCCTGGTCTAAACTAAATTAATGTAATCTGTATGTTGAATGTAGTCTAGGCCTGCTCATTCATTCATTCATTCATGATAGCAAGTTAAGTTAATTTTGTTATTCAATGTTGTCAATTACATTTTCTTTTCTTTTTGTCTTGTCTTATCTTATTCAGTTTATACTTTAATCTGGTTAAAGTAAAAAAGTGTAAAAGTATAAAAAACTGACCCAGACTATATTTAATATGAAAAAAATAAAATAAAATAAAAATGTCCCAGACTACATGTCATGTGTATGTTTTGGTTTAGTTAGTGTTTCCTTTCTCCGTTTTCCATCATTAGTTTGTTACATTGGTTACTCATTGATTAGCGTCGTCACCTGTGTTTAATTGGTTTGGTCTGTCCCTTTAAGCTCTGTTTTCCTGTTCATCGTCTGATTTCATCACACAGTGGCTTGCTTTGTGTTCACGTGGATTCCTATGTGGTTGAGTTTGCTTAATAAAGAAGAGACTTTACTTCACAATTGCTGTCTGCAACTGTCAACATCTGAAGTGGATCAAAAAAGTTCAGTCAAAGTTGTCTTAAAAACAAGAAGACATTTTGGTTTTAGGACAACTTTGATGAAAGGTTTTGATCCACTTTAAATGTGGATGAGTGTAATGGACACCCTGTTTTTGACATCAACAACAAAAGATAAGTAAATGCCCTTTATTTTGCTATCATAACTCTGCATGATTGTTTGAGCAGTTGCATTTTATTATTTACCTTTGGCATCGTTTCTCCCTGCTGTATGTGACCATTCCTGTGACCCAGTTGTGTTTAGCTCAGTAGATTCCTCTAATTTAAAACAATTCCTATGAAGGCATAATTTTTTCCTAATGATGTAACCGTTTGTTCTCTTCTGACCGACATTTCTCACTCCCACTATCTCTTGTTTTCAAGACCTCTTTCTTTCGCTCTTTATTTCTGTCATCACTTCATCAACCAGTTGTGGTGGTGAAAGTCTCTCACAGCTCTGGAGACATGATCTTCCATTCTCATGGTTCTGTTTGCTCTTTTTCTTTTTCTCACATGGCAATCAGAAAAAAATGGTACTTTGTTCTTTTTCCAGTTATTATCAGTACTGCTCCACACTATTAACTTCCCAATGGTGTGTTTGTTTTCATTTCTTCTCCTGCACAAGGCAAGGAAATATCACGTCTCCTTCCAGCTTGTGTTGAGACATCAATCTTAGATTGTGAATTATGTCTCACTGTCTGGCAGTAGGCTGCACTACAGCTAAGCATAACAAGATCTGCTTCATATCACACACATGCATTTAGACATAATTGTTAAACACCATGATTTAAAATAGAATATGTAACACACATGACCTGTGCAAAGGTCCATTATACCTGGAGAAAGCTATCTGCTAGCATGCCACGTGACCACAGGGAATTTACAGATAGGATTGCAGGAGAACAGTAAAAAAACCATGCTAACTGCCCAAAATGCAACTGACCAGATTATTGTACATTGTTAGAATAGCTAGGATAAATACACTTCTATAAATAAAGGATGAAGTGTTCAATCAAACTATACTATATTGCAAGAAATAGATATATAATTTAGTAATATGGCTAATATTAATACTTTATTGAATATTCATCTTATAGTAAAAAAAATATTCATGTACAATTACATGAGTTCTATAAACAAAACTTGTGAAAACAAAGATTATTGGAGTATATTTTAAAAGAAAATACTATTTCAGTTTTTCTATTTTAACATTTCACATTTAATTCAATGCTTTACTTGCCATTTCTTTGTAACTGTTTCTGAAATTTAAATTAAATTATAATTTAAATTAAACAAATTAAACATTTGCAAAATTTCTCAGCATAAATGGTTTCTATATTTTATATATGTGTGTGTGTGTGTGTGCAGTTACAGTATGCGTATCAGATTGCTGAGCTAAAAAGGGTATATAAAAGTACTTGCATAATACACCAAAGCAAGTTTCTCAATAACAAACATTTGTCATTATAAGAGCCCATGCTTTAACAAGAAACACACATTATTCAAGTACTTAGCAGCCTGCTAGTTGAACCCTAAAAAGTTACTTTATTTAGTTTCTTATTTAATGCGCAATTTTTCTACATTTGATAGTTGGTCTAACAAGTTGTATTTTTTTAGTGTATAGATATCTTTTTTTGTTTGTTTCACTATTTGATGCCCAATGTATAATCTGTTCCCTATCTGTGTTGCATCAGTGTGGAAAAAAAATGTTGTTTTGATATGAAAGGTCAGATATCAGATTGTTTCAGGCCTGAGGATGAGGCAGCAGTAACATGAGGACAGTAGCTGATGGGCACTGTGGAGTTCAGATACAGCTGGAGGTTCAGGAGATTTGACCCAACTTGAAGAGGTGGTGCACATCCCTGGCCATAGAAAGCCAGCTGTGCTAACACAAACATATGGTGCAGAGTAAAGCAGATTCAGGTTGCAGGTGGTCGCACGAGGATGGGCTTGTTTTTCTAAGGCTTGGATAATCTGAAGGGACCCAGCCATTTAAAGAGCCTGTTGGTTTCATTGTGAAAGCGATGAAGGGCACAAAAGGGTAGTCATGGACGTTGTTTGTGATGAGCAGATGACAAGCCCTGGGCAAAATTGATGGTGCAGAGGTCAGCCTAGATATTCAGTGAACCATTTTTTATGCAACACATCATGTTTGAAATGAAAGTGTTTCCTTATATGGACAATTATTTGAAGCTGAAATATAAGGTTTCACACAAGCAGTAATCCACCTAAGTGAAACGTTGAACTTTGAAAATCACTGTGTATACAGCTATATAATGTTTAGTCATCTGGGTTAACGGGAAGGATTTCTCTTCCTCTGTAGGTTTGTTTATTTCTGCTCATAAGACTCATTAAACATCCATTGTCTCCTCCAGCCTAATTGTTTCCTCTGTCAGCCAAGGAAAACGATCCATGCAAACTTCACAACAAGGGATGAATTATGGACATGCAGATCTTGTTAGCAAGACCCTATTAAATGGAAATCATTCCCTTCTCTATCCTCTCCCTCTTTTTAATCTATCTTTGTTTCTTGTAAACGGACTATTTATATCATCTAATAGCTGCAGCGGTTACTGCCAGAGGACTATCAGACAGCTGTCCATACACTCCTGCAGCCCTCAGACTCATTATTCATGACACAGACATGACGAAAATGCTCTGGTAAAAGACTCATTTGTAGCGCAGGCGCTGTTATGTTTTTATGTTATATTCTCTGTCTGTTTCTCTCGCTCTCTCTGTTTTTTTAGCCTCTGCAACAGTGACTTTTGATACCAGATATAATTGGCAACATGTTTGGAGCTCATTCAAGGACAGCACCGAGATTATTCTCAAAACACAGAACACTCTATCTGACCTGTGCTTTGAATTCTCTGTGCCAGATGATATTCAAATAATAGACTCACAATTTTGCTTGGTGTGTAACAACCTTGGGGTGTTTTTTTTTAGTATTTTCACTGTTGAATTGGTGTGTGATAAGCACATGTGCTCAATATTTTCATATTGCTTGCATTTCTGGTTGGGAGAGGCTGGTTTTAACACTACCTGAGTTTACTTAGCTAGTTTAATTTCCTGTTTGACCACTGCTGTGTTTATAGACGGCAGGTGCTGACATTTTTGTTGTTACTCATCTCTTTGTCTTTGTTCCAGTATGATAACCCACGAACAACCAGTGATCAGCTCATACTTTGCAAATTTTTTTTTTTTTTTCCTTTTTTCTTTTTCTTGCTTGTAAATGTTTGAATAGGTTATCTTTCTGAAGGATATTAGTAACATATATGTAATGTTTTTATTTGAATAAGATGTTTTATTTGGACTTCCTGAACTGTAGTTTTCATGTGAATGTTATATTCTAGGCAAGGCAGATGTTACAAACCGAACAAACACTAGGAGAATTTGATTCCAGTTTTTTTTGGGGTTGTCTCCCATTCCCACCAATCATATTATATTACATCACAATAGGAGCAGAAATATAAGATTGCAGTTGTTATTACACACTAAATCTATTCTTTTTTTCTGACAGAAAAATGAATTCATTTTATGCTTTTAGCGTCAGTCAAGCAGTGTCATTTTATATCTATTGTTTTTACCCATATTTACATTTTCAGTCATGAGAAACAGCCTTGGTCAAATATTATTTCAGAATTAAATGAACTAGAGAGAAGTTAACATTTCTTTAGTGATTTATGATGTGAATATAAAAACAATTTAGGTTAACTATGGAAAGCCAAATTAATAATAACTGAATCCAAATGAAACTACAAAGCTGGCACAGATGTATACAGTTAGGTAGATATGTATTTGGACACTGACACAATATTCATTATTCTGGCTCTGTATGCCACCAGAATAGAATTAAAATGAAACAATCAAGATGAAATTGAATTGCAGACTTTAAGCTTTAATTCAAGGGGTTAAACAAAAATATAACAAAATGCTGATGAATTGCAACCATTTATTTACACCATTTTATCCCCCAATTTTCAGGGGCTCAAATGTAATAGGACAAATAAATATAATCCTAAATAAAATGTTCATTTTTAATATTTTGTTGAGAATCCTTTGCAATGACTGCCTTAAGTCTGGAATTCATGGACATCACCAGAGACTTGGCTTCCTCCTATATGATGCTTTGCCAGGCCTTTTACTGCAGCTTGTTGTTGTTTGTGGGTCTTTCTGCCTTTAGTTTTGTCTTTTGCAAGTGGAAAGCATGCTCAATCGGGTTGAAATCAGGAGATTGACTTGGCCCTTGCAGAATATTCCACCTTTTTACCTTCAAAAACTCCTGGGTGTCACGCAACGTGGAAGCAAGGAGAACGCAGGAGGTATGAAATAAATGAAACCGTCTTTAATGACGAAACACCGGGATAATCCAACATGAAGGCTTGAACATAAATCAAAGAAACACAGGGAATGTAAAGACCCAACACTGGAACACATAGTAAACAAGAACTAAATACACAGGACGATTAACAAATACAGGTGCAAAGAATCTTAATTAAACTAAACGAGGAAACATCAATTGACTAAACAAGAAAAGGAAAGAGACCATATAAGGAAAATCAGGAAGAACTCAGGGCAAAACAAGGCAAAGGCATGACTGGGTTGCTTTTGCTGTATGTTTTGGGTCATTGTTCACTTGTACTATGAAGCGCCATCCAATCGACTTTGCTGCATTTGTATTAGCTCTCATGAAGTCTTCTCTTGATTGTAGATGTTGACAGTGACACGTCTACCTCCTGGAGAGTGTTCTTCACTTGGCTAGATTTTGTGAAAGGGGTTTTCTTTGCCATGGAGAGGATCCTTCGATCATCCACCACTGTTGTCCTCAGAGGACATCAAGGCCTTTTTATGTTGCTGAACTCACCAGTGCGTTGTTGTTTTGTTCTTGAAGCCTAACAATTGTTTGTTTCACTTGCATGGAGAGCTCCTTTGACCACATGATGTGGGTTCAGAGCAACAGCTTCCAAATGCAAATGCCACACTTAGAATCAACTCCAGACCCTTCACCTGCTTAACTGATGTAGAAATAATGAAAGAATAGCCCACGACTGTCCATGAAACAGCTTTTGAGTCAACTGTCCAATTACTTATGGTCCCTTGAAAAAGGGGAGAGGTACATGTTAAAGAGCTGGTATACCTTAACCTTTCCTCCAATTTTGATGAGGGTACCCTCAAATTAAAGCTCAGAGTGTGCACTTTAAGCCCATATTCATTATATAACTGTAACTTGAATATGTTTTGGTCAGCAGCTAAAATAATAAAAATGGCACCATCCAAATATATATGGACCTAACTGTATATGATTACAATGTAAAGTTACTATGGCTTTTTTTTTTCTACAGTAAGCTACGTGTTGGATAAAAGTATGCAACAAAGTTGTTTCTGCAACAGCTCCGTCTGAATTCCGTGCTTCATTTTGTTAACTTTTTGGCGCTCAGTTGCCATTATTTATAGGTGCATCTCAAAAAATTAGAATATCGTGAAAAAGTAAATTTTTTTTGGTAACTTATTTCAAAAAGTGAAACGTTCATATTTTTTAGATTCATTACATGTAAAGTGAAACATTTCAAAAGTTTTTTTTTTTGTTTTTGATGATTAGAGCTTACAGCTCATGAAAGTCAAAATCCAGTATCTCAAAATATTATAATATTTCCTAAGATCCATTATATAAAAAAAGGATTTGCAAAACAGAAACGTTCAAGTTCTTTAAAGTGTTCATTTCTGCACTCAATACTTGGTCGGGGCTCCTTTAGCACGAACTCCAGCATCAGTGAGGAATGGCATGGAAGCGATCAGCCTGTGGCTCTGCTGAGGCACTATAGAGACTTCAGCTCGTCTGTATTGTTGGATCAACTGTTTCTTTCTCTTGAAAATATCCCATAGATTCCATATGGGATTCAGGTCAGGCATGTTAGCTGGCCAATCAAGCACTGTAATATCATGGTCAGCAAAAGTGGTTTTGGCACTGTGGGCAGGTGTTAAAGTCCTGCTGGAAAAGCAAATCAGCATCTCCATAAAGCTTGTCAGCAGATGGAAGCATAAAGTGCTACAAAATCTCCTGGTAGATGGCTGCATTGACTCTGGACTTGATAAAACACAATGGACTAACACCTGCAGACGTCACAGCACCCCAAATCATCAATGACTGCAGAAACTTCACACTGGACTTCAAGCAGCTTTGATTCTGTGCCTCTCCAGTCTTCCTCCAGACTCCAGACCTTAATTTCCAAATGAAATGCAAAATTTACTTTTATCTGAAAAGAGGACTTTGGACCACTGAGCAACAGTTCAGTTCTTTTTCTCTTTTAGCCGAAGTAAGATGCTTCTGACATTGTTTCTGTTTCAGAAGTGGCTTGGTAGCCCTTTTCCTGAAGACGTCTGAGCGTGGTGACTCTTGATGCACTGACTCCAGCTTCAGTCCACTCCTTGTGAAGCTCTTTTCTAAGTGTTTAAATCAGCTTTGCTTGACAGTATTCTCAAGCTTGTGGTCATCCCTGTTGCTTGTGCACCTTTTCCTACCCAATTTCTTCCTCCCAGTCAACTTTGCATTTAATATGCTTTGATACAGCACTCTGTAAACAGCCACACCTTTCAGTAATGACCCTCTGTGACTTACCCTCTTTGTGGAGGGCATCAATGTTCGTCTTCTGGATCATTGCCAAGTCATCAGTCTTCCCCATTATTGTGGTTTCAAAGAACAAGAGATACCCGGAATTTATACTGTAGGGATGGTCATTAATTGAAACTCAAATGTAAATATTCTAATATTTCGAGAAACTGGATTTTTGACATTCATGAGCTGTAAGCTCTAATCATCAAAATTAAAACAAAAAAAAACTTTTGAAATGTTTTACTTTACATGTAATGAATCTAGAAAATATGAAAGTTTCACTTTTTGAAATAAAATCACGATATTCAAATTTTTTGAGATGCACCTGTATGGTTTAGAGATTGAGTGAACAAGACGTGAGCAATTTTGAACACCGCAACTACGGGTTGATCCTGTGCTGGATTCAGACCTGACTCTAGGACAATTTAGATTCGAGGAATTAGCTCTTTTCGAGGCAATTCCACATCACTAATAAACACAATGTTTAACAATGCAAAAAGGGCACTTAAGTCTCCTTTAGTACTGTAAGAAAATGTACTAACTAATAACAATTCTAATTCATCAATTCTGGCCTTCATGTGAGCCTTGTAATCTTTTTAAGGATTTATGAGAAGACAGATAGAAAGAAAGAAATCAATGTAAAGCAATACTTTTGCAAGTATACGCTAATGCGTATGAGGCATCTCTTTTGTCTTACTGTGAAAATTTAGCTACTAACAAATATGCTGAGGACATATTACACAGTCATATTTTATATATATAAAAGAGTTGCAGTGGAGCACAAGGTTTGTACATAATTCAGATTATCTTTCCATAGATAGGCAAGAGAGGTTTTCAATATCGCCAATCCAAAAGATTGCCATCTTTAATTACACAATAAATCTTCACAACCATAATATTATGAATATTAAACACACAAGTCTGACAAATGAAGTCTGGCTTAATGAATTCTTAATAGATATTGCATTATTTAAGAGGAGGAGAAAAGTACATGGTGGTTTGGATTGGTTATATGGGGATTTAGACACTAACATCATAGAGCGAGCAGTCCAGTTGACTTTTTGAAGCAACTGGATGGTTATGCCATGTGGATGGCAGATGAATGAGTCTGTAGGAGGGAATCAGACCTGGCCAGAGCCCAAGTAAATGTGCCTGGACAGCTGTGTAGGTGTAGACAGAATCTTACTCAACAAGATAGTTTTTACACCTACTCCCCACTACTAGTACAGTCTCAGTTATGATGATTTTTGTTACTACACCAAACTTTTTAAAAATATACTGCATAAAGGCTGTAGCATGTATAGTCCACACGGCCAGTGCTTTTACGAGAGGGATCATTTTGCCTAATGTGATATCCAGTATCTGCAGAGTAAGATGCTTGCTTCTGCAGCCATTTCCCACTGTAGCCAAATGTGTGTGTGTGTGTGTGTGTGTGTGTGTGTGTGTGTGTGTGTTTGTCCTCAGTAAGTTGTAATAAAAGGGCTGAAGTTCCATGCATGTAATCACTATCTGTTTTGAGGTGAGTCGCTCTCTGTTCCCACAGCAACTTCAGTGCTGTTCATGCTCTGCAGATAGCGTTACTATGGAAACCGCATTGAGATCATCAGGATTTACCAAAGAATTGAAAGCAATTAAAACCGAGTCAAAAATAGGGGTGAAAGGTTGAGAAATGAAGATATAAATGATCAAATTAGCTTCATGTGCTTTCTCTGTCTGCTGGCTTTGAAGTCCGATCCTGTTTTGGGAGGCATCATACTCCCAATATCATATTATTTCATGTAAGCCAGCCAAACAATAGGCCTGCAACATCTTTCAAAGTGACACCAAGGTATGCAAGACTAATAAAATGAAAAGTAAACATATAATTCAGAGCATTTGCTTTAAAATTGTACCAAATAAAAAGTCAGAAAAATAGTAAAATATGACATAACATTATATTAAAATACAGAATTCATATATATATATATGGTACCATTTATTGTGATTTTTTTTTTTTTTTTTCACTACTAGTATATGATAAATATTAGGGGTGTAACAGTGCACATATTCGTACTGAACATTTTCAGTACAGATCTTAAACCACATTTAAACATGTATATGTATATATATATGTATATGTGTATATCCACATACAGCAATTAAACCACTGTATGAGTGAAACGTCATTGGAACATTTGACATATTGTTACTTTTGATTAGAATCAAAGTCACATCTTTCAAGCATTGCGCAAAATATTAGACTGTATACTATTATATTTGACTTTACCTGTTTGTGATGTCTTAATTATTTAATGTATGTTTAAATAAATCTGTTATGAAATACCCGAGGTACGTACCAAACTGTCATGTTTGTATGTCATTGCACCCCTTATAAATACTGTAAATTAGTATTTTCTTTAGATATATAACATTTCTGTTCTGTGGCTTATGGTATTTTTGGCCATAGTAATGTGCTATGTTAGTGTGGATGTGGTTAGGGTGTGATTATTCACATTTCTGATGATTTGGTTGAGAGAACAATTTCCTCTGTGTAATTCCAATTGTTTACATTCATTTTCTAGCAGACGTTCTTCTTTGCGCAAGTTTACATTTTGGTAATGATTCTGCCACATAAGTACACTTAGAGGCCTTCAGTGTGTCAACAGTAATCAGCCATGCACAATTAAACGCCTTCATCAAAACATTTCCACTTTCGAAAGCCACTTCCCTCATAAAAGCTGCTGAACCAAATTTTCTGCTCATCTGCTCATTCTGCTTTCTTACAAACGGCACTTTAGGTATTACATAAAATAGGTCTGAAACATTAGACTTGTTAATGCATTTGTTTTTTAAAATACACCATTCAGGACTTTTATAGTTATATAAAATACTGCGTCGAGTTATACAGTATCTACTGTCTAAATGACATTTAGACCTTCATTTTAACAATGCACTTTAAGTGAATGTATGATTTATTTGTATCAAAGGATGGGAGGTATCATTGCCTTTCAGACATCCTGCCTATTACAGTGTTTCCATTAATTAGCCCTCCTTATGAGCCCCCCATCCCACTTCAGTCTGGATAACTCTAGCACCAGATGGTGCCCTGCTTTACTGATAGGAGCTTGGCCCTCCCACTGGATGACTGATGAAAAAGAAAGATCCAATCACAGCAGACTTGTCGAACTCCCTCTTGGCACCAAGAGAGAAACTGCACAAGGCTCTTCTCCATAGAGAGATCCCCAGTGACATAAGCTTAATAAAAGTAGAAGTAAAACTGTTCAAGCCACAGTGCTTTATAGTGTTTGTAACTGTTTACTCCAAAATAAAATATTTTTGACTTATTGACTGCAATTCACAGTGCAAGAGAATGTACAAGTGGGAATGCAGCATGAAATCATCAGGATTTTATTGCTTTGTAATGGATTTCATTGAGGCAAGGCTATTAGGTGGATTGAGGAGTCAGTGGTGTACCAAACATCTTACAAATGGAACAGTCCATCTGTAGAGAAGATGGTGACCATTTATTTTATTTACTGTAAGAAAAAACGGTTTATTGGGAATCACAATCTACCCAGACAGTAAATAAGATCACAATGAGACTAAAAGGTTGCAATTACACTTTGTAGAGCAAACCATAATTATCAAGAATCTCATAATATTCCATTCTTGAGCATTATGGACAGACATTAAGTGTTTTCAGAAGCAACGTGCTGCCGGCGATGTGCAATCAAAAGTGGTAATGCAGTGAAGCCTTTCAGAACTGTCAACTGATTCTGCCCTGTGTGATAAAAATATATAGAGAGATCAGCCAGTTTTATCAATTATTTTATCAATTATTACGGTTTGTATTGGTGTTATCAATGTTATTTATTTATATATATATATACACACACACACATACTGTCACGTTTCTCTGGAGCACAGAACGAGGAGACATAGAGACGTAGGAGATTCTTCAAGATACAATATCTTTAATGACATCCACAAGGCAACATGGAACACTGGTGTGAGACAATACCTGATGTTGGAGACAAGGAGAAACAGGGCTTAAATACAAGGAGTAAACGAGATAATAAATCAAACACAGCTTGATGCAAATCAACATAATCAGGACAGGAACAGGAAACTAACCAAATAAGGACATAAAGGGAGAAACTATTTTCTTTGTTTATTTGTGTTGTGAGCATTTGCAGGGCGAGTGTTGTCAAAATGAAGTTGTTTTCTTAATTTGAAGTGGTTTTTCTATTTTCAGCATGTTGAGCTCTCTTGGCCACCGTACAATTCTGACTTTTAGTTTACATCTCAGAATTGTGACTTTATTTCTCAATTGCGAGTTGATAGGCTTTCTCACAATTCTGACATTATTTCTTGCAATTCTGAGTATATATTTTTTTCTCAAAATTGCGAAAATAAATTTGAAATTGCGAGATACAATGTAATTCAGAGAAAAAAGTCATAATTGCAAGATATTAAATTGCAGTTGTAAGAAAAAAAAGTCAAAATTGCAAGATAAAAAGGTCAAAAAATGCATGTCAAACCAAACTAATAAAAGATGAAACAAACCAAAGACTGTACAAAACAACTCAATAGCAACACAACTCCTTTAGACATGCAAAGTTTTCAGTACCACAAAGTTTGTGGTTTCTCTCAGTAATGACCATCCTACATTTGGCTTGGAAATGATGTGTACTATTCTTACAACTCCATCACCCTTTTGAAAGGTCGGTCATTTCTCCTGATTGGCCTATCCCCCACTTGCGCGCATAGCCAGGGTTCTTCATCACAGGAGGCTTGGCATTAAAATCCCTGGGGGCAGGCGTGCCTAGCACCATCTGAGCAATCAGGGCTAACCGCTAATGATAATGAGCAGGCGACGGGGTCTTGCTCCTGAGGCGAGTCTGGGCCTCAAAGAGAAGCGGGACCACGGGGTAACATCTGAGCACTGCCAATTAGCGGCAAGACCAAAACACTCAATTCAGCTCCCTCAAAATGAAAGTAGACAGGCTCTGAAACATTAATTCTCTGACAGAGTTGCCAGCATTTTTGTAAACTGTCATAACTTCATGACTGTATCAGGATTGTTGTTTTTATTAACTAAAACTAAAACCATTTAAAAAAATGTTAACTGAAATAAAATAAAAATTTCTCATTTTCTAAAATTACACCAGACTGAATATTGATTTGCAGCACTGACAGTTAATTTGGATGTGATGGATTTAGTGAAACTGACACTTATGTGAGAAGAGGCTGTGACAGACAAAAACAGATGGAGAAATTGAAGATATTTCCTGTCAATGCATCTGCTGATCTGATTGACATTTGACATTTTCATAATCTTGTTGAATAACGATCTCTTTACACATTAGGAAGCCTGATTCCATATTGATTGGCACTAGGATACAACACAAAGCAGCTGAATCAAACTTGTGTTTTATAATGAGGAATGCTTCACCCAAACAATTCTGAGATGCCCTCAGCCCTTATTACATGTGACAACCAAGACAGAGAGACTGAGGCAGAGGCTGAGAGCTGGGAAAAGACACTGAGCCAAGGCCTGTTTGAGAGCACAGATTTGATGGAGACTGCAGAGAAAGACTCATCACACACACGTGGCTTGAGAACTGCAGGGTATTTGACATTTTCACCATGAAAAAAAAGAGCAACAACAAAAGATCTGAAACTGTAACCCATCACATTGAACTGAGGCCATGTGTTTAAAATCCTGCTCCAGGGGAACTCATGTCTGTTACTGAACAATGTTCCCCAGCCGCTGAATATTTCTCAGGGTGTAATACTGCATAACTCATGCATGCAAATTGAACTCATTGATTTTAAGAGATTGAACCTAATAAACAATAGACACAAGTAATGTGGACAGTAGACACACTCAAATTTCACCATCATAAGGAATATACGTTTTTGCTTTGTTTTTTCCCCCTCGTTAGTAGCAGGCCTATAATTTGTAGGGTATAGTTTCTATAATTTGAATTTATTATATGTTGCATTTTATTCTGTAAGTGTTTACCATTTTTAAATAAATTGTTTAAAAATAAATTGAGATTTTGTGGGATGAAATGAAGTAAAATCATACAGGATTTAAAACAAATTTGAATGCATACCATTTTTCCCTGTAGAGCAGGCATGCTCAAATTTGGCCCACTCCTGCAGAGTTTAGCTCTAACCCTAATCAAACACACCTGAGCATGCTAATCAGAGTCTTCAAGATCATTAGAAAATCACAGGTAGGTGAGTTGGATCAGGGTTGGAGCTAAACTCTGCAGCAGATTGGACCTCCAGGGAAAGATTTGAGGAACCCTGCTGTAGAGGGTACACAAAAGAAATTTCTAGTAAATTACACAAATACTAACAAATAAATGGCAAGTATTGCACTGAATTAAACATGAAAAAAAAGTATTTTCTTGTGGAAAAAAACTCCAATAAATTCAAATACTCCTTTTTATTTATTTTCTTAGTCAGGTTGTAACAGACATCACTCTTTGCATTTAATTTACTCAATTTAGGGATAAGTTGTAGATTTCAACACAACTTTAATGTGTTGCAGGCAAATATGGAAATATTATATCATATTTTGAAACGCATACCTTAAAAAAAAAAAACTGTGACAGGAGTTCAACTGTTACACATTTATGTTCTTGGGTTGATTTAAAACACGCATAAACAACAGTTTATTTCAGTTGATGCTGCGAGAGTGCTTCCTGTTCCTTTCCCATCGTGCTTTTGATGGATGGATGACGGATTATTTTGCCTGTCGCAAAAGGGGCTCGATGTTCTCACGCAATGATATCATAACGTCATTGACGTAGACGACGATAATAAATAATGAATTTGCTCTCTTATCACGTGGAGGCAGCGTCTGAATAATTTAACCCCTACGTTACTACACGAGCGTACGTCCCTTTTTGCAGCATCAGTGAAGTATCCCTCCCTACGACGACCTTAATCCCTACAATGATGATTTTTTCGCCTTCAGTGCTGCGGTAAGTTACGATAAATCATCGGTCGTGTTTATGATGAGAATTATATGATGCGCAAACGGAAATGCCTCCTGCTTGTTATCCACCTGCCTCTGGACTACGCCACGGTCTCGCGCTGCTGTGATCCGCAGCACCTCACATCAGCATCGGCACAGCTGGACAACGGCAGTGTTGACCTAACCAGGACAGCAGCCTAGGTCAGGATGTACCTTAGACCTCATTAGACTATTTCAGCCAGATGAACTCATTACAGCTTCCAGGCACAAAGATATTTTTTTTGGTTTAGTGACGACTAAATTAATCTGTGTTTTAAAGCAACTCTCTTGGGATAACAACGATATGTTATTGCAATTAACTTTATTTGAAACAGATGTTTACTCGTCAGTGATCATATTTAAACCACTGCATGATGTTTCAAAAAGAAACGAAGAACGAGAAGAAAAGAAACATTTTGTTGTATTATCAGCTGGCTGTGTTTCACAGGAGGGGCGGTGCAAGTGAACGTCTACATTTCAATAACATGCTTTTTTATGCAATAGAAAGGAGTATCTACATTATTAATGACTGGGGGTTTTAGATAAGCAATGGTTTCTTTTTATTACACCGCCTGTGAATGTGTCTGTAGCGGAGCTGTAGGCAGTGAAACGAGATTAATCTCCAGTGACATGATGGTAGTTCCTCATGGATGCTGCTTTGTTTATAATCGGGCGTGTTAAAATACAGCGGCGCTGACCATGGTGCTGAAACATACACGTCCTGATTTATACATTTATTCATTTAGCTGACGCTTTTATCCAAAGCGACTTACAATTGCTATATATGTCAGAAGTCGCACGCCTCTGGAGCAACTAGGGGTTAAGTGTCTTGCTCAGGGACACATTGGTGTCTCACAGTGGATTCGAACCCGGGTCTCTCACACCAAAGGCATGTGTCTTATCCACTGCGCCATCACCACCCCTACCCCTGTGATACATGATCACATTGTTTTAGTATACTATTAGACGACTACTTACAAAAATAGTTGTTAGTTTGATTGAAAGAGATTTAATCTCTATTCTTTGGTGGGAATTAGTTGTATAGGGTTTGATGTTTGTCACCACCTTTGATCACTGGTCGTTTTGCTTGTGAATGGTCTTTAAACAGTTAAATAGAATTGGAAGTTATTGCCATTCCTGTTGTTCCATTATATTAGGTGATTAGGTCTCTGCTGTTTTATTGAATAATCAATCTTTATGTATTTGTTGGTCTTATTTATTGTGTTTTTTTATTGAGCTCATTTATTCTGATTTATTGGGCTGCGCCGTACACTCACGTTTTTATTACACTGCAACCCACCATATTTTTTATGTACTGTATTATACTGAATCATATTCACTTTATTCTTCTGCACAAGGCAGAAGAGAATGTTAATGTTAGCAGCTACAGATACTAATATAATACACTTTAACCAGCCTAAAATGTAACATTAATACAGCAATGTGCATAACTGATAACAGAAATAATAAGAATAATTTCTTATTTCAGTAAAAGATAATCAAATGTTATACATCAAGCAGGGACTTCTAGGTAACTTTTTATTGCACAACATGGAACTTACCTATTATAAAAGTACAAATATGGTAGTCTAAAAGGTACTTCCAAAAAACAATCATTTGTACAGTGTTTTACAGCAAAATTGCATTAAAATAATGTAATTTACATTAATGTAATTTTCTGTACTTTTTAAATTATGAACATTTTACATTGCGGCTTTGACAAATTTCCAAATGAGTGGACAATACAGATTCTCCAAAACAACACAAAACACATGTTGTTAATTAACCAAGAGTTATTTATCATTGCATTTGTGAATTAATTTTTTGTGCTTTGGCTCCTGAAAAGCAACATGCTTGTAATTTGCTTTTTCAGCTCTGACTCATGCGCATGACTTGCTTTTTTCCCCTCAATGAGCCACACTAGAACAGGCTCCCATTAAGCCATCACCACCATTGTGATGTCACTCGTACTGTTTGCGCACACAATGTAATACAATTAAAGGCTTTCTGTCAATTAGGACCACCTGCAGCACTGCATGGCTAATGATAGTGAGCATGAGACATAATTCAGTGTGGACAGCTGAGCTCTATACATAAATAAATACCCATCATTTCATTATAAAGACCAAAATGCAATCTTTAAAGTGGATTATTTATGGTGTAAAGAGCCTGGCAACAATTTAGGACCGTTTTTGTATTGTATGAAAGTACATTGGTAATTTGCTTTTATTTTAATCGGTTTTATTATTGTAGATATCAACCATAGCAGTGTTTGTTGTTTATTAATGACCTCTGACCAATTAAAAGAATGCTTCACCTAAAAATGAACTATAAATGAACTCAGGCCATCCAAGATGTAGATGGGTTTGTTTCTTTATCGGAACAAATTTGTAGAAATTTAGCATTATATCACTTGCTCATCAATGGATCCTCTGCAGTGAATGCGTGCCATCAGAATGAGTGTCTTATGAAGCAAAATGCTGCATGTTTGTAAGAAAATAAATCTATCACTGAGGTCATTAATGATATCATTCATCTTTTAACTGTTGCTTCTGGCTAAAATACAAGCCCCCTATTGCTTTCTCTAATGAAAAAGTTGTCTGAATCAGAAGAGAAATATGCACCGATCAAGCACCCTTGCAAGTAAAAAACCCAAAAAAGTCTGAAACAGTCCTACACAAATACGTTGCTGTATTTTGATGTGAGAGGACAACAGGGGATGGGCTGTTTTACTGGAGGAAGCATTATTATAGATTATGGACTCTCATTTTGTCCAGAAGTGATGGTTTAAAGTTAAAACACCTTAATGATGGATTTACTTTTCGCTTTTCAAGACATTAATTAATGAACTGGAGTTGTGTGGATTATTGTAATGTTTTTATCAGCTGTTTGGACTCTCATTCTGACAGTACCCATTCACTGCAGAGGATTCACTGGTGAGCAAGTGATGCAATGCTAAATTGCTTCTCCAAATCTGAAAAAAAAAACAGACTTATCTACATCTTAGATGGCCTTAGGGTGAGCACATTTTCAGCAAATGTTCATTTTTGGATGAACTATTCCTGCAATACCATATTGTTCCTATGTCAAACATTTAGCAACATAATGCGACAAAAACTGTAGTTTTAGAGTGCTGTAGTCAAATAGTACTGTAGTACTGTGCCCTGATACTTAGAGATGTGATTTGTAATAGGGGAGAGAGGGGGCAATAAATCTGATGGCCTGAAATGGTGTTAGTGTTTGTGCCAGGCAGATTCACTCCACTCAGAAGCCAGTTTATGTAACAGTGCAGCGGCCTGGAGGAGGAGGACGAGGAGGAGGAGGAGGAGGAGGAGGGCAGAGTAGAGCAGGGAAGGCAAGAAGAAGGGAGGAGTTGCACTAAACTGCCCTGAGGAAAGATCTGACTGTGTGGGTGAAGACAAGTTTGATCAAAGATTCTACATTTAAACAGGTCTTCTGTTAGAACACATTTGATTTTTGGGTGAGGTGAGAAGTTAATTTTAGATCATGTTTTAAGGTTCATCAGCGTATTTGAATTATATGTTTATTCAAGTCAAAATGAAAGGGATTCAAGAAAGTGTTACTTTACGTAAGTGGGTTAGTCTTACTGTGTTGTGCAGAACAGGAGTATTCCTTTTTTTCAGTTTGGGGTCGTTAAGATTTAAAAAAAAATACCCATACTACGAAGACTTTTTAATTGTAAATATTTTACAATATTACAATATTGCTTTTGCTACTTTTTTGAACAAATGCAGCCTTGGTGAGCGTGAGACTTCTTTCAAAAAAAAAAAAAAAAAATCTTACCAACACCAAACTTTTGAATTTATATTATTATTTATATTCTCAAATTTGATGCTGATTTTAAACTTTTAAGTTAGGCTTTCAGAAGGGCTTGATTTATAATATGAATATGAAAATATTCTAACATATATATATATACATTATGCATTCTTCCACCTGAATATGTATAATTCAGTTACATTTAAGATACTGTATGTCTGTAATTCCAAACAAGGACTGATATCCTAATCCTGGTATTTTAAAACAGTAAATAAACTGTCTTGAAGACAGCCTGTTGAGCAGTCTCTGTTTTTCCCTCTGCCAAGGTGTATTGGCAGGGATGTACAGTTAAAAAAACACATGGAATCTGAATTTGAGCAGTGCAGTTCTGCCTACCATTTCTACTCACCATCTGCTGCAGCCATAGCTCTGCTGTGTTTTGCTGTCAGGTTAAAGTATAAAGCTGTAAAATAGTAGGGTGGAAGATCTCAGTTTCTCATTCTGAATGCAGATCACAGCAGTGTTACACAAGGTGAAATTATGCAAGTGAGAAGGCTTTAATTGACTTGTAAATTCACCCTGTTATTAGCAAGTGTGATTAAAGTGCAGAATTATGTAGTGTGAATGGAAGGTGAGTAGTTGGGGTGTCAGGTTCTCATCTGGGACTGTGGGTTCAAATCTCACTGTCGCTATGTCCTAGCATTGATTTAAAATAAAGCTAGATGAAGAACTGCTATAACTCGTAATTATGACTCCAATTTCCAATTCTGCTCACCAGGCACAAGATTAGCAAGGCCATGTGGATGGGAAAAATAACATTATCCAATTATATTTTAGCCTAACATATTTCCATCCAATCAATTCCTGTTAGATAGGTCCTGCGTTACACTTATTTCCCACTGAATATGCTACCCTACTCTCTTATATGAAACGTAAATGAGCGCAAATACCAATAAGTTTTAAGTACACTTCACTAGTTGTGGTCTCTATTAAGTGATGATCTTACAAGGATTGTATGTGAATAGTAACTGAGACTGTCACTGTGAAGCTCTTATGAGTCACTTTTGAACGAGAGTGTGACAGTCCCTTGAGTCTCTTAATGTGCTGTCATTAGCAAATTTGCTAACTTTTTTGAAGTGTTTTGCATTGATAGTTTCATTCTTGGTTGCATTAGAAAGAAATCCTTCAGCAGCGCTATTAATTCACTAATGTAAGAGTGTTGATCTTGTCTGTTGGTCTGAGGCAGTGCTCCAGACTTCTTCCTCTGCTTCTGTTCATGGGGATTGGCAGTATAGGATGTTAGCACAAATAGATGCCTGCCTCCCTTGATTGGGAACGAGCTTTGGCGGCCGGGGTGGGATTTCGGAGCCAAAGGTTTATGATATCGCGGTGATATTGTAGGATATCAGAGACCGAATCAGACAAATTTAAGATTCGATCAGAACATCGAAACATGAGGAGCTGAAATTCCAGAGGGGCCCAAAGGCTGTAACAGGACGTCATAAATCAGATTCCTAGCTTTAGCTCATCTGAAGCAAGCGAACCAACCAACTCTGTCAGTGAGCAGCTTGCAACATTAAAATCAATGGAACACTTATTCATAATTCAGGAAGGATACTGTCAAATTTGGGACAAGTAATCAAGACTGACGGTCAAAGAGATGGCCATCACATGTGTTCCATGATAGAAATCACGAGCTTCCTTAGATTGTCTTTTCCCCCACATAGAAGACACAGACCAGACTGAAATTCCTTTGTTCACAGAACATGTCCCAATGTCTTACACAGAACCTCACAGAGACTGTCTTTTCCATATGCACCTAAAATCATCTGAGCAACTAATGATTTCTATGCATAACTCCATTTTCTGTATGTAACCCACACATTAGACTGTTTTAATCACATATTATGTATGTCTTTTTAATTGAACGGCCTAAGAGATCATATTCGTGTTTGGTATGTATGAGTTTGAAAAATCATGCTTTTGTAGTGAATGTGACATACATAATTCACCTTTGTTATTAAGCGTAGTTCTACATACTGTTGATTATAAACGCAGCACTTTGTTCTTGGTGTGTTATTCATTACTACAGGGATCGCGGTCCCTTTAAATGGCGTGGTGACGTGGGACGCGGTTGAGCGTGATGTTTCTCTCCTGTGTTTTACCTAAAAAATAAATGACACACGCATTCGTGTGCTCTAAGTGAGAAGTTGTCACTTGCGAATTATTGCAATTTCCACACTTTAAACATTTCTTCCAATCAATTCTTTGTTAAATGTAGCATTCTGGTTATAGAAATCATATCCAAAAGTATATTTTGCAATACTTTGGAAAATTCGGACAATGTGACCGACCACGACATGTTGATTTATTGATTGGGTGGAGAAACAGAGCAGCACCCCTAGCTAAGATAAAGTCTAATTGGTCAACACACCAGTTGGGAGGGGTCCAAAAGCCGAGTTTAAAAACTCAGGACACCATCAAATCTCTCTCTTCTTCATAAGTGACTTCATAAGCTTCTCAGGACTTCCTGAAATTGCATAACAAGTTTTAAAGCTTGAAAGTTATATTGGTGTTATTGAAGTATTCATAGATATCATGAAGTCAATTTCTAAATGATAAAAGAGACCAGAATTTGAGCATTAGCATTGAAAGCAGCTCGATATAAAATGTTTTTAACCATATGACGGACCGCAAGTTGTATTTGACTGGACCATATGACAGTGTGTTAGAGCTAATTAAAAATGTCCTGAATTTTTTATCAGGATGTGAATAGACCAGGTCCCAAAGTTTTATTTACGGTGTAGTGATGGCGTGTGTGTTTTTGAATAAAATGTAGCTGTAAATACAATCAGATGAATCTACATCAACTAGAAACCGAACAAAAAAAGGAAATATTTAAAAAGGGAATATTTTGGTTGTACAGCTTGATCAATGAATCCAAAGTCTGATGTTTTTTATTCCTCATATGAACAATATCTGGTTTGTAATGAATACTGCCGTTCAGATGCACACTGGCAACAGTTCAATCAATCAGACCTCCTTGACAAAAGCTGTAAAAACACTCTCTTTTCCCACACAATGATCTCACAATGGAAATCAATTCTTCTCACATTACCTACAGATGGCCAAACACTTTCCATCACCTCCTCTCTTACCAAACACACTGCAATTACCCTGTTATCCTGATTCCTAAATGATAGCCATGCCTGATTTAGGTGAACTTGACATCCACCTGTTTGGTTTGCTTTTTTCTGGCTCTGTAATAAAATAATATACGTGTTTCACATGCATATTAGCTTATACTGTAGCATGAAGATCACAGCCAACTCTGTATATGCTTTTTATGTCATATACACCATTCACAAGTTTGTGGTCAGTAGGATTTCTTTAAAGAAATAAATACTTTCATTCAACAAAGATGCATTAATCAGTTGATCAACTGCATTGATCAAAAATGACAGTAAAATATTTATAATGTAAAAAATATAAATAAAAATAAATGTCAACAAATGGTAATAAGAAATGTTTCTCAAGCATCAAATCAGCATATTAGACTGATTTCTGAAGGATAATGTGACACTGAAGACTAATGAGTAATGACTGATTTGATATTACAGGAATAAATTACATTTTAAAATCTACTAAAATAGAAGACAGTTATTTTAAATTGTAAGAATATTTAACAATATTACAGTTTTTTTTAAATAAACATCAAATAAACTTCATCGACCCCAAACCTTTGAACGGTAGTGTATGTGTGTATATAACCTATAACATACACTATATTGCCAAAAGTAACTTCTAAAGTAAATTCTTTTACTTTTAAAGTAAAAGTAAATTCAAACATGACTATGCCTCTGTGTATAAGGCAAGGGTTTTGGCTCAAGGTCTGCATTTAAAGTCACATCAGAGGTGTTCAGCTGGGATTAGGACTTGGCTTTCAATCATTTCTTTTTTAACCTTGCCTTATACACAGAGGCATTGTCATGTTAGAATAGAAAAGGGTCCTGTCCAAACTGTTGTTATAAAATTAGAAGCACACAATTTTCTAAAATATCATTACATGTTTAAACGTTAAGATTTGTACTCATGGAAATTACTAAAGTAGTCAAACCTGTTAATTGGAACGGGGTGTCCCAATACTTTTGGCAGTAAAGTGTATGAATGTATTTGCATACACATACATTTTAAAGATGAAATGCATCCTGATGCTGAAAATATGTCTAATGTCACTAATAGTTTGGACAAGAATAGCTAACACCAAATGGGTTAAAGTGGTATCCATGTTTCTTTATGTTTACATATGTTAACAGCTGTAAAACGTCAAAATGTTGCTATGGTTATCACTATGTCAACCATCACAGGATCAGGTGCCCCAAACACACAGGGGTTGCAGTGTTGGGAAGGTTACGTTGGACAGTAATGTAATAGTTTACAGATTACAATTAAAATATTTAAAATGTAATTAGTGGTGTAACTATTTCAATTACTTTTGTAACTGATTACATTTGATTACTCTAGGATCACTTTTCAAAATTCTGATTTCTACAATTAGTTTTTTTTTTCTAAACTGTTAACCATTTTAAAACATTTAAAGCAGGCAGGTTTAACCTTACAGTAGTACTCATCACTGATTTCTGTCAGACATTCAAAATCCTTCATCACTTGAAATAAGGTTATAATAATTTGAATAATAATTTTAAAGCACGGCCACTACAAAATCTGACTTTAGCACCTCTTCTTACTTTGAGATCGTTCTGAGGTTAAATACAGATTTAAAATTATAGCAAAATATAGTTTAATAGCTATGAATCTGTCTTTGAAATCTAATCTTTGCGTAGAAAATCTTTGCATCATTGCAAAAAATAAAGCAAACAAGCCCAAATAGGAAATAAACCAGTTATCAAATAAGCATGTGTCCTCTTCTGTGTCCTAAACTCCTGAAACATTGGTGTCTTATATTTTACAGCAGTCAAGGCAATTTTTGGAAAGAAATCAATCAAATCTGTATGTGTATGAAAATAATCAGATGTAACCTAATTTGTAATTGTTAACATTTTCATAAGTAATTTCGTACTGTTTAATTACACATTTTTTTCTCAGTAACTGTAACAGATTACAGTTACATTTATTTTGGGTTACACTTTATTTTAAGGTGTCCTTGTTACAATGTAATTATTCATGTAAGTACTTAATATTAATTAACTACATGTACTTATTATATGGTTAGGTGTTAGAATAGGGTTTGGTTTAAGGTTACTTGTATGTAATTATGCATAATTAATTATTATTATAATATAGTGCTCTCAAATGATTAATTGTGATTAATCGCATCCAAAATAAAAGTTTTTGTTTACATAATAAATGTATGTGTACTGTGTTTATTATGTATATATAAATATACAGTATATATTTTGAAAATATTTACATGTATATACATTTATATATTTATATTATTATATTTTATATTATATAAATATATTTAATATATAAGCATAAAATCTTTCTTAAATATATACATGCGTGTGTTTGTATTTACATATACGTAATAAATATACACAGTACACACTCATATATTATGTGAACAAAAACTTTTATTTTGGATGCGATTAATCACAATGTAACATGCGCAATAAAGACAAAGTGTTACCTTGTTTTGTAATTAAATTACTTGATTCTGATGTAACTATTGGGGGTTTTCACTCCCATAACTTCGCATTTTGTCACAAAAAACAATGATTTGTCCAAAACAACAATTCATTTCTTTAATTGCTCATTTTAGATGGACAAAATGTAAACACATATTAAAGTAAGTGTCATATAAAGAACATTAGAGTATTAGGGATGTTCTTAACCATTGACACTGAATTTACAGTATGTGCCTTTCATATAACTGGCTATATGTATTTTTTTGCCTTGTGCTATGATTTTCTGCTGAAATATATTGTTGTGTGTCCGTTGCATAAAATACATGTGGAAAGTATTATATATAGGCAGAGCTGTGTATGTCGGTTCTTTATGGTTTCATCTTGTCACTTTGAATTATACCAATGCTCTGTGTTGCACCTCAGGCCACTATTTTTACGTGTGTGTGTCATAAGGTCAGTGGCAAGGTTTGAATATATACTCTTCTAGCAGACTAGAGAGACAAACAGCATCAGTGTAATGTGACTATGACAGGTTCACATATGATGCTGGATCACATATGCTTATATGAGGTTGGAGTTTGTCTTTATACTGCACACTGCTGTGAAATGGCATATAATCTTTAAATAATCTTTACTTTCACATTTGCAGACCAGCATGGAGGACATCACCTTAGTTTATTGCTTTTCTAGAAACCACAATATAAATTATCATGCATTTAGGTAATTTATAGAGCAGATGGGGCCTGCTGTGTGTTTGTAAACCTAGACAAATCATTATCTTGGTCTGCAGCCATGTGCTTTAGTCACTGTGATGGACAGACTTCACTGTGATCTGTTAGTCATTCTGCAGACAGTTAGACATGGGATGAAGGAGAGAGAGTATCATTACAGCTGGGAGAAGCCATCAAAATCCTTCAAAGTGACAGGATTGATGAGTTAAAAGGGAAGGAACTGGGCTAGTGGTGAAAGAGAAGAGGAAATGACTATAAAACGGGGTGTAAAAAAAATAATGAAAGAAGGAATGAAAGAGGTTTGAGAGAGAAAAGATCAGAGGAGAAAGAATGTCAGATAGGAAATGAAGCCGATGAGAGCTGGAATGAACAGGCTGGGTTTAGTTCTTCGTCTATTCCTATTTGGCTGCACACCAGGACTCATCAGCATATTTTTATTGGTGTTCAACATGGGTCTTGATCTTATCTTCAGCCCTTTCCTATCAAGAGCCCCTCAAGATATCAAATTCACAAACTCTTACAAAAAGCCATTGCTTTAAGTACCACCTACTGAAGCTTATTTTTTCACATTTAATAATCTTTCTGAACTGATTTGTCAGGTGGACTGGAAATGAATGCCTAATGAAACTTCACTATAGCCAGACAATCATGAAAGTGCAATTATAAAGAAGCTCTCTTGTTTGAATGATGGAAACAGATGGCATAAATCTAAGAGCTGTCTTGAATTAAATGTGACACATTATTAGCATGTAGATGATTTATTTGATGATTTCTCTGATGAAAGTAATTTTGCCAGACAGACCCATCCATGACAGATTTCTTATCTGTTTTTTTGTGGTCCGCAATGGCAGCAAAATATTGTTTACATGTTTGACATTGTACAAAGCATTCATTCATGTATTAGACAAAGCTAACAGGCCTTTCTTTCACGAAGATCAGTGATGGATAAAAAGGGCTTCTTGCCTCCTGCATTAGTATTTAATCAGGCGGGTAAATGTAAATCTGGTGAATACAGCACATTTACTCAAGGCTAGCATGAAGTGGATTTTACTACAACACAGATGTTTTAGTAGTCAGAGCCTTTGATTTGCTTCAGAAAGTGAATTGAGCAATAGAAAATGCATCTTTTTGGGAGAAATCACAGAATGATAAGGAATGGTATTGGATACAACAAGTAACAGAATATTTTAGATGAATCAGGCAGGTAAAAAATACATTATTTTGTAGATAGATTTAAAATATGAATTGCATATAAGAAATGAAAAATGTAGCATCATTTCACTACTACTGTGAAAAGGATTATATTAATATTAATCTGTATTATTATAAAATTATTGTGTTATTTAATAAAAGATATAGATATGATATCACAGCTATGATTTATTATCAAAAATTAAAAATTGTATTTATTATAAATGTACTTTACGATTCAAA
Organism: Barbus barbus; assembly: GCF_936440315.1. NCBI lineage: Eukaryota > Metazoa > Chordata > Actinopteri > Cypriniformes > Cyprinidae > Barbus > Barbus barbus. Next base: position 17,028,843 of record NC_136743.1, on the reverse strand, counting down.
AGTTTGGGGATGGTAACGTTTTTAAATGTTTCTGAAAAAAAGTCTCTTATGCCCACCAAGAAACTGGTAGTTTTGTGAAATATTATTACATTTAAAAATAATTACATTTGTGTATATATATGTAACAGGGCGAACGAGACGTGAGACGTGCAGATCCAAGTGCAAGCATTTATTTACAGGCATGGTCAATAACAGGCAGGGTCGAATAAACAGCAAACAGGTATAGAGAGGGCAAGACAGAAGAGTACTCAAGTAAACAGGCGTGGTCGGCGATCGGCGTACAATATCCAAAGGGCTTGACAGAAGGGGTAATCCAGGTATATGAGCAGTAGTCCAAGAGAGGTGCAAACAGAGTCCAAACGGCAAGGCAAAGGGTAAATCCAGGAAACGCGGGCAAGAATCAAAACACTAGAAAAACACACAAGGCAAGGCTATGACAACAATGTGGGTTCTGTATCGCAGCTAAAACTAGGAGAGTTATAAATGCAGAATAATACTGGAACTAAACAGAAAAACACAGAATGGCTCGGTAAGGCAGCTAACACTAGGGGAGTGATAAATGCAATACAATACTCAGCAGAGAGGAAGAGGAAGTCCATGGTTTAAGTAGGGTGTGTGATTGTGTGATAATTCTCAGGTGTGAGCATGATTAGTGCAATCAGCTGTATATGAGTCGTTAGTGCAATGGATGATGGGAATTGTAGTTTGTGGGTGAAGTGCAACACTACTGTCATGCAAGAGTCCCTGTGGTGAGTGAGGGACCTCTGGTGGTGAGCGAATGGAAGTTCATGGCCAGGATTCGTGACAATATACATGTGTATATGCAACATGGCTCTCAGCCATTACTCCAGTCTTTAGTGTCACATGATTCTTCAGAAATCATTTTAATATGCTGATTTGCTGTTTAAAAATATTTATTATTCTTATTATCAGTGTTGTGTTGCTTAATTATTTTGTGGGAGCTCTGATACTGTGATAATTTATTCAAGATTTTTATTAAATAAAAACAGTGTTAATTTAGTGTTTGTACAATACAAATTTGTATAATACTTTTGTTCAATTTCACCCATCCTTGTAGTATATATGTAGTTTAAGAAATGCATAGGTATGCATGAATACTGATTGATCACACTGTCGTCATCTCATTTTGTTCACAGCGTTGCTTCACCTTTACCCTCACTGGTCATGTGGAAACATGTGGTAATGATGCTCCTCTGAAGGACAGAGAACATCTCAGCTGCTTTCTGTGTGAACCCCCTATACTGCTAGACTAAACCCCAACGCTTCTTCAGATTTCTTCAGAGTATCAGCCCCATTTCTTGCAGCCCCTTGATCCATAACCAGGCTTCAAGATGAGCGGGCTATTCGCCAAACTGGACCCACGGCGGATTCAATGGGGGGCCAACTGGTTTACCTTCCAGTCCCGCGTCCTGCGCACGAAGCCGGTGGAGTCCATGCTGGAGAGCACGGGAGGCACTGGGGCTCATGGCACTAAACTCGCCCGTGTTCTCTCCACCGTGGACCTTGTGTCTCTGGGAGTGGGAAGCTGTGTCGGCACTGGCATGTATGTGGTGTCTGGACTGGTGGCTAAGGAAATGGCAGGACCTGGGGTCATTGTGTCTTTCATCATCGCTGCTGTGGCCTCCATCCTGTCAGGTGAGTGCAGCCCCCACTTCCTGTTCCAGTCAGTCAGACACAAAAGAGAAAAACACAGAGAAAAGAGGTCTGTCATCTTCCTGTAAACCTGCCCCCATTGAAGCACCGCCTAGGTAGTGTTATTGTACTGTGGATAGCATCATTTTTTATTCACTGATCCTGAGTCAGGCTTTAGCTGAGTGAACACATGTATAACTTTATGCCTCCTGACGTGTTGTGATGACGCAAGCTGAACTGGCTCATTAGGTTTACAGGTTGAAGCTGTGCACACTATGCTGCACCCAAAATAGAGTTTGGAGAGAAAATCCATTTAGTTTTCCCTGTGGATACCAACATAAAGAACCCAAAAATGAAAGGGAGGGGAAAATGAAAGGGATATTTTTTCCTGTTTGCAGCTGACCTTTCCACTCATGGAAACAGAAACAGAGTTTAGATAGCATTTATCGTTATCATTCCATGTAGCTATTAGATATACAGTGTCCTCAACTAATATTGGCACCCTTGGTAAATATTGGCAAAACTGGCCATTGAAAAATCCTTTGCTTTTTAACCTCTTTCAAGATGTTAACAAAAATCTAACCATCAATTAAAGTAAAATAATTCCAAGAAAAATTATTCTTAACTTTCATGTGTTCACAAATTTGGCATCTATAAGATTTTTTAATGGTTTTGAAAAAAGTCTCACCAAGGCTGCATTCATTTGATCAAAAACACATTAAAACAACAATATTGTGAAATATTATTTTGGCAGCAAACCCACCAGATGGGTTTATTACAAACAGGGATAAAAAGTACCCTATGCCCACAGTTACATATACTGCTGGATCTTTAATGTTGTGGGCCTGTTTTTCTGCCAGAGGCTCTGGACATCTTGTTTAGACACATGGCATCAATGATTCTATCAATTACCAACAGATAAAAAATCTAAACCTGACCACCTCCGTTAGAAATCTTATAATGGGCAGTGGTTGGATCTTCTATCACGACAATAATGCAAAACAAAACAAAATCAACACTGTAAATGTTTTGTAATATTTTAAATGTATTTACTGTCAACTCTGATCAATTTAGTGCATCCTTGCATAATAGAAATGCTAATTACCTTTTAAAAAAAGATATATGAAAAGACATATCACATTAAAATCACAATGAAATCTTTAAAATCCATTCACCATCTCCTCCAAGAAATTGACAGAATATAATTTTAAATCAAAAGGAAATTGAAACGAACTTTTTACTTTTTACAGTAATTTCCTAATATATGTTCCTGGTTTCATTGTGATTAATTCATCTATTATAAAGGGGGAAAAAACTAACTATTTTTCTTCATAATCTTTAATAAAAATGTAATAAAAATGTAATAACTTTTTTTTTTTTGATGATGTTCTTGAATAATGTTAACCAATAGCCAAGTGCCAAAAGCTATAACAGCATTTTTAAGTGAACTTTAATTCAATCTGATTCCATTCTGGTATGCAACTGCCACTTTTCACCATTTAATCATGATTCATGTCTCAATGAATAAATTTAAGTGCCGTCATGTTTGACTCAAAAATACATCACATTACATCAACTTGAAGGGATATGTACTGCTTTATAGCACTGATGTCAGAGAGTAAATCTTGGAATGAATGTAGAAATAGATAATCCTTATCTTTTCCACTGAAGTGGGGTATACAGGGATTCAGCCTGTAAAGAGGGATTTCCCTCCTGTTATCTGGTCCACTGGGATTCTATGAGTTTGACATTTAAGAATTGATCTGACACTCCAGAAAAAAATAAAATCAATGATTCCATCTCAGCAACCAGTTAGAGACTTGCATGCTTATATTGATAACCTCCAGGAGTGCAGGTGTTACAGTAATCGTTGCTATCTCTCCACAGGGGTGTGCTATGCTGAATTTGGTGTGCGTGTGCCTAAAACCACAGGATCGGCCTATACTTACAGCTATGTGACCGTGGGAGAATTTGTGGCTTTCTTTATTGGCTGGAATCTGATTTTGGAATATCTGATTGGTACAGCTGCAGGAGCCAGTGCACTCAGCAGTATGTTTGACTCACTGGCCAATCACAGCATCAGTGGCTTCATGATCAATCACATAGGAACGCTCAACGGCTTGGGTGAGTTACATTAACATTTTGCTTAAAACATAATCATCAAAGTCTGAGACCTGGATTAATTTTAAAAGAATAGTTCACCCAATGAAATTAGTTTGCAAATTTACTCACCCTCAGGCCATCTGAGATAGGTTTGTTTCTTTATCTGAATGGATTTGGAGAAATGTTGCATTGTATCACTTGCTCACTGATTGATCCCCTGTAGTGAATGGGTGCCGTCAGAATGAGAATCCAAACAGCTGATAAAAGCATCACAATAATCCACAAGTAATCCACATGACCATATGTTATTATGGATAGAGGACTCTTTTTTTTTGCAGGAAGCAATGGTTTGAAGTTCAAAATCTTGATGGATTTGTTTATTATAAATACACAGCTTTTCACTACACAAAACATTAATTGATGGACTGGAGTTGTGTAGATTTCTTGTGGATTATCGTGATGTTTTTATCAGCTGTTTGGACACTCATTCTGACGGCACCCATTCACTTCAGAGGAGCCTTTGTTGAGCAAGTGATGTAATTAACAAACTCATCTACAGATACATTTTTCCAAATCTGAAATCTCTCTAATAAATCTCTCTAACTCATCTACATCTTAGATTGCCTGAGGGTTTTCAGCAAATTTTCATTTTTGGGTGAAGTATTCTTTTAATACTGCAAAGAGAAAACCTCTTTTATTTCACAAGAATATATTTGACAGCCTGTTATTATTAAATCCTGCCTGTTATCCAATTGAGTTAAACGATTGAGTTCATGTCACTGAGTGTTGCAGTTTTCAAAGAAAGAATTTGGAAATGACACCCTAATAACCTTGACACATACACACACACTCAGCAATTACAACACAAGTTACAGTAAGCTTAATTTATCAGTAGACTGGAGTTAATGGAGCTGCAGAAAAGAAACGGCACCTCTAACTTTAGCAGTCAATAGTCTAGTGACAATGACAATTTGAGGAAAGCTTGTTTAAAAACAGAACAACCTTCTGCTAAACTGTGAAACAGCTGCTCCACTTACATTTCTGAAAAGGAAAAATAAGCACTTTCTTAGGCTGGGCATTTGCTATTAAAATTAGGACAGAGATATTTTTAAAGCAGATATGATCTGAAGCAAATTCTTGATCTTGACATATTCTTGTTTTGCTTAATATTTATGTGAAAAATGTTTGCATGTATCTCGAATGCTGATTATGCAATTACTTGGTAATGCGATCATCTTTTAAAATGTTTCACACATGAATAAATGAATAATACTGTTGAAAAAGTGTGTTTTTTTACAGATTATGTTTTAATATGGTTGAATTGTTTGGTTTCAGTAAAGTAATAAAAATGAATGATTTATTATTTAGAATATCACATATTTCTCTCACATTAATATGTATAGCTGTCTTTATATTTTAGGAGAAGGCCCCTAATAAGGGGATTGTCATATTTTGGGGTCGTTGGTATTAAAAACTTTGAGTTCTCAAATAGACACACCTGTAGATCCTCAGACTACAGATGAAGGAATTAAATATTAATATTGGCTACTCTAGAAAGGACAATATTTGCTTCCTGCATGGCCTGTATGGTTTGCAGACAGATATTACATATAGACTATTGTGTCTGACAAAACATGGCATATCATGCCAAAATACACAAAAATCATGCAAAATCTCTTCTTTTACTTTTACCAATTCCTTTCCTCTGAGAATCAAATATCTCTCCATCTGTGTGTCTCTCTGCACACATGTAGCAGCCACGTTACAGTTCATAGTCATTTCCGCTTAAGGCCTGGTTAGTATGTTGAGTATTTTTAGAAATGCATGGTTTATTCATGATGGCACTGAGGGGTCATATGAGGACTGTCTGCTGTCAAGTTTTGAAAACAGCTGTCCAAACTCACTACTGTTATCTGAGAGACATCTATCTATCTATCTGTTTATCTGTCTTTCTATTTATCAGTGGCATGCAGTGCTGTTCTGAAATGAAGAGGCCAGACAATGGCCAGACAATATTTTATAACGTCAGCATCAAAACTGGCTCAACCATGTAATGCATTGTAAATTCCTCCTTCATCACCTCTCAGGTAAAGGGGAGCAGTCGTATCCGGACATCCTGGCCCTGGTCATAGTCATCCTGGTCACAGTGATAGTTGCTTTAGGTGTGAAGAATTCTGTCGGGTTCAACAATGTGCTGAATGTCATCAATCTGGTGGTGTGGGTGTTCATAATGATTGCAGGCCTCTTCTTCGTCAGTGGCAGCAACTGGGATGAGGGACGGTTCCTGCCTTATGGCTGGTCAGGGGTAAAGTACATTTCAAATCAATTATTGAAGTTCAGTCCGTTAGTGCAGTTAGTGCCTCTCAGCATAAACACTGAGGAGGAAATTGCATTGTCTTGTAACTATAATAAACCCCTCTGCCCAACAGGTCATGCAGGGTGCAGCCACTTGCTTCTATGCCTTTATTGGGTTTGACATCATAGCCACCACCGGAGAGGAAGCCAAGAGTCCCAACACATCTATCCCCTACGCCATTACTGCCTCTCTGGTCACCTGTCTCACTGCCTATGTCTCTGTGAGTATATGGTATATTAACTATCGCTAATTTTAGGTTATTTACTCCATATACAAAGTATGCGACCACATTGAAAATCTTGGATTTTTTCGTTTAAACCTGACAATTCTATATAGTGCAATCTTTTGGCTGTTTTGATTTTCCCGTTAAAACTGTTGGTGATAGATTTGACTTGAGACAGGTGATACATTTTTGAAATTATGTCATTCACAGTCTGTTGGTAGAAGTATCAACTCTTCTCTCTATAAGAGCTGAAGACAATTTGTTGAAGAATTGAAAAGTTGACACAATTTGCATTGTTAAAAGCGCTATACAAATAGTGAATCAACTGGACTATAAGAATATAAATGATGCATGATTTTTTATTTAAAAAGATAATCTGCAGAGGCATAACTTTTCTTTGTTCATTTCTTTGTGTTCGTGGACAGTCATTGATTATTCTCTTCATGCAGCATGCCTTAATTTATTAAAGCTCTCCGGCTTTATCACCGTGCAATGCTGTCTGTCGGTAGGAGGTTGTCATAGTAACGCAATGGGTGTTAATTCACCAACAGACCTCTTTTCTGCATCAGAACAATATATTCTATATATTTCTATATTCTCTGTTTTCCTCTAATTGATCTTTTTATTCTTTCATCTCTCTCCAATTTTTCTCACGTGGTTTTGGTTTTAGTGGGAATGCAATTACCTCTTCATTTTCACACCTACAGGACTGTCTGATGAGGAGCACACTTGTTAATTAGCAGCGTTCGCCCCTCCAGATCTCATTTTGTTGTCGAAGAGGCTAATTTTAGCCAGAGATTTTGTTTCTCTGTCTGTATGTTTGTGTGCATATGTGTGTTTTTGTGTTACAGATAAAGATAGCATTTTCTGAGATTTATTACAGTTTTTCTCAATTGCTTTGGCACATTTTTCGAAACAGTCTTAACATTCTCTAAACTGTGAGTGCAAATGTCACAACTGTTTGCTGGAACTTAAGAACTTTATTGCATGTCTGCAAAATGTAGTTACTCACCCAAAACATTTCATTCATGCTTCAAAACCTAGTTTTGAAACATTTGTATTTATACAGTACATTTATTTTTTTACGAATGTATTACATGTAAAGTAGTGTGAAATGTAATAGTGCACTCTGTTACGGTAGTATTACCTGATGTAAACTATGGCAACAGTTTGGATGACAGTTACTGTGCTGAAATGCAGAAGGCTGCACTTCTTATGTATGCCATATTTCCTTTCAAAAATACAAATTTAGTCATTACTGTATGTGGGATATTGATTGAAAGAGACTGTTTCAAAATGTTTGAATTATTGAGGATATGGTCGATCTCCCAATTTTTAGCTGCACCCTTCAGCCATTGTAAGGCCATGATTGACACCATTATTTCATCTGATATGCACCTCTGTCCTTGGCCTCTTCTTCCTCTTCCTCTGTTTTACCTCTGTACACTTCCATGCATCCTTCCTCCTCTTCTTCCTCTCGACTGTTGTCCCTGATCGTTTTCTGGATGTTCATCCATCGTCAGAATTTGTAACTTTTGTGTTGTCCTCTGTCTATATATGCTTTCCAATTGAAGGGTCATGAAATGCACCTTTGAGCTATTTCAGAGAATTGAATTGAATTGTTGGTCTATATTCTCTTGAGAGTCAAGATTCACATGCACAATTCATGGCAAACTTACAACAAGTCTAATAGAGATGTGTAGAAAATATGTTTGACAGTTTATGACAACTAGATCAACCATTTTGCATTTAATGACTTATACGATTAACTAATGACTGGATGTTTTTGAGGGGTAAGACAATAACAGATAATTATATAATACATTTTGAGCAACATGACAATAGCAACTGATAATGTAGGAAACAGCAGACAAATGTACATAATCAGTTGCATGAGTGTATCAAAGCAATCTCAACTTGTTCAAAAGTATGATAAACTGCTTTTATGATATGCACAAGTAACTAGATGATGTGGAGGTTGAACAAGTAGTTTTGAAAATTTCATTTCTGTTCTGAGAAATGCACCAAAGCAACTGAGAAAAACTGTAAATGGGTCACATGGAATCGATGTCCTTGATCTTTTGATATAAAAGAGTCCATTGTACTATGAAAACATATTGTGACTTTCAGAACTCAGTGCTTCCTACCCATCAAAAAATGACCAGTTATTGAAACTAAGCTACAAAAACAGCTTGTTCTGCACTTTCGCAACTTGACATCAGATGAAGAACATTAACACATGAATGATACCTGTTTGGTGTTCAGAAACTTCAAAATGCATTCTAGTAGTCCTAAACTCCAGAAAAATTTAAACCTTGTACTGTTTCAGTCTACTTCTTACAAAGATTCTCAGCATTAGATGATAATTGTAATTTTTTCAGTCTGGTCCTAGCTTTCATAATGGGGGCATTTCTTAGAGTCACAGAAAAAAAAAAATCCTTCATTTGTAAGGTCAATGAATCTCACTCTCTGCCTCTCTGTCTTTCTCACAGGTAAGTGTGATCCTCACTCTGATGGTCCCCTACACGGACATTGACACAGATGCTCCACTGATGGAGATGTTTTCTCTACATGGATTCCAAACTGCCAAATACATAGTGGCCATCGGCTCCATTGCAGGACTGACAGTCAGTTTGTTGGGCTCTCTCTTCCCAATGCCGAGAATCATCTATGCCATGGCTGGAGATGGTTTGCTCTTCAGGTAATAAAAAATGAAATCACAGGGTTAAGTAATGGTCTTTGATGCTATGTAATGCGTCTGTCTCCATTCTGTGTTGCAAATGATTCATATGTCATTTAAATATCATTCTCTGCTGGAGAAGTAAGCTCCTGTCATCACGCATTTTCAAAAGAAATGTTACTTAGAGCACTGACATTTTAAATCAAAGCCAGAATAATGGGTATGTTGTAAGACTTCTTTGATAAAATGAATGTTTGGATGATTCATCCTGTTTACACCTGGTATTAACATCAGTAAACCTGTCACGGGTGATCAGAAGTGGTCAGACAAGATGCATCGCCATTTACACTTGGTAGTAACACCTCTCGAAGCTTCTCAAAATGCATCACACTTATATAATCAAATTTAATGGATAGGATCTATAATGTTTTTGTAATTAAAAACAAAACTACTTACACTTCCAGGCTTTAAACTCATAAATCTCAGCTGTGCTTTACATGATCTGTCACTACATATACTACTGTTTAAAGAAGTCTCTTATGCTCACCAAGGCTGTATTTATTTGATCAAAAATACATTAAAAGTAGTAATTAATTGTAAAAATAATAATTGTGAAATATTATTTCAATTTAAAATAACTGTTTCTGTTTTAATACATTTAAAAATGTAATTTATTCCTTTGATGACAAAACAAATTTTCAGTCACATGACCTTCAGAAATTATGCTTATTTGGTGCACAATAAACATTTCTTATTGTTTTCAGTGCTGAAATCAGATTTGTAAATATTTGTGGCCCTGCCAGTGAAAACCCAGCTAAAGTAATTTTTTGTGTTTTACTGTTTTCTACATAAAATCATCCTTCATTAATGTAAAGAACATTCTGTGAAAATGTAACCTTGATATCTTTAATATTGGCCATGCATGGCCATGTCAAAGATTGAAATCATAGTGAAATTAATGGTTGAAATCAAACTTTCAATCAAAAGTTTTTAATTAGATTTTAGGACACTAACCTTGGATTTCACAGACAGGGTCACGTGTTGTTTTGTAGAAACTGTGATCCATTTTCTTCAAGATTTATTGATGAATAAAATGGTCAAAATAACAGCATCTATGTGAAACGGAAACATTTTGTAACATTATAAAGTCTTTACTGTCACTTTTGTCTATTTTTATGCATCCTTGTTGAATAAATGTATTCATTTAAAAAAATTCCTATCCCCAAACTTTTGAACAGCAGTATATAATGCACTTTTCTGAGGTTAAAACACTTGTTTGTGCAGTCATTGATTTAAAAAAAAGGTACTGAAGCCTTTATTAGGGTAGTACACCATATTAGTACCTAATTGGTACATATTAGTGTCTTTTTAGACACATATTAGACACATTCTCGTTTGGCTCTCAGCGAAGGCGGTCGCATTTTTTCTCTCCCTCCCTTCCCTATCCTTCCCTGCTTGCCTGTTCACATACAGATACGCACTCACCTCCCAAACCCCCATCCAACGCCTTCGCCGCTTTGTACTGCCATTCTGATAGGCGGGTCTGACCGGTGCCGGAAATGGCTGCAGGACCGGATGGCTGCTTGTCGGAACTGGATTCCCCCCCCCCCCCCATCCCCCGTTGCAAGTCGTGTGTCTCCCCTGTTACTATGTGCTTTTTGTTGCTGGGGTGTTTTTTCTGTTCTCACACTGTACTCTCATAAGAATATAGTCTGTGAATTATTTTTTTCTCCCCCCTCTCCTCATGTCAAGCTGTATCTTTTCTATAATACCTACATTTCACTGCTGGTTATACTCTGTATGATTATGTATGTGACAAATAAAATTACTACATTACTACTACTTTTGAAAAGGTCCGGGTGACAGTCCTGTACTTTTTTTTTTTTTTAGAGAGTGTATTTTCTGGTGTCTGATAAAGATCAGCACTCTGACTTCAATGCCATAGCACTGCCCTTTTGTGAATGGAGGATTGAAGGTTTCATATGCACTATCTGTATGTTGTAGGTTCCTGGCCCATGTGAGCACATACACAGAGACTCCTGCAGTGGCCTGTGTGGTGTCGGGCTTCCTCTCTGCTCTCTTGGCTTTGCTCGTCAGTCTGAGGGACCTGATCGAGATGATGTCCATCGGCACTCTGCTAGCCTACACGCTAGTGTCAGTGTGTGTGCTACTGCTGCGTTACCAGCCTGAAGGAGACATTCACGGATTCGTCAACTTCCTCTCTGAGCAGAACGCAAAGCGCAAGGAGGGAGTTCTAGCCGAGTGTGAGAAGGAAGCCTGTTCGCCGGTCAGTGAGGTCGATGATTTTGGAGGAGCTCCAACAAACACCTGTGGAGCCAAGAACTTGCCGTCACTAGGAGACAACGAGATGCTGATTGGTAAACCCGACAAGTCCACCTACACCGCCAGTCACCCCAACTACGGCACAGTGGACATGTCCTCAGGCATCGAGTCAGATGAGACAGATAGCGTGTATCTGCTGAAGCTGAAGAAGCTGCTGGGGCCTCGCTATTACACCATGCGCATTCGGCTCGGCCTGCCAGGCAAGATGGACCGGCCCACTATGGCCACTGGCCGCATCGTCACCCGCTGCGTCATTCTGCTCTTCATCCTCATCTTCTGCTTCTGCTCCCTCATCATCTTTGGGTCGGGTCAGATCGCTGATGGCCAGTGGTGGGCCATGCTGCTGCTGGTGCTGCTGCTGCTGGTCATCATGCTCTTGATCTTCATAATCATTCAGCAGCCAGAGAACCCCAAGCGCCTGCCCTACATGGCTCCCTGTGTTCCCTTCGTTCCGGCGTCCGCCATGCTGGTAAATGTTTACCTCATGCTCAAGCTCTCCACCATCACATGGATCCGTTTTGGCGTATGGTGCTTTGTGGGTGAGTTTCAGTATTATTTTTAATAGACAGGATTATACAGACAGTATTTTATTTAGATGGGTCATTTCTGATATGCAGGACAGTTTCACGTATACACTAATGTTCCAAGGTTTGGAGTCAGTAAAATATATGTATTCTTTTTTTTTTTTGAAAGAAATAATTATTTAGATTATAGAAATTAATTTTATTCAGCTTCATCAAAAGTAAGAGTGAAGATATTTAAAATGTTACTAAAGATTTTTATTTCAAAGAAATTTTGAAATGTTGAACTTTTGAACTTAATATTCATCAAAGAATCCTGAAAAAATATTAAGCAGCACAACTGTCTTCAACATATACCGGTAATAATGAGTTACATACAATAAGACATACAATAATAATAAGAAGAAATGTTTCTTGAGCATCAAATCAGCATATTAGAATGATTTCTGAAGGATCATGTAACACTGTGAAGACTGGAGTAACGATGCTGATAATTCAGCGTTGCCATCACAGGAATAAATTACATTTTAAAACATATTAAAATGGAAATTGTTGTAATATTTCACAATATTACACTCTTTACTGTATTTTCTGATCAGATAAATGCAGCCTTGATGAGCATAAGTGACTTCATTCAAAAACATAAAATCTCACCATCCTCAAAGTTTTGAACGATAGCGTAGTTTCATGTGTCAGGAAGTATTGACCAAAATTTCTTTAAATAAAAACTTGAAATGAGCTTGAACTAAATTTTATAAAATGAAACCTTGCCAAATTATTATGTTTCTTATTATATTTGATCACATTTAAAAACAACATTTAAATATAGTTTTAATTTGCAATAAAAAGATTTATCCTATGTTCTAATATAACGTTCTGTCATGTTTCTTCCATGCTTTGTAAACAGTTCCCTTATGACATCATCCTCCATAAAGTGACATCATATTTAAATAAACATCCATAATTATCAACAATGAAATTGACTAAATTCTTTGATTTATTTAGTTACTGTAGTTTGTTAGTTGGTTGGTTGGTGGAATGTTTCTAAAATTGATATAATAATATTACTTTTGTAATATTCATTTTGAAAGATGGTTGTAAAAAATCAGAATTAACTTCATATTGACACCATCATCCAAACTGTCATTCCCTCACCGAGCAATTGCTAGTATTAGCTCATTATTTCCATCCTTCCATTTCCATTCATTTTATTTTTAATTAATTAATTTATTTTTGCCATTAAATAATCAAGTTATAATTAATATTTATTCTTGGTGAATTGTTTTTATAGAAATACTTCCTTAAATTACATTTTACAGTAGAATTTACAGAGGTCAAAACAAGGAATAACCCACATGTTCCTAATATCAGTCACCACTAGACACTATTGGTCACCACTGGTCTCCAACAGTCTCCTCTCTCTTATATGAGCAGACTAATACCTCCACTATTACTCATTTGCCATATTTGACTGAGGTAAACTTTTTATGAGTGAGAGAAAATACTCATCACTAACATTTGTGCAGTAGCTTATGTATGTGTGCATTGTTTGTGTTGTCTCTGTGTGTTCGTCTCTGCAGGTGTTTTGATCTACTTTGGATACGGCATGTGGAACAGCACCCTGGAGATCACGGCACGTGAGGAGGAGGCCCACGCCAGCACATACCAGCGCTATGACGTGGGTGTGGACGACAACTTTGCAGTGGATGACGATCTGTACCCTTCTGGAGATGGAGGCCCGTACCAAAGCAGGGGCTCCCATGAAGGCAAAGGTGGGCACCAGAAACAGCAACGCCAGGAGCAGAGCGAGCCTCAGCCTGACGGCCTGGACAGGGTGGACAACCACAGGACCTCCTCTTCCTCCTCACACAGCAGGGCCAAAAGCAAAGCTAGCAAACCCAGTCCGGGCTTTGAGGCACTGGTAGTCGATGACGATTTGGACGATCCCTTGGAATGAGAATGTAATCCAAATGTACTCGCCTGCCAACAACTGCAGAACCCTTGGGCTAGGTTGTTATGTCTCTGCAATGAGTTTGTGTTTTATTCCTATTCCTTCATTTGCAGCCCTTTTTCACTACTGATAGGATAATGAGAACGCATAAAATGGGATTGAACTTTTAGAAGAACTTTTTTTTGACCACACAGAACCTAAACAGCCCAAATATTCCTTCGATTTTAAATAAATTTTAAGTTTAGTTTTATCCATAATTCTGACTTAAATCATGTTATCGAACTCTTCAGCACTTAAATATGTATAATCTATAGTTTCACTTGAAAGCCCCCCCAACTCAAATTACAGTAACTAGCATGGAATTAATTAGCTGGTGAGTAGTTTATTACTGCCCTGTTAGTTATCACACTCCCACAGTCGTTCCCAATATGAGCATCTTTCAGCTGTCAGGAGGATGTCCGTTCACAGGTCACTTCCTGTAGTCTATTAGTCCCAATATTATGTGGGGTCGATATAAAACCAGGAAACATGTGAATCCCTAAAACACTTAAAAGCGATTTGCATACTTTTGTTATTCAGTAAGCAGCTGTTTTAATATTGCATACAAAAAAGTTCGTTCTGAGAAGCAAAGATAGATGATAATAAAATGCGACTGGAATTGACATGTTACGAGTGACCCCACTGAATCAAAAGCCGCTCTAACATCTAGCCCAAGTAAGGTTTGGACTGTAGGTTGTCACAAATAGTAATTGGACTTTGCTTGCGATAGTGCCTTCATCTGTCAGTGTGTGCTTTAAATATGACCATCAAGATGTCCATGCTTGTTTGTTTGTCATTTCTGTTCATGCCGACATATCCATGGGTTTGTTTTCCTGGTGAAGGTGCCTGTCAGCCGTCCTGTGTCACCACCGACCATCCATCCAGCTTATGTGCCAGTGACTCCGCTTCATCCTTGCAAGCAGGCAGCTCTGTGTAAATACTGATGGTGTGACCGATTTGTGTCTCTCGGCTGGTCAGTGTGTCCGTTGAAAACAAAAAAAATGGAGAAGAGGTGTAGGAAAACAGAGGGAGTGAAATTTGCATGTGGTGGGGAGCGTGTTGTGAATTTTTTATCTGGCTTTGCTCTTCTGCTCTTCCCCAATAATTCACATCGGGTTTAATTGATCTGTCCAGTCTAACTCTATCTGTGCTACAGCTCTGCCAGCCGAAAAAGGCAAAAAAAACAAAAAAAAAAACAAAAAAAAAAACAAGCCAGGCCTCAAATCCATTCATTTGGAAGGCCACATGTGCTCAAAACACACTGAGAACATCATGCCATATTGCTTTAAATGTATCTCCCTCAAAAATGTTGACATGTTAAAAAACAAAAAATTATTTGCAGGCTGTGTCCGTTGAGTCCCATTAGCTCTATAGAGCTTAATTTTGGGGCCTGGGTTGGTTTTGTTCCTTGCATCTGGTCTATGATGTGATTCTTTGTCTTTGCCGTGGCATTTTGCTGAATGTGTAGCATGTTCAGAACAAACGGGCCCAGAGTAAAACTATGCTTGTGAGTATTTGCATGTGTGGTGACCGTTGAAAGACGATGTAACTCTCAAATGTAGCATTCTGAGAGACGAGGGTAGCAGCCTGCCCACCGTACACCCCCTCGAACCCCCCTATTCCCGAGTGGCCTCTGTTTACAAAGCAAGCCAAAGTCTGCAACCTTTGTTTACTGTATCCGACAAAAGACACCATTTTACTTCCGTAGAGTAGAACACGATATAACAATGTGGAGACGCGAGATATCGAAGAGAAGTATTTTTTTACAGGCATTTCATACCTTCAGGTTCTCCGTTGGGGTAGCGTAGCCACCGCCGGTGGTGTTTTGTGGGTTCAGAAGAACTTCTAAAGAAAAGTGGTGAAAGCATATATTTTTAATGAGCTCTTTCTAAAAACGTAACTGGAGACGTTTGGATTTTGATTTCGTAGTTGTTATTTAAATAAATGTTAGCGCATAAGAATAGACTTAAAGAGGGCAAAGTTTTAAAGGGGTAGTTCACCACGAAATGAATATTCTGTCAGCATTTACTCACCCTCATGTCGTTCAAATCTAAGATATTTAGAAAAATGTTTTTTGTCTATACAACAGAATTCAGTGATGTTGTTTTGGATCCCATTGACTTTCATTGTGGACAAAAACAGTTCTTTTGAGTTCACCAGAAGTCAGGTTTGTGAGTATATAATGACAGAATTTTCATTTGTCGGTGAACTTTCCCTTTAAGTAAGATTAAAATCTACGTACAGAAATATTTTATTAAAAATCTGTCTGTAAAAAAAATAAAAAATGTTTCCACTATTGCTTTTAAAGTCAGCTACTATTTGTTATTTGTCTCTGAGAAAAGGTACAGTGTTTGTACTTTGTGAACTATCTTTCCTGCTATCATAGTTTGTTTGGTATTTGTTCAGGAAATGTGGAGATTGGCTTCCCTTGCAAATCTGATCCTTGTTTCTGCTGTATATTTTGGTATGAAATGGATGTATTCTAGTTTCAATGATTTTTTTAAAGATTCTATTTATTGTTTCTTCTACTTGTGGTTTTGCTCTCCCGTTGCACTGTGTAATGAGATGTTAATATTGCTTCCATGCAACAATGAAAGTCATTTATTGCAGATCAGATAAGCATGACTCTTGGTTTTCCTTTCGCGTTAAGGCGGTCTCACACAACCCGAAATCAGAGGTAATAAATATCCTCACATGGGTGGCTTGTGTAAGCGATGCAGGCCTGCTCTGTTTCCTGTGGGGTGGAGCGCCGAGCCTAGAATAACAGCGATCCGAGGGTCGTACCTGAGCACAAAACAAACATGGTCATACTGGGAGGGGTGCCGCTGGCTATGCAGAGGAATGAGATGAACAGATTGAGACGAACAGTTCCATTATCATTGCCGCAATGGTGGTCGATGTAGTACAATATGGTTTGGAGATCTCAAAGCATGTTGTTATGTTCAATTCATACAGTTCAGACCCGTCTGTCTGTATGGCACAGACATCGACACAGCCTGAAGCACACTCCTTTTGTGGGAGGGTCTTCATAAGTGTTATTCCTATGAGGCACTCATAGGACATCATTTGTGTCATCTGTCATCAGCCTGAATCAGATTTAAATGTGATGTCCTTATATTGTACGTCATCTGTTTTGGGGAGAAGCCTCCCCTTTTTCTGATGCAAAATATCCTGGTGCTAATCCTGGATGCGAGGATGACGGTAAATGCTTTGATGGTGTGTGGTAGATGGTTAAATTTTCCTAATATGCTTAAAAACATGTAAATATTATGCACTTTTATGCTTATGCAAACATATTAGTTGCTTTAATACTAGCACATCCTAATCCTTATGCAAAGGTGATATTAACTCACTGCTCAAAGTATCAGTCATTTCCTGTAAGAAGCCTTTTGCTGTTTTCAGAACATTCTGGAAGCGGCATATTTTTCTGGTCAGTTCAAGGTTAGTCTCATACTGTGAGATTTTAATCAGTAACATTTTTTATTAGTATTAGGTACCAATACACAATTTTGTCATTTTTAAGCTACTATCAGTTTTCCAAGGAAAACAGAGTCAAGCTAAAATTAGAGAGTCATGCTAGATGTATTTGCGCATTAGAATTTGATTATTCTCTTGCCCGAAATTGACCCCTACAGCACTTTGACTAGTGAATGAAGTTATGTTTGTACAAATGCTGATATACCCTTTCTAAAATTATGCAAAGAACATAAAGGGTCATGAAACCCACCATTAATCAGTTTTAATACATTTTGAAACTTACACAGAAGTGGGTGTAGAAAGAGACATCTGACAAAGACTTAAGTTAACAAAAATGTCACATCCTGTTGATTCTGACTCAATATTGATTTCAAATCCGGTGCCATGAATAGCTGGGTTCCTCCTAACAAATGGGTTCACACTTGGGAATAGTCTTTTATTATTGTATCTTGTATGCTATCAGTTCACTACTGTAGCCTGCTATATTGTACAACAGGTGATTTTATTAAATTTTTAATTAAATATTTTATTGTGTTACATTTTATTATTTGTATGTTCTTAAAATATTAAAGATGATAGATGTATTAGCCTAATCTAGCAGGATAATGGTATGCTAAGATAGTATGCTGAGCAGTTAAAGAATGAGGAATATTTCACACTCTATAGCTTTGTGAAATTATTAGAAAAAAATGTAAAGGTAATTAGAGTCATTAGGTTTTCTAATCAGGCACTGAATAGCGCTCACATTAAACGGCCTTTCAGCCAATACAATCATTAGGTGGACACATTTATGCTAGGGGACATTTATTCATGACACCAAATACTAAAATAGACCAAAAATTCCTAAATGATCTACTTGACTCTTCAAATAAAGTACCATGTATATTATCTGCAACACACAGTATTTGTTAAACTCTTAAAAATGTGTTAGTGTTTCATGACCCTTTAAAATAAAGTGCTAAACAACTTCTCTCCAATGAAGGCTGTATTAACAATAACTTTTCATCTTCCTGATTCCTTCTAATTCAGCTCAATCTCTGCTTCGTCTGTCTCCCCTTCTGCTTTTAGGTTGTTATTTGCAACCGTATCTGGAAAAGAAAATACTGTAGATTCCAATACAATTTTTCATTGAATTTTCTTCACCCCAAACTACCTCTAACCAAAGACTGAACGTATAAGATCTATGAAAAAGCAATATTTGACATCTAAGAATCACCCTACACAGATAAATTTATTGTGGTTAAATTTGCTGTTTTCTTTTTTACACAATGTATAAAAACATTCTCATGTTGCTTATATCCTCAGCCATTTTTTGACTGTATGCCCACTGAAACTCCATGTATCACAGGAAGCATTCAGTGCAAGGACCCCAACCAGAGAACAAAGACGGAGACTCGTCGCAACCGGAGCATAAATCTTCCTTAATGGCCAAATGTGACCGTTAACCTTTAATCAGTGCTGTCTGCCAGTCATTGAGTTGCCCATTGGTCATAATGGGGCGAGTTTCTCATTAGAGTAAGAGAAATCGATACGCGTACATGTCTTGGATCCCTGAATTGTATGTGCGTCTCGAATGCTTTTAGTGAGAATAAATGAGAGGTTTAATGATGATGCACTACACCTGCCTGGGCATCTGACAGCAGACGCTGCATTCTCGACAGTATACAGTCCTGCGGAGAGCAATTCAGTTCAGTTTCCCAGCACAGAGGGTTTTATTTATAAAATGACGTTACCTATAATCAAAAAACACAATTTCACAGGCCTTTTCACATGGACAACATTGTTTATTACAACAAACTTAATAAAAACTGCATACAAGTATTACAATAAATAATATTGCTAAATAATTACTGCTTTGGTCCAATTTTGATGTAGTTTTGTTTGAGCGGCTATGCTGAAATGGTCTGAAATTAATAAAAACGAAAATATAGCTGTACAAACAGACTGAAATAAACAAAGATTTAGAATAAAAACAACATTGGCAAAACTGTTAGTATTCATATAAAAATGCAAAAACTCATTTCTCACTACAAAAATAGGTCTTAGAATGGCACATTGTACTGAGCAGAATCAGTAGAAGACCCTTTAAACACTGAATCCTTCATTGCAGGTCCTTCACCAGTGACTGTCCATTCTTATGTAACATTTGGGTGACTAACCCTGCTGCCATGTCAAAAGGTCAGAGTTCAGCTGTACGATAACTATCCAAAGAGTCACCACTAGATAGAGACTGTTGAAACAAGAAACAGTGGAGAGAGAGAGAGAGAGAGAGAGAGAGAGAGAGAGAGAGAGCAAAAACAGAGTAGAAATCAGATCTGAGCAGCAATCCCGAATCTCACACGTGAGCACTTTTGGCGTGGTTAGTGGAAGCAGGGCCGGAATGAGCGGGGCCCTGTTTGGAGTAGTACAATCGATTGTTGTCAGTGTATGTAGCAGGGGTGTCCACTGAACAGCAGGTGATCATAGAGCCTCCCAGCAAACAAAGTGCAGTGCCCACCCAGCCCGAATACAGGGAGAAGCCGAAGGACATCAAGCCCTTCTCGTGATGGGCCCCGATGGGAAACCACACGGTGGAGACGACGCCGCAAAAAGCTGAAAATGAAAAAACACACTAAACATGAAATTATAGCCTTTTTTGATTAATGTTGCATTATGACACTAATGTAAGCGAGAGAAAGACACATTAGAACGGTTAAACAACTATCCTGGCTCTTTTTGTGGATTACAGATTTATTCATCCAAAGGAAATCTGGCTATATATGAGACTATTTAAAGATAAGAGTCCTCAGAGTCTCATAATTACATAAATTATACATTTTGTATTGTAACAGTAGGCCAATATCTAGGTTTAGCAAACATCTCTACAGATTACTAAATGCCATACTAACGGTATGTTGTAGCCCTTTTTTTACCAATACAAATACAAGCTTACCAGTCAGCAGTATTATGGTTCCTCCAAGCACTGATCGTTTGTTCTTGGCGCTTTCTGGTTCAGTTCCGAGGTTAATACAGGACATTGACATGAGAACGAGAGCGACAGCAGGCAATCCCAGAATTGATGCCGTGACCATTAAAGCTCGAGATGTCTGGATGTACGCTTTAAAAAAAAAAAAAAAAAAATCTGATTCATTTTATTCTCCATTTCATAATATAATACTAAAACAATTCAATTAAATACATTGTGGATTAATTACCTATATTTAGATATGTGAGATATATACACATACAAAGCAGTGTATGTAAAGATGCTATAGTTTTTATAGTCGTTATTTAAAAACACATTTAAAAACATCAAATTTTACTTATTTCATGTTTGGTATTTTATTTAATAAACTATTTAAACCATTCGTTATGCTCATGTATTAAACATTGAAACTGCATTATTTTGTAATGGTTTTCATCTTTACTCCAAATATATATATATATATATATATATATATATATATAGAGAGAGAGAGAGAGAGAGAGTGTTTAATACATTATTAATGTATTATTTCACACGTACCTGGTAGCTCGAGAATCTGCGTGAGTGTGATGCAGTGATACAGCGCAGTAGAGATCACACAGTCTGCCCACAAACCTTTGGCCTCCAGTTCATCCATCTTCTTACAGGTGTTCATGTTATATTTACAAGTGACTACCCATTCATTAGTGGCAGTGGCGATGATTAGCCCGATCCAACCAAGAAAACTCATCACAAAACCCGTGAACTGTAAGCAAGTATTTGCCATGGTGTACAGTGTGCGCAAAAATGTGTCCAGCAGTTGGGAAAATAAGTATTCTTTGAAGTAGTTGATAATCAGAAAATCTAAAACCAGACAGGTTACTTGGCAGAATTTATAGGTGGTAATATCCAGGTATGTTAATCCATTGCGTAAAAATCATGATGAGTTGTAGATCCTTGGTGCGGAATATTCCAAGCTGATAGAACATGAGAGAAGCGTTAGCAGAGCTTTTATAGGGAAACTACAGAGACAAAAGAACTGTCAGCCAATCACATGAGTACAGACACTTCCCAAGGTTACTACTTGTCTCTTATTTTTTTACTCTTCTCTTTTTCTACTTTCATATTCATAATCTGTTATGTAATACTAAAGGACAAGTATAGAATGTGTAAAACTGACGAAATGCTCTTTACAAATTACTCCCCAACACGCCAAGTACTGTAAAGAGTTATATTATAATATAATAACAGCGCAGCACCTCTGACTTCATCATGTCATTGTTGGATTTGTGATATATGCTGCCCTCTGGTGGCTGATTTCTCAGATGTGTGGATCACATATTTATTTGAGAACAAATCAAAAATGTTTTAGCAGACCTTCTCTAGCTAGAGTGACAATAATAAAGTGCAAAAATCGCTTGAGAATATGCAATCCGATATAATAGTTTTTTTATTGCTATGTATTTAAAAAAAAAAGAAAAGGATTGATAATATGTTAAAATGTATATTTAAAATCATAATACACATTTTCACAAAAATATATAAAGGAAAATGCATTTCAACTATTGAATTTCCATAAAAATAGATGTTCTTTTCCCTCTTTTTTTCTGTTACTGTATGTATCTAAAATATACAGTTGCTACTTTAAAAGGTGAATACACTGATATCGTTTGCACTGAGTCCACATTTTTATATAAAATGAATATTGAATTATTTAAATTTAAAAGATTAAAAAAAATCTGTTTGAACTTGTAATTTATAGTGACTTAAAGGAATAGTTCACACCAAAATGAACATTTGCTGAAAATGTACTATGTACTATTGACCATACAAGATGTAGATGAGTTTGTTTCCTCTTCAGATAGATTTGGAGAAATGTAGCATTACATCACTTGTTCACCAATGGATCCTCTGCAGTGAATGGGTGCCGTCAGAATGAGAGACCAAACAGCTGATAAAAACATCCCAATAATTCACAAGTAATCCACACAACTCCAGTCCATTAATTAACTTCTTATAAAGTAAAAAGCTGTGTGTTTGTACGAAACAAATTAATCATGAAGATATTTTTAACATCCAATTGTGTTCTATGGTTATAATGCAGCTGAAAAATATCAGTGAAATAAGAGGTGTAATCTAAAACTGTAAGAGAACTGTTGTGTGTGTGTCATGTGTTCCTGCCTCTTGTGCCCATATTTGGTTTGTTTCCTGTCCTTGTCATGTCATTAGTAGTTTATTCGTGTCTAGCCGTGTTCGTTAAGTTACCTGTGTATTTATAGTCCTGTCTGTGTAGTGCCATTTCATCTGGTCTACTCGTTACTTCCCGGTGTTTGATGTCTGCCTTGCCTTGTCCTGCCCTGACCTTGATGTCTTTAAGTAAAGTATTATTTGAGTTTACATCCTCGTATGCGTGTTCCTTGTTCCTCCCTGCTGTGTGCACCGTGACAAAAACAGGGAAAGAAATATTCACACATCACGTACCATTTACAAACAAAACAGTCCAAACCGGTTCTAAACGAATGTTGGTTGATTTTGATGTGAGAGTACAACAGGTGAATGAATTGTTCACTGAAAGTGTTATTGGACTGGTAATTTGGTCAGAAGTGACGGTTTAAAGTTAAAATGCCTTAATGATCAATTTATTTTTTACAAACACAGCTTTTAGTTGTGGATTATTGTTATGTTTTTATCAGCGGTTTGGACTCTCATTCTGACGGCACCCATTCACTGCAGAGGACCCATTGGTGAGCAAGTAATGCGATGCTACATTTCTCCAAATCTGTTCCGATGAAGAAGCGAAATCTGCATCGTGCATGGCCTGAGTGAGCAAATCTTCAGCTAATTTTCATTTTTGGGTGAACTATTCCTTTAAGCCTAAATTGGCAGGACCTGGCAGTCCTGTAATGTGGCCACTGAAGGTGAGCTTTGAAACATGTATGCATTGACTGTGTGACCTATGACGAATATAGAGGACATCCTGGCTAGATGGAATCAGAGCTCAGTCCTGAGTTAATCATCCAGGCTGATAAATCACAGAGGCATGCGGCGATCCTGTCTGAGATCGCAGATGAAGAAACAGAGGGGGGAATTGGATATAGAGATATCAGCAGCATTCCATTGGGAAATGGATGTGTTTTCTGTGTGATCTGGTGTAGATGGTCAAAAAAGGGGGTCTAAGGGCTGATCCTTGAAGTACCATATACCTATATATGATTAAGGATGCAGGTGGTCGAGTTATCCAGCTGACTTGGTAGGACCTGTTTTCCAAGACTACAAAACAAAGAGCTGACTTAGATATCACTGCCAGCGTGGATGTTGACAGTGTTGAAAGCTCCACATAAATCCAAAAGAATAGAGTTATGATGCTATGTTATGTATGACCTTAGTGTATTGGTTGCAGCAAAGAGAGTAGTTTCCCCTCTGTAGAACCACCCTAGATTTAATTTAGTTTTTCTGAAGCCTAAGTGCTTTTGTTAAAGAAAAGAGAAACAATGCAGGTCTTTGAAGTGTCTGTTTGATCTGTATCTGCTTCTAAATATATTCTACACTACAGGGTTGCTGGACAAATTGTTTCTTGAAACTTTCATATTTGGTGATGTGCAGTACATTCTCTTGGGGTTTCTTCTTTGTTAAGAATGTGGTAATCGGAGTCACGTGATGTGCTCATGAATCTAGTCGCACCTGAGTAGAGCTCTGTACATTTGGCCTCTTTTTGACCGCAAAAAGAAGTGCATTTGCGCCAATTAGGAAGGAAATGAGAGAAGCTGGCATCTAGAATTTTCTCCTTTATCCTGCAGAGTTGAAGGTCATTCTCAATCAAGGTGAACCTAAAATACTACACTCCCCAGAAGAAGCAAGAGTTTTTCTCATATTTTTGAATGGTAACGGGGAGGGTGGGGGGTGGACTCAACTGGTTTTATTTTCAAACTTGTATTTTGTCTTATGCAGTAATTCTGTTTGATACCTATGACTGACCTTAATATTCTGAGTTGTGATATTAATGGCCTAAATGGCCCTCATTTTTTGCGAAGAAAGACTGATATTGTGTTAGTTGAAGAATCCCATTTGAAAGAGGATATACACAGGTGTAATAAGTTTTATGAAGTGGTATCTCACTCATCTTTCGATACTAAAACCAAGGGTGTCCTAATATTGGTGCGGAAGACTTTAAATATTACTATTTTAGATAAAGGTTGGGATACAGATGGTAGAATAACACATATAAAAACAATAGTGGAGAACAGGGATATTGTATTTCTCTCAGTTTATGTACTCCTGACCCTACTTTTTTCTCTGTTTTGTCAACCTATCTCTTGAAGTTTTCAGATTTTGAAATTGTATTGGGTGCAGATACGAATTCTGTAATCTCGCATATCCTAGATAGATCTGGACCAAAGGAATCACACTCTCAAGCTTTGTGTTCTGACAAATTTCGGCAATGTGTAACCTTCGTGGATAATTGGCGTTTATTAAACCCTTCTGCTAAGTCTTTCACTTTCTTTTCTGCTACTCATAAATCATATTCGCGAATTGACTATATTTTAATTTCTACAGTACTTCTTTATCTTCAGCTGTTCGTGATGCTGATATATCTGTTCCTTATCTCTGTCGGATCATGATGGAAATTTGTGCAGATTATCTTTGATCCCTCAGCCATCTCGTGCCACTAGATGGCGATTTAACTCTAAATTTTTACAGGATGAAAACTTTTGCAGTCAATTCAGAAATAAATTTGCTGCGTTTATTGAAATTAAGGTTCAGTGGATGATCCTCGAACACATTGGAATGCAGTTAAAGGGTTTATAAGGAATAACTCAATTTCATATGCCTCATTCCTTCAGAAAAACCGACACAAAAAGATAGTTGAACTGGAATCACAGCTCCAGAATATGACTAGAGATAATTAGCGTTGTTTCTCACACAATACACTCAGTAAAATCATGGCGGTTAGGTCCGAACTTAATTCATTACTGAGATTCAGGGCAGAATTCCTGATCCAAAGATCCAGGCAGAATTATTATTTTCAAGGGAGTAGACCAAGCCACCTTTTAGCCCTAAGATTACACAACAGTGAAAAGTTTGGTAATATTTCAGCAGTGAAATCCCAATCTAGGCTCATAATGACAGAACCAAAAGATATTAATATTGCCTTTCACTCTTTTTACTTTAACCTCTATACTTCTTCTGCTGATGTTGACCCTGACTCTTTTGCATATTTTCTGTCCAACCTTGATTTACCTAGGCTGTCAGATTCAGATTCGGAATACCTGGCTGAACCGATCACTCTTCAGGAGCTGGAGTAAGCAATTCGATCTATGAACAAGGGGAAATCCCCAGGCAAAGTTGGCATTCCAATCGATTGTATACTACGTTTTGGTCAGATTTAGGCCCCCTCATGTTAGATATGATACATTTTTCAGTTACTCAAGGCTCATTTCACCCATCTATTAATATAGCTGTTATTTCTCTATTGTTAAAAAAAAGAAAGATCTTCTAGTTACCATCCACTTTCTTTGATAGGGACTGATGTTAAATTATATGCTAAAGTACTATCCCGTCATCTAGAGAAATTTATGAATAGGCTAGTTCATCATGACCAAACAGGATTTATTAAATCTCGCTCAGCTTTGGATAACTTGCGCAGGTTATATCATATTATTAATTCAAATAATAGTTTGTCCTCCCCTTGCGCAGTATTATCTCTAGATGTGATGTGTAAGGCTGGTGCCAATATGTCTGATTTACCCCTCGACGAAACAAAAGGCTCTCCTGAAAATTAACACTTGAACTATCTCCTGCAGATGTAAAAGGAACTTCAGAGATGCAGCACACAGTGCAGCTCACACTTCACACACACTATTTCCCCTTCACCCCCCTCCTCCTCCTCACATAAAATACACTGAAACCTATGCAATGTTAGGTATGCACTAAAAGTAACTATACGTGTTTGATATCATTTAAAGTGTCTCTGTGCGCCTGGTAAAATGGTCTCATTCTCCCAACCATAATGAAAAGCTAAAAGAAGTTATAAAATATGAGAAAAGTCATGTGTCTCTTAAAAAGGTGTTTCCCTCCCCAGATCCCCCATTCAGATACCTCCTGCATGTAAAACAAGAACCCATTCAAGTACAAATTCTGATCTCACAGCGTGAATCCCTCAACAGGGAACCAAATTGTAATTATAATGACAAACGCCACCTTTTGGTAAGAATATTGAATTAGCTGGGTATATAAGGAAAAGGTGCAGAAACGTTCGAGTCTGTAAGCTGACTTCCCACACAAATGCTGTGTGTAGTGTTTGTTGACAGGTAATAATTTCTACAAATTCCTCTATTTCTGAATTGTTGTTATGACATGTTCAACTGATGATTTTATCCTTATGAATTGGATTTTGAATTATTGCTTCATTACCTGATCAATAAATTGTAAACGTTTGATTGTATTCTGACCGACTCTGAGATTTGTTTTCCCAAGTAGATTGTCGGATTCGTATATTTCCACAAGTTTGCGTCAGGGATTAGTGACGACTAATACCCAATACCTAAATTCACGTGTGCTTGGATGAGGAGACGAGTAAGTTTCTGTCTAGAATCAGCAGATGCTGTTTGATCAGCCTAGATCTGAATGCGTCGATGACCTCTGTTCTAATTTAATGTTACTTTAGATAAGTTTACGTGGGAAAAGCCACGAGCTTGGCCGGACAAAGCCATTTTGAAGAAAGGTAAAGTTGATCGACTAATGTTCTTAAATGGTGGTCAAAAAGGAAGACTTTACTAAAGTAAACTATTGAATTAAGTTCCTGAGGGGCAGCCAAGGGGGCTAAGTATTACATATCTTTGATTCTGCACGTGGGAATACGGCAAATCTCAGATATTTAGCCAAATACCTCTGTTTTGGGTCATTGGAACTGACAAAATTGTGCCGGAGACCTAGTGAGGAACTCGAAGCGATATAGTTTCCTGATCTAAGCGGGTAAAGTATAATCAGAGCTTAACAGAACAATCAAACATTCGTTCACTTTAATGATGCACAGATATCATTAAAACCTTTCATTTATGGAGTCAGATGAAACAACGAGTTATTATATGTGAAAGAAATATATTGCATTTAATCTTGTTGTGTTGCGAAAAGGAAAGACAAGCAATACGCAGAGAGACCTTCCTCGTTTTATTGGAAACCTCCATTGGACCAATAAACGAGCCTTACAAAGTGGTGACCAGCCTCCGTGATCTCGCAACAGACGAGCAACGTCTTTCCAGCGCGAATTTCGCTTTGATTCTCACTGACGGAGAATATTGAGGTTTGAGCTTCTCCTTCCCTGTCTGCAACTGCTGCGGTAAGTTCCTTCATTTTACTTTTGTGTTGAGGGAAAGCTTTTTGCTTCTCACATATAGACACATTTTTAGAACGGGTCGGAATACCCTGTTTAGAACCGGAGCCGAAAAATCCGGTGGGCAAAAGAATTAGCTGGAAAACATGGCTTTTCTGCGCATATAAAAATATCTTTCTTCATTAAGTGGTAAAGGAAACATTAGCCGAAAATGAGCGCACAATAGCGAGTATCAAAGAAATCGAGAAAGCGCGTTCGGATGAATTGCAAAAGCTTAGAGCACAGGTCGAAGCGTTTGCCTACGAACAACAGGGGTGGGCTAGACAGCGCGAAGAAATGGCGAATGCCGCGCTAAGATGCAGGCCCTGAAGCGCTGATAGACCTGAGAGGAAATTAAACAGGGAAGCAATGAGCCGTTTGAAACATACGCTGTGTGTAGTTTTGTTGACAAATAATTTCTAATTATTGATTCATTACTTGGTCAATAAATTGTAAACGTTTGATTGTATTCTGACCGACTCTGAGAATTGTTTTCCCAAGTAGATTATCGGATTCGTATATTTCCACAAGTTTGCGTCAGGGATTAGTGACGACTAATAACCGATACCTGGATTCACGTGTGCTTGGATGAGGAGACGAGTAAGTTTCTGTCTAGAATCAGCAGATGCTGTTTGATCAGCCTAGATCTGAATGCGTCGATGACCTCTGTTCTAATTTAATGTTACTTTAGATAAGTTTATGTGGAAGAAGCTTGGCCAAAACAAAGTCATTTTGAAGGAAGGTAAAGTTGATCGACTAACGTTCTTAAATGGTGGTCAAAGGAAGATTCTACTAAAGTAAACGATTGAATTAAGTTCCTGAGGGGCATCCAAGTGGGCTAAGTATTCTCAGATATTTAGCCAAATACCTCTGTTTTGGGTCATCGGAACTGACGAAATTGTGCCGGAGACCTAGTGAGGAACTCGAAGCGATATAGTTTCCTGATCTAAGCGGGTAAAATATAATCAGAGTTTGACAGAATAATCAAATATTCGAACACAGCAGACAGCCGTATGGGGAAGACAGCAGGTTCACTTTCTAAATGTAAAAACCAATTGTTTACATGTAACAAGTCATCCTCATGTAAAACTCTTTGTGAGGTAACTGCATTGCTGATGCAAGGCCTCCAGATGTTGACTTCACTTGCTAGTGGGCTAGCAGCTTAATAGTGATGACTTTAATATGTAAACATCCCAGTTTCAACGATCTTGTTTGAATTTTCAAATTTGTAATTGTGCTAAACACAATGTGCACATGTTACACACATTATAGTTGTTTGTGCTACTACATGTGCACATAGGCTAGTTGAGTTTATTCTTTATGAAACACATGACTGCTTCACTGTAAGTGTACGAAACACTTAGGTTTAAGGTTGTAGATGCTACATACATGCTAGACCGTGTCTCTTGTGTGAAATTAGAATAACTGTAATACTGGAATTGCATTGCAATTTAAGTTACATGTGTGTGTTTATGTTGAATTTGTTTGTCTCTTGGGTGATACACTATGCTATTTTCCATATAGCTGCAGTTAAACCAGATACAGGAGCATAGAATTGCCATGTGGCCACAGAGTGATTTCACAATTGTCTTAATGAAAATGATCAGCAAGACTAAATGAAACAAATAGTCACAACAATTAGCCGTTTGCCTTTGAAACATAAAAACAGTGATTGTGCATTGCATCAGCTCTGACCTGCCTTTCCATATTTAAATGAATTAACACGTGAATTCTATTGTGCCAAGAGGGAAGAGTTGGGTTTTCATTTCAAGTGTGGCACAAGCAAATGCAAACCAATTCACTCGTCGCTGAGTAGCACCAACCAAAATTTTTATCTGATCAGAAGGACTGATTAAGATTAATATTCCACAGTTAAATATAGCCACATAACACCACCCAATCTTCTAAATTTTCTAGAAAAATGCTAAAAGGGAGGTGAAAAATACTCAAAATTAACTGTGGTTCTCTCAGTATTTGGTTCTGTTTCAGGTTGACCACTGCAATTCCTTGAAAGTGAGATACCAGGAAGGCACCTGATGCCAGCTGCATCAAGCCAGGACGGCGGAATTGTTAAATTAACTGTGGTTCTCTCAGTATTTGGTTCTGTTTCAGGTTGACCACTGCAATTCCTTGAAAGTGAGATACCAGGAAGGCACCTGATGCCAGCTGCATCAAGCCAGGACGGCGGAATTGTTAGAAATAACCTGAAATTGCAGGAGATGGGTGCAATAACACTTCAAGAGGCCAGTCACATCTCACAATAGCACACTACCACACAAATATCTACATGGCCTTTCCGGATTAGCACCGGAACTAAATTTTTGCAACACAGATTGTTATAGATTAGACTTCACCCATCTCCCAGACACGAGCACAGAACACAAACCTCCACCATCGCATCATATCTATTGTCCATCTTCACACTGACAGAAACACATAGATTCTCACACATAGGATTTAGTTAATCCCATGATGGCAGTCTCAGAAAGACACACATAATAGTTATGATTTACAACCATCTGCCAACTCATGGAAAACATAATACATCTGTATGGCTACTGTCACAAATCGATGATGTATAATTCTGAATGCAGAGTCAAATCTGCCATGAAAATTCAAAATATTTAAACTTTCTGATTGTTATTGGGATGTTTTGACAAACCAGAGGGCCCGCTGGTTTCCCAACACATCACTAATAACAGAAATATTATCAAAATTATTAAATATGAAGTGTGGGCACTTTTGTTCATCAACTACAAAATTTACAACTTGACTATGCCATCGAATGTGACGTAGCTTGCATAACATACACATACACACACACACACACACACACACATATATATATACACACACACACACAATTACAAAGGATCCCCATTCTCGTACCTAAGCACACTTCAGATCACTACCTTGAAATCTTAGGTGACTTTGCATTGGAGAATTATATGTATGTCTACACCTTTGTAATTGAGATTGAATGTTTATTATTATTGTCATATGTTTTAATGATGCATACCATTTTTATAAACATGTAAGGTACACTGACTTTTTGCTACTTTTCATATAAGCCACTCAGACCAAGCATTCTGTAATTCCACTACCATTAAAAATCCATCAGAGCGTTAGTGAGGAATTAGCTGTTTTAAAATGAGATCACCTTATGATATGAGACCTCAAAAGATACCAGAGACCCAATGTACCATTCGCACTTGTTGACATGATGTTATGTTTTTTGCTTTGTTATATGTTCTTGTGCCAAATCTCACAGCTTTCTACATCGAGTTCATCATTGTTCAATCATTGAGCCATTAAGATGCTGTTAAGTGTCTCACACAAAGCAGTATGTAACCAGCGAGAAACCTTCACCTATTGGAGTCTGCCCAGACATCTGCACAATTGAAGGTGACGAGATTCAACGAAAGAGGCAAGGAAGTCCTAGGGAAAGTGTCACTAGAGACAGAGGTTTCTCCATGATGGAACGACTCAAGAAATGAAAGGATGCACACGTGTTGTTCTCAACCAGACAGGTGAAACCCTGAACCCGTTCATCTACCTGCTGAGTTCAAGCTACATGCACCTGCTGAGACTGGTATACACAAAGGCCTTTCTAAAGGCATCCACAGCTGCAAATACTACATCACAAGGACCACAACAAGTGTCTGACAAGTGACCTCTTTGGGAATAATCTGGAATTGACCCACGTGGTCAGAGAGAGGAATCTGTAAGGATTACAGAACCTCAGACACTTTGAACTCCTGAGATGAACAACACACACACACAGTGCATTAACATACAGACATCTGTCTCCACACCCCAATGAGAGAGAATACAAGAAAATGCCTCCCTCGCATATGCATAAACTCCTTTTCATCCCTTCCTTCCTTCCCCCATCCTTCACTCACTCAGAATGGTCAATAGAAGAATGTAATATTGTACATTAATGCAAGTGTTATTTACAGTCATGTTTGGTATCATTTGAATTGTCTCAGGGCGACTGGTACAATGGTCTCATTCTTATAAGAAGTAAACTAAAAGGTAATACAAATCCTAAGAGTTCAGAGACATTTTGCATACTGTAGAGGGCGGACCGCACCTAATGGTTTTCATGCAAATTACCTTCTGTCCCAAAAGGTGCCAACTCGACTTGATTAAATTGCAAATTACAATTGTTAGTTCCTGTCTCGAGTTTGGGGATGTTTATTCTGGTCTGAGGTACTTAAAGAGAATGTGGCAAAAGGATCGGGGCGATTTCTGTAACCAGACGCCCGTAGTGTGGGTCTCAATGCTCACACTATGTATTTCTATAAAGTCAGGTATGCATTCTTTACTCATAGATTTATCTCTGAGAATTCGATGTTTTGTATTGATATGATTTGATCTCTTTGAATTGCTGTGGAATTGAAATAATACATACAGTATTTACCTGACTGATAATAAATTGTTACATTTGACCTTATTCTGTTTTACTCTGTAATTATTGACTCTAGTAGATTACGTTGCATCCTTGTTAAAGACATGAGCAACCGAATGAACGAGTAAATATAAAGTCAAGAGTTAACTAGAATAATCAAATATCAGAATAATAAATTAGAAACGGACAAGCAATCAATTTGTATTTCAAGTTAAATACGAGGTCATAAAGAAATGGAGTCAGATTAAATGATAAAATGGAGTCAGATTAAAGTTTAATTAAAATTGAAGAACTGTGCACACTGGAAAGACCGAGCACGCAGGAAACCTTCATCCACCACCGGAGACCTTCCTTGGGCCGGATGCGTGGAGCCTTACAGATGAAAGCTTTCGATCAGCTAAAATGAAGCTATTTATGGGCGGTTCTACAGCATCTGGGTCTGGGATCGAGTTTCATAAATATGATAAAGTTCTGTATGCCAATCCAGCAGCCACTGTTCTCACAGGTGCTGTTCACTTTAACCCATTCTTTATACATCGAGGTACTGGTCAGGGTTGCCCGCTTTCTCCTCTGTTATTTGCCCTATCCTTGGAACCCTTAGCTCAAGCGGTCCAACAATCTGAAACAATTTCTCCCATAAATATATGGAATACTCATCATCATATTTCTTTGTTTGCTGATGATATCTTATTGTTTCTGGAGAAGCCGTCACATTCTATTCCTCGTGCTGAATTTATTTCACCATTTTGGATCTCTCTCTGGGTTTAAAATTAATTGGAGTAAGTCATGTTTACTTCCCCTCAATTCTAAAATTGATTCCATGTTCCTTTCTATATCTATTCCATTGGTTCAAAACTTTAAGTACTTGAGGATAGATGTTTTTCCTTCCCTGCAGGAAATCGTCTCAAAAAACAATAATGGTAGCCAAAGTATCCTCAGATTTGGAAAATTTGTCTCGTCTTCCTACTTCTTTTCAGGCCCGTATATCGGTGATTAAAATTAATGTTCTCTCACGTATTAATTTATTTTCTTCCATGATTCCTCTCGCTCCACCGGTTGGCTACTGGAACAAACTAGATGCATGTGTTTCACGGTATATATGGGATGAGAAACGTCCTCGTATTAAACTGACTACAACGATGTAGATTACATGGAGGTCTTTCTTTCCCTAATTTTGGACTGTATACTCAAGCCTTTTCCCTCCGCCCTTTAGCAGTTTGGTTTGATCCTGACGCTTCTGTATCTTGGAGAGCAATTGAGGAATCTATTATTTATCCGTATAAACTGAAGCATCTTGTTTTTTCGGGAGTTCCGCTTAGTAAATCTCGGTTTGGTCCCATTGTAACCCATCTCCTCTCCACATGGAGGGATGTTGAAAGATGTTCACAACTAGTTACAAAATGGCATAGGCATTCGCCTATTTTTCACAATAATAACCTTTTGTCAGGCAGTACTCCATTTCATTGTCCGCAATGGACTAGTAAAGTAAACACTCTGGGAGATATCTATGATGATAGTAGTTTATCAATATAATCTGCCAGGCACCTCCTTTTTTATATGGGGTGCCTTGGAACTCTCAACTGCCTGTTCACCCTTTACGCAAACTAATCCTTCCTTCTGAGGAATCTCCCTCCTCTGCTTCAGTCATATATCTCTTTCTTCTTGAGCATTCATACAAACCTATCTATTACTGTTTGGGCTAAGAATCTTAATGAGGATGTGCATGTTTTATTTTCCAATCAGGTATGGGGTATGTTTAAATTGTCTTCTAAAAACCCTAATCACCAAATGATTCATTGGAAATTGCTGCATAGGGTTTACTTGACTCCAACGTGTTTATAGGAATCTGTCGTCTTCTCCTGTGTAATCTCTGTTCCCAAGGAGTTTTAGGCACATTTTGCATTTTTTGGGGGAGTGCCCCTCTCTCTCACCTTTTTGAACTCCGCTCTCACAGGACCTATCATATTTGTTGGGTACTGAGATATGTTTGACTCTGCGCCATTTTTTCATGAATGACTTTTGGGACTTCACCTTGTCCGTCCAACAAAGATCTTTAGTGTTAGCTACTCTCACAGCAGCAAAAAAAGTTGCTTGCCAACTGTTGGAATCCTCCTCACACAATGGACAGACTGTGTATGTGTTGGACATTATCTCAATGGAACTCTCTACTTCTCGTGTGCATGGATCTAACGTGAAAACTGTAAATTCATGGCATTCAGCTTTTAATGTTGTCGTCTTTTCTAAAAATCTTTGTAAAAATTATTTTATTGTTATTTGTTTATCTATTAATATTAATTAATATGTGTTTATTATTATTATTATTTGTTATTTATTTAATTTTTTTTAAGTCTACCAAGGGGTGTGATGGGTTGGGGTGGGTTTTAAATTTGTAAAGCTGATTTTTGTTTTGTACTACTATTCCACAAAATAAAACTCAAGAAACAGTTGTTAACAAACAAACAAAAAAGAATGTGGTAATCAATTACAAAGTCCACATAACAATCATCCAACATCAAATAATATATTTTACCATCAGGTACTCTTTGTCTGCTCTGCTTAAAGTGAGAAATGATGTCTTTCGTTGATCCACTAGGGGGACTTGCTTGACTTCAAACATCAAGGATGCCTTTAATACCTGGAGACAGCTATCCTTCAGTATTTCTATTTATCTTATTGACATTTGCCAGGTTGACTAGTTATTAGTGAATGAAAAGTGTGACAAAAGGCTGTTAGTAATAGTAATAGAAGTACAGTACATCAGAATCTATCTATATTATAATAAAGCCTATTATATATTGGTGACAAAAGTTCTAAGGTGTTCAGACATCACAAAGCTAAAGACTGGTCCTGACTGCATTACACTTTCATATTAGTTCACCAAATTATTTATTTCAAATGACCTTCCTTAAAACCTACAAAAAGACACTAGACAAAGACACTATCAAATAAATACAACAATCAACATGATAAAATGACTATTTAATTTTTCCTATTTTCCTTTTTTTTTTCTTTTCCTTTTTTCTCAATTTAAATCACAGTGTATAGACATTATTTTTAATATTTACTTTTTCCCCCAAGCATATCAATGCCTCAAGCCTCCGTTACTAGTTCTAAAATTACTTTTAGGAATTAGCAACAGAGGCTTTGGATGAGATGTGTGAAATTAATCCTATGCACAAGAGTGTTTTAAGGACAAAACCTGACAAATGTCTTGAAATAAAACATCTGAACAATGTCTTGAGGTGTGGCAAGTGTGGCAAAAATGGAATAATAATAATTTAACAGCCCATTGTAAATTATTCCTTACATATCTGTATATTTAAATAAATAAAGGTGCATCAAATAGGCCTATATATTAAGACAAACTTGAATGACAATCAGACCTTGTCCTCTGCCTGTTTATGTTCATCACTTTCAAATATTCTGAGTGTGTTCTAACCTAATCTTTAGTTTATGCTTCATTCCTTGCAGTTCAGCCTCATTGTTGTGGAGACGTTCCATAACCAGAATAACAATAGCAGTTTTACATTAATTTTAAGAGTCCTCCCACTTTTTGTCTATTCAGGAATTAATTAAGTGGATAACATCTGATATTTCCTGCATTCATGTCTGTTCACTGAATATGCAGGTCTTCTTTTGTTTACATTATTAGATCCCTGCTTGTGGATGTAATAAGCTGTCAGAAACATCCTTGTTTCTCTGTATCAGTCATTCAGTTGATCCTCAGGGGGCTGTGGAAAAATCGCCTCACAAAGAACTCAGGCAATTCATCAATTGCTTCAGGAACATGGCAGCATTGGAATATGAAAATTAAGCTAATGAAATGGGCCCTGACATCGGCCTGACAGTGCAAGATGATCAAAATGTATTGCATAACTGAGTTGTGCTGTGTAAGCACCTTGCTGGGTGGACCCGGGCATCTTTATATCACCTAAGGAGGAGAAATGTGATCAAATCATTGAGGCTTTTATCTCTATCACTGAATTACATCCCTCATATCAGTCATTTTATATGGGCAGCAGCACTGTTGTGAGCAGATGAGAGACATCAGTAAGAGCTTGTGAATATTCCTCAGGCAGATACAGACACCAGTCTTCACTGGCACTGCAGTGATTGATTTTAGGACCATCAAAACTGCTGTTATTGACCGCTGTGCTGTTATCCCTGTGCTGTTATTGACCTTACAATGATAGAGTTCACATCAGGAGTCTTCATCAGGAGTATCTAAACGTGATTTTGAGTGCACTAGAAAATGTCAGCCATAAAGTGTCAATATCAAAAGCAGCATAACCAGTCATTGAGGAGATTTATTAAACAATCAGCATCACACATAACGTTAATCTATTTTACGCTACTGGCAATTCATCTTATATTATGAGTAGAGCACATTAGTTTAGGCTCTATTCAAACGAAATGGCATTTAGACACTAGGAGTCATCCTATAAATAAATGTGTAATTTCACGCACTGTCTCTCATTATATTCAAATATATTCTCTTGTGATGGGACACTTGCTTATTGTGACATCTTCCCTTCTAGCTCAAGGTTATCTGACTCTTTAACACAAAATGTGTTTGCTAAATATAATAAGCAACAGTGGTGGACATAAATGTGTTGTTGTTGTTTTTTTTTTCTGTAGGCTATGTTAAGTAGCCTAGCTTGTTGCTAGCTAACTAGTAAACTCCTTCAGCTGGGTTTTTGAGGTAGGACTTGTAGTGTAGTTGGTTGTAGTCAAAAGGGTAAAGATGTTAGATGCTGTAACTAATAATAAACAAAGAAAAAATAATGTCTCCACACTGAAAGCAGGCTACAGCTTCAAAAACTACCAAACAGTGCAATGTTTCGACCAGTCATGTCTTCATCAGGCACAACATAACTACACCTTCCATTTCCATCTTTCTCCACTGATAATCTTTTGCAAAGATTTCTGCTTTCAGTCTGGCCTTAAACATTATGTTCAGATTTGACCTTTTACCATCTACATGTCATCTTTTTGTTTCCTTTACTTGGAAACCAGCTCAGGATTAGTGAAGAAATCATTCGAACGATTGATTTTCCCAGAGTCACATTTACAGCTCACAGCGGGCAGAGGGCAGGACTGGAGGTAGCAGCTCCCAAACACATTGTGATCAATGTGCAGGACTAGCAGCTCCCACCAGCCCACGGAGAGGCATCTGTGCCCTAATGAACACTAACTACAATTCATTGCTAATGGGGGGCACAGTGGGGCGTTTAGAGACAGAACCCCAGGATGCACTTCCTCCGTTGAGTCTGTGCACGCGCGTTCATCTGTGTGTTCATCACTCTCTCAAAGCCTCAGATTTACCCTTGCCATCCTCCACTGCATATTATGCAGCGATTTGTTTCGCTCCGCGCACGAGGCAACAAACCGCTGTGGAAATGCCATGGATAACTAAACAGTTATTCCTGGGCCTATATCCTCTTCTGCTTAGCATCCACATGTCTGTTTATACATCTCTGCCAGCAGGGAGCGGATAAACAAATTGTCACCATTTTTTATTTGTGGGAAAATGTTTTATTTGCAATTCATTGTT
Source organism: Barbus barbus (assembly GCF_936440315.1). Lineage (NCBI taxonomy): Eukaryota > Metazoa > Chordata > Actinopteri > Cypriniformes > Cyprinidae > Barbus > Barbus barbus. The sequence continues at coordinate 16,991,216 of NC_136743.1, read as the reverse complement.
CTCTCATCTTTTGCTGTGACATGGTAATCTGAGAAGATCCTACAAGGCATTTACAGCGCAGGTTGGGTTCTCTGTTCACGTTGACAGGTGCAAAACAATTGCATCGGGTTCTCAGTGATAGCTTCCTAGTATCAGGTTTGTATCCATAGTTGACAATACAGTAAGTCTGGTTGAAATATTTTACTGTCAACAACTGAGACAGTAATCCTTGCTTTGGTAACTCGTACGAAGTTGAGGGAAGAACCAAAGCCTCTGGCACAATATGAAAGCATGATGTGACTTCATTTTGTCATAGCCAAACCTAAAACCATTACCCGCTTGTCAACACTAAAGTTATTCTCGGATCAAATATTTATTTTTTTTACATCTTTCCTCAAGCATATCAAACCGTCTGGAAAATCTTTCATGCCGCTCTGACGTCTGTGTTGCTCTAAGCGCCAGAGTCGCAAAATTGCGACAACAAGACGTCATACTTCATGAAATAGGAGGTGCAGTCAGTTTGGGGTAGGTCTGTGCGCTGTTCCATGCAATGAGAGCTACCATACTCTCAAGAACTATAAACTGTCACATAGATACCTGATTGGACAGATAGCTGGTCAACTGATCAAAAAATAGGCACATGTATTTTACTATGGCACAGTAATATAGTAATAATTTACTGCTTTCTCCTGTTTTACTGTTGATTTCCTCTTTTCCTGATCATTTGGAATGAGGATAAAAAGACAAAAAAACAAACAAACATGCAAATAAGTTCAAACATCCATTCAATATCTATTATTTCCTGAATATTACTGCTGAACTGATCAACAAGTAGGCTACTGTTCACATGCATATAGTAATAATGTAGTACTTTATCCTGTTTTATTGTTGGTTTCCTCTTTTCTGATAATTTGGAATGATGAGAAAAAGACAAAAAAAATCAAACATCAATTCAATATCTACTATTTCCTGAATATTATGAAATTCAAGAGGGCCCACCCCCTGATGACGTCATAAAATGCAAATTAGATGAGTATATTTACACCCCACATAAACTTTCGGTCATGCCCAACATTTTTCTAATTTACAGTAGATCCCTATCTTTAAGCCCTTTCAAGCCACAAGCTTTTGAAATCTTGATGTCAAAATCCAGCATTGTTTTAAAAAAAAAACCCTGGCACCTAAAGGGTTAAGGAGTTCCTCTCTGGCTTCCTGTAACCGAGGGGTTGTTAAGAGATTTATTATTTTAGCAATATTCTTGTTTTAATATGGTCCATCAATATTTGATCATTTTAACACAAGGCTTTAAGACATTTTGCAAAGAAAGACTTAATATCAGTAAATTCTGAGCTTCCTGTCGAAGGCGGATGGAAACAGTGAGGTAAGAATAACTCAATGTCATTTCCTCACATTAGAGATTAAACTCAAATTACACTGCCTGCCTCCTTCCGCTGCTGCTCTGTATTATTAATTAACTCGTGTTGCCTGAAAACTCAACCAACATGTGTACATTTTTCTCTACTGATAACAATTGTTTCACTTGTAATGCAAGTGTGTATTGTAATAAGTACACAAAAGCACACAATATGTTCTTAAAATGAAAAACAATTCAGAATGCACATTGAAATGGCATATTCTATCGTCTACTGCATAGAGAGTTCATTAGGAATGTATTGAGACAACTTTACACTGTTAAAAACATAATATTCCAACTTGGGTAAATGCACACTTTCTGAAAATATAAAATAATTTGAAATATTTGTTTTCTGTGTCAGTTTTACAGTTTGAGACCACTCAGAATGCTACAGGAACAAAACTATTAAAATTATTTTTTAAAAGGATTAAAGCATTAAAAAATACTGTGTATATACATTATTGAAATTTAGAAAGGATGCATCAAATTGCTCAAAAATGACAGTTTATGTTACAAAAGATATTAAATAAATGCTGTTCTCTTAAAATTTCTACCATCAAAGCATGCTGGAAAAAAATACTCATATCCACAAAAATACTTTAGTCATCATTGACAATAATTAGAATTGTTTCTTGAGCAAATCAACATATTAGAATGATTTATGAAGGATTATTTGACATTAAAAACTGTCATCAGAGGAATAAATTACATTTTTAAATATATTAAAATTCAAAATAGTTATCTAAAATTGTAATAAAATTTCTCATTGCTTTTTAACTCAAATAAATGCAGTCTTGATGAGCATGAGAGATTTCTTAAAAAAATATTCATGACAATCTTACCGACCACAAATTTTTGAAAAATGACAAAATATATGCATCATAAACGGAAATCAAAGCATTTTGAAGAATCTGCTGGTTGCTCTTTCTATGCATTCCATATATATATATATATACAGTTGGGCAAAAAAGTATTTAGTCAGCCACCAATTGTGCAAGTTCTCCCACTTAAAAAGATGAGAGAGGCCTGTAATTTTCATCATAGGTACACTTCAACTATGAGAGAAAGAATGGGGGGGGTGTCCAGGAAATCACATTGTCTGATTTTTAAAGAATTTATTTGCAAATTATGGTGGAAAATAAGTATTTGGTCAATAACAAAAGTTCATCTCAATACTTTGTTATATACCCTTTGTTGGCAATGACACAGAGGTCAAACGTTTTCTGTAAGTCTTCACAAGGTTTTTACACACTGTTGCTGGTATTTTGGTCCATTCCGCCATGCATATCTCCTCTAGAGCAGTGATGTTTTGGGGCTGTCACTGGGCAACACAGACTTTCAACTCCCTCCAAAGATTTTCTATGGGGTTGAGACTGGCTAGGCCCTTTTCCACCTAAGCAGTTCCAGGTGCTAGTTCAGAGCCAGTGCTATAGCTGGTTCTTAGTTAGTTCGACTGGCGAACCCTTTAAGAACCGGTTGCTTTTCCACATGCTAGAGAGCCAATACAGAGCCAGATCTTACATCACTGAATACGTTTCATGTTTCGGTTCACTAGCGCAGCACAACAGGCTTGTTCGATGTACATCAGCGCCACGCAGATCGATCGATCGGCACACAACACACTAAAGCACGGTGAGAGCGATCCAAAAGCATAAAGAACCGTCTGCTTTCCAGTCGCTCCCGCAGCACCCCGATATGCCTCGCACCGAACGGTCCGCGCAGCGCCGATCTATCCCGGACAAGCCTAAACAAACTATCAGCAATGGCGGACGTTGCGGTGCTATTTGATGTTCATGGCTTTGCGAACATACATCTGCATCCAAACACGGCGAATCAAACGTGTTAGCGTTTAGCTGCTATTTCAAATATGGCGGTCCAAGTTTCTGTAGTGTCTTGTTGGTCACGGTAACCCCGCCCCCAGCTCCTGACGCAAGCGGTTCTTCCTTCTAGCCCAGCAATGTTTTGGTGCTACTTACGAACCGCTTTTACTGGTTCGGAGCTGGTTCTTTGGATGTCGAAAAACAAAGAACCGGTTCGAAACTAGGCTCTGGCTCCGAACCAGCACTGGAACTGCTTAGGTGGAAAAGGGGTATAGGTCCCCCCGTGTGGTTCTGGGATTTTTGCTCACTGTTCTTGTGATCATTTTGACCCCACGGGGTGAGATCTTGCGTGGAGCCCCAGATCGAGGGAGATTATCAGTGGTCTTGTATGTCTTCCATTTTCTAATAATTGCTCCCACAGTTGATTTCTTCACTTGCCTATTGCAGATTCAGTCTTCCCAGCCTGGTGCAGGTCTACAATTTTGTTTCTGGTGTCCTTCGACAGCTCTTTGGTCTTGGCCATAGTGGAGTTTGGAGTGTGACTGTTTGAGGTTGTGGACAGGTGTCTTTTATACTGATAACGAGTTCAAACAGGTGCCATTAATACAGGTAACAAGTGGAGGACAGAGGAGCCTCAAGGAAGAAGTTGCAGGTCTGTGAGAGCCAGAAATCTTGCTTGTTTGTAGGTGACAAAATACTTATTTTACCGAGGAATTTACCAATTAATTCATTAAAAATCCTACAATGTGATTTCCTGGATTCTTTCCCCCCATTCCTTCTCTCATAGTTGAAGTGTACCTATGATGAGAATTACAGGCCTCTCTCATCTTTTTAAGTGGGAGAACTTGCACAATTGGTCGCTGACTAAATACTTTTTTGCCCAACTGTATATATACAGTCATGGCCAAAAATATCGGCACCCTTGGTAAATATGATCAAAGAAGGCTGTGAAAATGAATCTGCATTGTTAATCCTTTTGATCTTTTATTTTAAAAATTCACAAAAATCTAACCTTTCATTGGATAATAAGAATTTAAAATGGGGGGAAATATCATTATGAAATAAATGTTTTTCTCTAGTACACATTGGCCACAATTAACGGCACCTTTTTATTCAATACTTTTTAAAACCTCCATTTGCCAGTTTAACAGCTCTAAATTTTCTCCAATAATGCCTGATGAGGTTAGAGAACACCTGACAAGAGATCAGAGACCATCCCTTCATCCAGAATCTCTCCAGACCCTTAAGATTCCCAGCTCCATGTTGGTGCTTCTTCTCTTCGGTTCACCCCACTCATTTTCTACAGGGTTCAGGTCAGAGGACTGGAACGGCCATAGCAGAAGCTTGGTTTTGTGCTCAGTGACCCATGTTTGTGTTGTTTTTGAGGTTTGTGTTTGGATTATTGTACGGTTTGAAGATCCAAACATTATAAGATTTCTAACAGAGTCAGTCACTTATTGATTTTTTATCTGTTGGTATTTGATAGAATCCATGATGCCATGTGTCTAAACACGATGTCCAGGACCTCCAGCAGAAATATAGGCCGTATATTTCATTGTACACATGGGGTACTTTTTTATCCCTGTGTTGTTCACCAAACCCATCTTGAGTGTTTGCTGCTAAAAAGTTCATTTTTTAGTTTCATCTCACCATAGAAGCCAGTCCCACTTGAAGTTGTCTGATAACTGAATATGCTCAAGTTTGTCTTTGGATGAGGGAGGAGAATTCTCCTTGAAACCCTCCTAAACAACATGTGGTGATGTAGGTGCTGTTTGACAATTTTTTTTCAAGGTTTTCTCACCCCGAGACTCAACTATTTTCTGCAATTCTCCAGCTGTGTTCCTTGGAGAGTCTTTAGCCATTCAAACTCTCCTTCTCACCGTGCATTAGGACGATACAGACACACGTCCTCTTCCAGGCAGTTTCGTAACATTTTATGTTGATTGAAAATTCTTAATTATTGCCCTGATGGTGGAAATGGGAATTTTCCCTGCTCTAGCTCTTTTCTTAAAGCCACTTCACTAATTTGTGAAGCTCAATTATCTTTTTCTGCACATCAGAAATATATTCTTTGGTTTTGATGGATGATTAAGGGAATTTGGGCTTTGTTTTCCTTCCTATTTATATTTTTGTGAAACAGGAAGCCATGGCTGGATAATTTCATGTACATAATCACCCTGGAGCGCTCATAATTGTGAATATGAATGGGAATATTCTTCAGAGATATTTTACTCATAAGAATTTCTTGGGGTGCCAATAATTGTGTCTGTGTATTTGAGAAAAATATTTATTTCATAATATTTCCCCCCATTTTAAATTCTTATTATGCAATGAAAGGTTAGATTTTTGTAAAAAAAAAAAAAAAAAAGATCAATAGAACAATGCTGATTTATTTTCACAGCCTTCTTTGATCATATTTACCAAGGGTGACACTGTTTTTGGCCATGACTCTCTCTCTCTCTCTCTCTCTCTATATACACCTAGGATAGTAACATATTTATATTGTTCAGGACTTTGGGTTCCTAATTTTTAGGAGTAAGAAGATTGCTTTGTGCATCGATTGCTTATGTGCATTTTAGTGGTTTATCGCTCTAGAAAAAGTTTCATTGAATTTCTCCTCTGGGGCCATAAAGTATTTCTATTTATCTCCTGAGATTCATTTTCTATAAAGTGAATCTTCTTTGTAAAGACATTAATGAGCCAAACCCATTAAAAAGGTTACCAAACCTCTCGATTTACATTGTAAGTTTGACATTATAAATCAAGGACTTCGTATTGTTAGTGTGCATTTGACCGTCCTTGGCAGTGCAATCCCCTGACGCAGCACTCCGCTGAGGAATTGCTCTTCTCCATCTCTTCTTCCATCCCTCACCACTGTCAGAAGCTTAAATCTACACCTCTCAGGTCCCACACAAACGCAGGAAGTCATTAAGCAGCCGATATCAACAGCCTAATCACCAAAGGATTGGAAAAAAGCTGCTGCATGTTAAGAATCCCTACTGAAACAACCCTGCTGATGTATGCAAACAACATTTACCCCAAAGATACAGTGACATCAAAGGGAACATTGAAAATATATTCGTATACTTTAAGGTGCTTATCTTAGGAAGTGTGTGCATGCTTGTAACCTGTGCACTTGTTTGGCTAGCATACTGCACATAAATCCTGTTCCATGAAATTTCCTTCACTGTCTTTCTTTCGTGACTTGCAGTACAATGCCTCTACAGTACAATCTTTCATTACAGAAATACTTCACTTAAAAATTAACATCGCCATCATTCCTGTACTGCTAAATAAATAAAAGACTAGAATATTTTTATTTTTGTCATGAAAAATGAAATATTTTCCAATTTAAATCTTCTATTTTCATTTCCAATCTTAAAATGTATTTTGGGTAAATGTGTTTAATATGCTCTACTGCTAAATTTTTTTTATTTTTTTTAGATAAATTGGTACTTTTATTAAGCAGAAATGTAGTAAATTGATCAAAAGTACAGTAAATAAATTGAAAATGTTACAGATAACTCGATCTTTATTTCTAATTTCTAAAAAAAAAAATCACAAAAATAATTTATGACAAAAATATTAAACAACACAACTGTTTTCAACATTGATTACAATAAGAAATGTTTCTTGAGCACCAAATCAGCATTCAACAAGATTTATTTTTGGCTTTTATTAAGATAGGATAGTGTAGTGTATACAGGAAGAGAAGTGGGAGACAGAGAGTGGGGTGGGATCAGGAAAGGCCCTTGAGCCGGGATTCAAACTTGAGACACCCACAACGCAACAGCTTGTTGGCACACTGTTCACTGGGCTATCGTGCTGACCCAAATCAGCGTATTTGAATGATTTCTGAAGGATCATGTGACATTGAATTCAGCTTTGCCATCACAGGAATTAATTACATTTTAAAATATCTTTAAATAGAAAACAGTTAGTTTACATTGTAATTATATTTCACAACACTATTTTTATTGTATTTTTGATCAAATAAATGTAGCCTTCGTGAGCATATAGACTTCAAAAAATATTTTTTTAAAAGTCTTCCCGAACCCAGATTTGTGAAGAGTAGTGTATTTTTGACAATATGAAAATAATTTACTTTCTTTGGTGTAAAGGTCCTTGCACACTGAGTCTGAAATTTTCGTATGCATTTTTTCGTATCCATCATCCTTTCCTATCAAAATGCTTGCTACAGATGCGAAAACGCAGAAAATCGAACCTGGTCCGAAATTTTTATGATGGAGGAAAGTTTCGAAGGCAGTTAGTAAACAAAACACGAGGTCGTATTTATTTTTTAATGTGCGAACATTTCGGATGAGAATTTCGGACTGTGTGCAAAGACCTTAAGGAGATTAAAGTATTTTGAAAAACTTTCTGGTTGCTCCTTCCATGCAATTACTGCACGATGAATGGTGTTTTCGCATCCTTAAAGGGGACCTATTATGCAAAAATCACTTTTATAATGTGTTTGAACACAGTTGTGTGGCTGCAGTGTGTGTAAACATCCAGCCTATAATGGTAAAAATCTACCAATTCCTTTTTTTTTATAAAATCAATAAATCATGAACAGTCTCTCCAAAAGCTGTTTCAGATTCTCCCTCTGTTCACGTCACCATAAACTCCCCCCATCTGAGCAGAGGACACTGTGGTTAAATTAAATTTTCGAAGGAAATATCCCAGAAAAAAATCTGTAACATCCCTTAAATGTTTAGGAATCAATACCAACACTTCGTGCGTGAACGTCAACTCCAGACAAAGTAAGTATCACGCGTTTGTTTTCCAAATTGCTTTTCTGAAAGAGCTTCTTGGCCCTCTGTAAGGCTAATTGCTAAAGCTATGATTGTCTCTGTGTGTTTTCACTGATGCTGTCTTCAAGTGCTATCAGAATGATCGTGAATAGGAATGTGGTAGTTAAAAGTTGCATATGAAAGCAATGTGAGTCAATCGCTTGAAGTTGTCGAGCTCATAATCATAAGTGGGACTTATAAAGTTTTTGATAGCATGAGACCATCTATGTTGTTATTTTTATCCTGCAGTGCTCCCCGTCTGTGTAATTCATAAGCGTGAATTTATTATGCACAGTATAATCAGATGACTGACTTTGAAACCGAGTAGTTTTCTGTAAAGATAACAGGCTTGTATTAATAGTGGAATGTTTATTTGCAAAGGCTAGCACTGCTAATGCCAGAGCTTGAGCTCGTGAAGCTCCGCCCTCATCTCCGGGAGCAACAGCTCACTCGCTTTTAAAGCAACACACTCAAAACAGCGCGTTTTGGCTCACACCCTAAAAGTGGCAATTTTAACAAGCTATAAAACATTTTCTGTGGGGTATTTTGAGCTAAACACATATACGCCCTGGGGACATCAGAGACTTATTTTACATCTTGTAAAAAGGGGCATAATAGGTCCCCTTTAAGAATTTTGAAAGCCCCAGTACCCATTTACTGTAATTGAAAAAAAGTCAAGGTTTGGAACAATGAGTGTGAAAACATGATGACAAAATGATTTATCTGTGAGCTGTTCCTTTAATATAAGATGTTAGAGCAGACTCCATCTTTCTAACACATTTCTGTTCCGTTGATCTTGCTTCTGAAAGGTCAGGATGACTTTACCCTGCAAGGTCACAGAGGCCAGATAATTTTTTGCCAAGTTCATGATGTGTCTGATTCCATGCCATCAGTTAAGCTTGCCTATGATGTCAGACTTGGCCATGACTGCTCTCTCTGAAGTGATTCACCGGCCTGATTCAAGTCATTTGAATTTTCTTTTGTTTGGATGAGTAGACAGTTCAGATGGTTTAGTGATCCAGTACAGTGAGTGATGATATTTAAGGATTTAAGGGACAAATGGAACATCTTGGGGCAGCGAAATCTGCCGAAACTTTTGACTCGTGAAAATTTGAAGGACTTGTTTAATGTGCTACTTGAACTTAGGCTTTGCGGAGTAGAGGGGCGATAGAAAAACAGCCAAATGCTGTCTGCAGAGTTCTTGCTCTGGTCTCTGCAGAAAGAGGAGTGATAGGCTCTTAAGATGTTTATGTGTTAAAAAACGACTCAACGCAGATCAAACACAATCTTTATGAGCCCTACTTCTAGTCTAGTGCTGTCATAAAAAGTGGATGCTGCAAAATGATTGATTTCTTTTTTGGAACAGAATCCATTATTAAAATTATTTTGGTAATTTGGTGAATCTGTTCATTTGGAACATTTTTTGGCAGTGGTTCAGGTTGAAATAAAGTGTTCATTCATTCATTCATTCATTCATTCAGCTTGGCTCTGTGACCACATTTTACTTGTTTCATTCTTCAGGCTCCTGAAATACTTTACCAAAACTATTTTTATATTTTTTGTACTTTCAATCATGAAGCAGCGTGGGTTCTTGGGACAACTCCAAGTGCATGAAATTATGAAACAGAAATAATGGGTGAGATTAATCAGGTTGTTCCTAATTTGATTTCAGAAAGCATTAGTGGGGAAAAAAAAATCAAGATGGAACGCCACGGAGGCAGATATACCAGCCTCGTGATGTATCCGGCGCTTGATCATCATTAATAAGAAATGTAATCAGCTGTAGCAGTCCAAGTTTATTAAATTTGCTGACCTAAAAGGATGAGATAGCATTGCTTGATTCATATTTTGTTAAAGAAATAATGTGGAAATAAAGTCCATTCAGTTTCACAAAATTTTAAACCATAATCATATCATTTCAAATGGAATAGTTTACATTTTAATATATATTCCTCATAATTCCTTATAATAATAATAATAATAAAGTTATTATTATTATTGGTTAAAACATAAGTATCCATTTGAATAGATGTAATATACACAATAATAGAAATTATAAACAGGCATATTTCAGATGAGTTTCTATTAGATTTTAAATTTGCAGTGTTATTTTATAATTGAAATGCTATTTTATATTTTATTCATATTTAAATGAACATTTATTTTTTATTAAAGATTTAGTCATTTAATATTTTTAACAAATTGTCTATATAGTTTTAATCATTTTTATTTCAGTTTTATATTGCCTTGATGAAAAAAAAAGATAAAAAAAAATATTTCACTTTATTTCAGATTAAGGTTATTTTATTTCAAGAAACAAAAAAGGTTTTAGTTTACTATAATAACCCTGACACTTACACATTTAAAAATGATAATAAATTATTTATCTTTAGTTATATAAATATATTGATAGAGTGTACGCAGTTTGTTGAGTTTTTTTTCTTCACAGCTCACTATATATGTATAAAGCAGACATGTATGGAAAGAAACAATCAACACGCTCCTCTGGGATTCAGGATGTTCTTAGCCTCAGTGAAAAAGCATATATAAGGTAAACATTTGAAAATATCTCCAAAGTCTTGAAGCTTTCCGGTTCCACTATTATTCAGGAAGACTGATGCTTGTCATAAAATCTATAGCGCTCTGGTTTTCTTTATATTGCCTGCAAGACTCCAGCCTCTCTGTGAAAGCTAGACGCCAAACGCACCTGAAAAGCATTAAAGCAGACAGCATCCATTATCACGGGCTCTTTCAGTGCTCTTATACCACTCATTAGCTTTTCGGTTCTCTATGAAAAAGGCTTATGTCAAGCTCTGTCAAAGCATATTATTGTTCTGCTTTTGGTTTATACTTGCATAAGGCTGCATAATGCAGCACGGGGCAGATTCCTTTTTACCTCTCTGCGATTTATTAGAAGGAAGCACCTCACCTCTCTGTGATCTTACAAGAGCCAAGGATGTTAGATGGGGGTAGGAAAGGTCGGGAAAGCAGAGCAGCAGGCATGACTACACTCTGGCGTCTCTCGTCTCGTGCCAGTGTGCTGCATGAACGCTCTGGCCATTCTCAACACCTCCAAATCTGCAAAGGTCACTGACTGCAAATCGTCATACGAAGGGCAGTGGAATCTGAGTTGCTGCATGAAGACGGTCTCGTAATAATGCATGAACCAAAGGGGATCAATGGATCTGCCCCTTTTAATCACTTAGGTCGGGTTAATGAAATGCTTGGCAGGCTAATCATCTCAAAAGCTACATATGCTCTGCTTCTCAGTTTGATGAGATCACTGAGGAATGCCCTATTAGAGGGAACGAGAATGATAAGCCTGAGAAGGTTCAGAAAAATTCCAAGATTCATGTGCAGCAGAGCTTCTGTTTTCACGCACACTACCAACGACCTCAATTACCTCTGAATCTAAAGGGCAGCCTCTCAGATATGCATCAATGAGAACATGGTTTTAAAGGGATAGTTCACCACAAAAATGAAGATTCGGTCATTGCTTTCTTAGTTGATGCAATATATGATACATTTTGAATAATGTATTGGTTGTTCTTTTCCATGCAGTTACGAAGAATGAGCAAAAGCAGAATAAAACTGTAATGAAGAATGGGCAAAAGCATCATTAAAAAATCATAAATTTGTCTCTGTGGCTCGAATGGTATGTAAAGCTCTTCTTGCAAGTATGGGTGCTGAAAACTGAAAATTCGTTCACATCAGGTGAGCTGTTAGCCACTGAAACAGGAGAACTAAGTCAGTGAGTCAAGAACCGAAGCAGTCCAATTTGTGAATGAATCAGAATTCAGACTAGTTTTATGAATCATTGAAACGATTCAGTTCGAGCTAATGATTAGTTCATGAATCAAGGATTGCTACTTTACTCAAACACAAGTTACAGAATTTTGGTCTGTTTCTTAAACAATGCTTTATTGCTTCAGAAGACTTGTGTATAGAAAAGTACATACTGTTCAAAGGTTTGGGGTCAGAGAGTTTAAATTAAAGAGTTTAATTTAGAAGTCTCACCAAGGCTGAATTAATTTGATCAAAAATACAGTAAAAAAGTAATATTGTGAAATATTTTTGCAAATTTTCAGCAGCTATTATTCCAGTTTTCAGTTTCACGTGATCCCTCAGAAACCCCATTTAGGACTCAAAAAAACTATGGTTATCAGTGTTAAAAAAACAGTTGTGCAGCTTAATATTTTTTTGTGGAAACTGTGCTACATTTTTTTTTTATTCTTTAATGAATAGAACGTTTGAAAGAGTATTTATTTAAAATAGAACTGTCTTTACTGTTACTTTTGACCAATTTGATGCATCCTTGCTGAATAAAATAAGAATCTTACCAATCTTTTGAACGGTAGTGTAAGTCATGTAATTAAAATCTACAATTTGTGTGTGCTATGTATTTTTATGCTGACAGTATGTATTTTGTATTTCATGTATTTTTTCTGGTGCGATATTTGCTAAGCATGTGAAGTTGCTGCATGTTTCAAATCAGTCACTTATGGAGGTTCTTTACAATTTGGCTTCTCCTTTAGAAGCAACAACTAACTGGGTTTTGGAGCAAAGTTAATGACTCCATTATATATATAACTTCCTCATAATTAAAAAAAGTATAGTATAATCATAAACTTTAGACCACAAACAGCAATGACCTGCCAAACCAAGACTAGGATTGAAATTCCTTGCAACACAAACACAATCAGCAAATGAAGACACTTGACAGCACCTGTTCACATGACGAAATAGTATCCCTGTGATAATTCACTTATCACTGATAGGGTAAACCAGGTTTTCAGTACATCTAATTAAATCAATTTAGCCTTTCCTCCAGCTCCCTGCACCCTTACAGGGAAAAAGAGGGGAAGCGAGCAGGTTATTTCAAATTATGGTGGCTATAAACTGTGACATGCACAGAGCCTAAAAACACATATATATATATACACACAAGCAGTGAGGGTTCATCGCTGTGGATCTGATAAGTATGTCTGAACCATAATAAAAATGAATCCAGCTCAGCAATACTAGCCTACCCAGCAGCAGGGTGAGATGTATGTATTTACATAGTGCATGTAGGGAAATATTCCTTGAAATACAGAACCATGGCCTTCATTAAACTTTAACGCACAGAACACAACTCGGGTGTCAGCCGGGGACAAGACATTTTCCATTTTAAACCAAAGTTAGATCTGCAGTGCTTCTCTGTTCCAAAAAGTGCACTAATAAATGGTATGTTGAGTTTTCACAAACTCTTTCAACTTCTTAGGGACTAGCCAATGTGCAGTCACAGTACTTTACACCTTAATAATATGATGTTAAGTTAATTAACCGCATGAAACTCATTAGTTTTTATCAGAACCATGTTTGCTCAGTCTGATAAAACAGAGAGGGGTTATGGAGTGTTTGACCAAATGAAATGAGGTTTTATATAGATACCCTCCTGCTGTGCTCACTATTTATGCATGCCGACCCTAATTTGAAGTCCAAATTACTCTTCATCTCAAACACAAGTCAGGGGAGGGAGACGGTTTATGATGTTCCCGTTTTCACAAAGTCATTGGTTTGAATTGAAAGACTGTGCCAAGCAAGAATATAATCTTTTTAGCCCAGTAAGGAAAATCAACTGCTTTGCCTCTAGCAAATTCTTTTATAATATATGAGTATATAGCACTTCAGATTTTAATAGAATTATCCATTTTAGCTCCTTTCCTCATAGCAGCATGTCCTGATGGTTCACGGCATCCAGTGTGTGGCTGAACTGTCTGGTGGACACAAAAGATTGTGCTGAAATTAGTCACGCAGGATGTGCTGAGAATGTAGATATCGCACAATGATATTTAAAAGCATTGCTCTCCTGTACGCGTCCTTCTATAAAGCATTATGGCAGATTATGGAGTGCTGCAACATGCGGTTAGACAGAAACCGCACGGATGCTGCATTAATCCATGCTGTAATTGCAGAGCTTCTGCTCAGAGGCTTTTTCTGATGTACCTCTCAAAATTCAATTTCAGAACTCATTGACTCAACTGTTGCATCGTAAACGCAAGAATGTCTAATGTATGCATATGTCACAACAACAGTGAAGTCATAGGAAGAGACTCAGGAGGATTATCTATATGGGCGCTCACATGTGTTAAATAAGGTGGGTGCAATCCCTCCAAGATAAACGTTTGTTTTAATTGGTTTTCTGATTAACGTGTAATCCATTAATTTATATATTAATTCAAGCTGAATTCAATTGACTACTGGGAGGGTCCAGTGATACGAGCCGTCTGGAAGGACGTATATGAATATTTATTCTCACCGCTTGAGTCAGCTTGAAGGTGAGTAAAAGACAATCGCATACCTCTGCTGAAAACCAAGTGGAGCGATCCATGTGTCAGGACAGGACAGTTGCGTAGGTCTTGTGAAATTTTGATTTACCCTCAAAATCACCTGCATCTCTGAAATATCCTGAAATGTGGGTTTGTATGCGGTGGAGCTGAAAAAACAATCAAGCAAGCATCACTGGTTACATGTTAGTGTCAGACATCAGACAGGCTTCATAGTACATGACCATTAAGCAAAAACGCAAATGGTTTTTGGTGACGTTGTTCAGGCAAAAGGACTGAGGTGTGGTTCAGAACAGGAAAAGAGATTAACTGATAGATTTGTTTCTGAAATAGATTGCATGCTGCAGTATGAGCCAAATAGAGTAAGCTGTCATTTTTATGAGATGTCTGTAGCACATACAGTAAAAAAAACTGTCTAAAGTATTGCTGCACAAAGGACATGCTGCCCGAATTTCGAAATGGTTCATATGCTTTTTACTCAGTCAGTGGTCTATAATCCTCAATTAGTCTTTGACATCCAAGCTATTATTACTAGCAAATGGATTTGAGGGTGCAAAGCTTTTCAAAATGCACAAGTAATTGCTTAAAAAGTGTTTCATGCATTGCGGTACTAATATGTTTCTTGTCAGACAGGAAATTAACTAGTTGTATTAAAGAAAAAAAATGGACTGAAATGCTGTAGGATCAGATTTGTAGTGATAAGTTCATATTTCTAGTGTTCTTTCAAAGGTGGAAAGGGCACATGTTCATTCCTTCCTCAGCTGAATGCATATGTGCATCATTTTCTTTAGACTCCAATCCTGTTATGGAAGCATTGTGTAATGAGAAGTTTATGGCAGATATACGTTTTCTGTTTAATTACTAAAGGAGAAAAATATATTTTAATGAGCTTATTGCAACATATGAACCACCCATTGGTGAAAAAATGCCTACGGTGCCTACAGTACCAAATTTAAATGCTCTGTTAAGGGGGTCTTGGGATGTTAAAATGTAAAATTAATTGAAATAAACTAATGGTCTGTCTAAATCAAAGGACTGTATTGTAACTCTTGTTTTGATGAACAGAAAAATCTATTACATTGTGTTTCAGTTTTGCTCTCAAACTGAGTGACAAGTTAATATATTTGGATTAGTGTTCTATAGCAAACAAAGGCCACTGTAAATTAATTCTACTGAACAGAGCATCCGTGTTTGCATGGAATTATTATTTAAAAAATTTATGAATAGGGTATTGTCCTTGAACTATGCCAAACCGTCTGAATTCAGGAGGCAATTACTGCCTCAGTCACCTCTTCATCTCTTTTTAAGCCTTCACTGAAATCATTAACTGTAAAAAATATATATATATATATATATATGTGTGTGTGTGTGTGTGTGCATGTTTATGTGGTTTATGAGGACACAAATTTGTATAATGACATGGGTATGACAGAGGTATTACAATATGAAGGTGGTTTATGAGGACACTGCCTATGTCCCCGTAATTCAAAAGGCTTAAAAAACATACTAAATGGTGTTTTTTTGAAAATCTAAAAATGCACAAAGTCTCCTGTGAGGGCTAAGTTTAGGTGTAGGGTTGGTGTAGGGCAATAGCACACACAGTTTGTTCAGTATAAAAACCATTACGCCTATGGAGAGTCCCCATAAACCACAAAAACCAACATGTTTGTGTGTGTCTAAATAAATAATATATTTGGCTTGGCAGCCACTGGAGCGTAGAGGATTTTGCACCCATCTCAATTTAAAGCTGCACTCAGGGAGTTTTTGCTTTATCTTTGCATTTAGCTGGCTCACATTTGTCCCGATAGAAGTAGATTTTGACTTTATATTGACATCTGAATGCAGTCTGGAGGCAGGAAATTACTTTTCTAACAGGAATTTGTTGTTTTAATATCAATATATTGGACATTCTTGGATTTAATCTTAATATTTTTGAATATTGTTGATAGTTTGTATTGGTACACTCTTAAAAATAAAGGTGCTTAAAAGGTTCTTCACAGAGATGCCATAGAAGAACCATTTTTGGTTCCACAAAGAAACATTCAGTCAAAGTTTCTTTAAAGAACCATCTCTTTCTTACCTTTTTATACTCTGAAGAACCTTATTTCACCACAAAGAACCTTTTGTGAAACAGAAAGGTTCTTCATATGTTAAAAGTTCTTTATGGAACCATTTAGACAAAAAAGGTTCTTCTATGGCATCGTGAAGCACCTTTATTTTTGTATATGGATGACATTGGATGTGGCTGTGACCAACTTGATTCACTGTGAAAAGCAAGGATGAAGGCAAAATATAAAGTAAATGTATTATTATTATTATTATCCTTATTATTATTACAACTATACCAGTAACTTGCTCAACTGCATGACACAACTGATCATGTGATGCTAACATGGCAGCGGCCGAGAGGGGGGACCCGCTTTACGTACGTTTTTTTTTTCTTATCATTAGTTGTTTTGTTTTTTTTTTGGGGGGGGGGGGGGGGGGGGGGGGGGTGCACTGGAGTCGTAAACTTATTTTAATGACATTCCTCGCCAAAAACGCTGTTCATTTAATTATGTGTAAAACTTTTTATCAAGCAAAAATGACTGACTACCCCTTTTACTAGCCTATTTCCTTAAGTGAAGATTTGAAGGCATTTAATAATGTTTCGTAAGTGGCATTTGGGAAATCTTAATTCTTCCTAATCTGATCTTCTAGCAAACCTGCGTGGTCACAACTGTCCTCCCTCCGAGCTCGGTGATGCTGAGAAGATCTCCAGTGGCACAGCACCTCCTCCCTAAACGGCGCGCACACCACCTCCTCGCCTTCAACACTTGGAGTAGACGAATGGTTGCACTACTTGCATTTTAACCGAGGCTCCATCCGCGTGCGCGTAAAACCATTAAGGACAAGAACAACTGGACAAGGATAGAGTGATGCCATCTTGTGACGAAACCTCAATCCAGTTGCGAAAGGAGCAGGATGAATTTAATGCTCTCCAGATTATTGGCATACCTTCACGTCGGGCTCCAGTTCGCGCTCCAGATGTTTATTTACCCTTGTCATCTGCATCCCCAGCCCTGTCACATCCTGGCACGCATTGGGCACACAGTGCGCTTGGGTGCGCTCCTGCCGACCCGCCAACAGTCCAGGATACAGGGCGCCCTCAACCGCGCCCTGGTCCACCTCCGGCAAAGTGGGAACAACTTCTTACCGTACAACCTGAGCTTGGAAGTATTGTCCCGAGAACCGCTCAATGGAGACCCGGAGTCCATGTTCAGGTGCGTGTGTCAGGATATCGTTGTTCAGGGAGTCTCGGCTGTGCTTGCGTTCCCTCAGAGCCACGAGGAGCTCGTACAAGCGGAGTTCATGTCCTCGTTTTTGGAAATACCTTTCATCAGCATCATTGAACAGGGCGAACCTCTTAAGATACAGGTGAGCAGCAAACTCATTTTCTGTACTTTTATACAAAGCGTTCTTTTGATTTTAAGGAAGATATGGCCAAGCTGTTCCGGCGTCGGTCTTGTGTAAGTTGGTCTTGTTTTCGATCTCGATGTACAATTTGCTTATACTGGTTGTTTTTATTATTTGTTACGTCGTTTATACTCTCATCAACTGTCATTCTTGTTATTGAGGCATAATGAACGTAATAAATTAGCGCATGACAACCGGGAAATGTTTTGTTTCAGCGTTTTTTTGTTTGTTTTTTCCAACTGTGTGTCAAACTTTAATATAGGCTAATGTTACCAAATTAGTCTTAAACATATAAAGCTTTTAGAAATCTACAACTTATCTCAAAACTGTATAAATGAATGTCAAGTATATAGTGGTGTTGTCACCACCAATTTAAAACATGGACTGTTTTGTGCATTTAAATGCATACAAATGTATTTAGTTTATTTAAAACTGATTATTTCAAATTATTTATTAGGCCTTCTTATCCCACTATTTCCTTTTAAACATTCTGATTTAAATTGGTAAACATAAACAGAAAACTAAATTGGAAACAAATGATAGAAAAATGCATAAAACAAAGGTCAACACTGAACCACTCTAAAACATAAAACTGTATGTAGTCATAGTTGTGGCAAATGTTGGTCTACACTGTCTCATTTTGTGCAGTGTTTGAGGAAAGCAGTTTAAAATGCAAAAGAACAAGACCTGCTGATAGACACCAGTTGTGTCATTTATGAAATTGTAAACCAGACGTGAAATTATTAGCCAGATTCTTTTATCCTGTAAACCTTCTATATTGCACTGTTATCTAGTGGAACATAAAGAAAGGCTCAAGTCTGTAAGAGGTAGAGATGTGGCATGTATTTCAGGTGTTTTTGTCCAGGGGCCGAACACAGAGGTCCTGATGTATTCCAGTGGAACAATCCTAACACTGTTTAGGGCTCAGGGTTGAGGCGCCCTGACTCTCGTTAGTATTCTAAGCAGCAAACAGAGCGGATGCCAGTCACACCAGTTGTTTCTGTCTCCAGCAGTGCAGCCAGTTGCAGCGGTTTCTCCTGGCAGGGAAACCTCAAAAGATTTTCCTCCCATCAAACTCTGCCAGCATATGGACACAAAGGAACAAAGGCACCCCTGATTTTGCATAAAGAGCCGTGAACAGCGGGTCAGCAGAGAGACTCATCTTTTAAGATGCTCCTTAATAACAGCATGATTTATCCTACATCTTATAAAGTGTCAGTCAAAAGGCTTTTGTGTCTTGTACATTTATGGCCTGGTTGCTTGTAAAAGCTGCTTCATATACAATGTTATTCTTAGCCAAGGCGAAAACATAACCAAGGCCATTTATGTGATTAATGAAAATTATTAGCAAAATGTTTGTGATTGCTTCATTTTGACACAGCCCTCAGGAAGTGTGAAATCATTAGTGCCCATCTTTTTCCTGACAGAGCAAGGCTTGGCTCATGCCATCACTGTGGAGTCGTTAACTTTCCAAATTACTTTAACAAATTAAAAGATATATTTGATGCCATAAATTTCCCTGACTAGCATGGGGAGAAGGTTGCTCATATATTTTAGGACGCAACCCCAGGATATTATGCTGTCTGAATGCCTTTCAAAAGCAATATTCTCTATCCTTGGTGAATAACGTCTCTTTTCGGCTCTGAAATAGCCATCCACTAGTGTCTTCTACAGAGCACTCCTCTGAATTTGCAATCTGAGTGATTCCCATGAAATATTTTTTCATTTCCGTGACTATATTTTCCCCAGAGCCAATCAAACGCTGGGTAGATTACCATATTCTTAGTGTGTCTTAAGTAATTTTGTTTGCTGACCAAATATGCTGGGCCTGTTTTGTTCAGGAAAATTCTTCTGCTCATCTACGCTTGAATGCTCATTAACTTGTCTCCCTTCTGTAGCAAATATTCCCAAGCACAAAAGAAAGATTAGCACATGCAAAACTCATTTTGTCCCATTGAATGAAATCACATTCTAATCCAAAGGCCTTTCTCAATTATGCCCCTTTGTTAGCTCACCACTGGACAACTACTGGAAGGTTATTAAGCTTAATGAATCCTTAATTCAAGAGGGCTGTTGACACTATCCAAATGTTGATTTTTCAGTTAAACTACAGTTCGTAAGATTGAGAGTGGACTGAGAATGACCTTATTCATGTACACCTAAATGAAGACATTAATTTGTGAAAAGCTAACGTTATCTTGTAGATGCCCTCATTATGTCACAGCATGACCTTTTGCCATTGCAAAATGTCTTGCAGTAATTGTGGAAAAGAGTAACCTTTGGAAAATTGAAACCACAGAGCACTGGTTCCTTAACAGTGTACATTTTGAATCTCTAAACCAGGGCCAAGAACCAAGTCATCAGATGAATATTCATATAATCAGACAGCACTATATTGATTTTGAACAACACTTTCAATAAAAAATAAGCTAGTTTTAAATAACTTATGCTTCAAACCCAATATTGTCAGTTACTTTGTGTATATCAATCCGTAAATGAAAATAGTTTCAAACAAAGCCACAGCAGAACCTACCGTTATAGCTACCATATAGTGCATATAGTGCTTATTACATTACAATACGTTTCAATGCATCTTAATATTAATAAACAGGAAAATAAAATTAATCAATTATGAAACAAATTAAGTTACAGGTGTAAAGCAACTCTACTACTGAATGAATCAGTGTTATGACTGAATTACTTGACTGAAAGATTCAATGACTCACTCATGAAGACAGTGACTGCATCCGAAATTGCATATCTCCCTATTATATAGCAGGTGAAAAACAGTATGTGAACATAGTATGTCCAAATTCACAGTATCTATAAAACAGTAGGCAAAAAATATTTGGATGACCTATTTTTCTGGCGAGATTTTTCAGTGTGTACCCAATAAACACTATCCCATAAGGCCAGAGGAGGGTAGTTTTGAAAGGCAGTGAAGTGACGCAGCTGACGCTGATAGGTCACATGATGAAAATAAAAAAAATCCAGCTTTTTTTAACAGTCGAAAAGTAATTATTTTATAAAGAATTACCTACTCAGAGAGTATGTGATTTCGGACATATTAGCCAGTCACTTGTTTCATTCCTGAATGAATCAGTTTTTTTGAACAAGTAGATTAAGCAAATGATTTAGAGAGTTATCCATAAAACAGTCACATGTTTTGGTATGAACCAGCATTTTGAATGAAGTGGTTGAATGAATGATTCACTAAATCACTCATAAAGACAGTAACTTGTTGCCACCTACTGGCATATCAATGTAATCTGCAACAAGAGTCACTGAAAAAATCTCCACCACTTACACATAGCCTGTCTGGAAAACACAAACACAGACCAGTGAAGTGATACAAACTGTGAAAAGTCCCAGTGCTATTCAGTGTATATCAGCACTCAACTTCAAATTCAAGGACTGTATCTGTTATATAGTAGATTGTAAAGGGCCATTCACACAGAATGTGTTTTTGCATTTAAAAAGTAGCATACAGACATGCTTTTTAATAGTTGAACTTCTTTTAATGTTACATAGGAACAATGGAAAAGCATTGCAGTAGAATACTAAAACGTGTTCTGTGTAAATGGCCCCTAAGTCAAAGAAAGAGATGCAACAGTAGATACATTATCAGAAATCACATTGTAAAATGGAGTGCCGTCATATTGTGTTGAAATTGAATTTTAAGGAAAATGAGCTCAAAACCTTCTTGTCTGTTATTTGCATGTGCAGTGCAGCGTGTAAAATGCATAGCTGAAGTAAACCATACAACATTACCCATTTCTGTGCACTGCACAAAATAAATATTTCTAAAAGCACCTGGAGAGCAAGCACTTATTAGTCATAGAGGTGGTCTACACTCCTGTTGCTACAATGCCATGCACACATGCACACAAGTCAACACCTATTCCCAGCCGGAACAATGCTGATCATCGGAGCATTGCTGCTGTGATTGTCTGCAGCCTGGATCGCTCCATTATGGAGGCCGAGGGTGTAAATAAAGTGTGAAATACCTGGAGGGGATGGTCTGTAATCTCCCACATGTGCAGGGCTGAGATAAGCACAGATGGGCCGCTGAGGTCTGTGACAGTGAGGATGGGGGAAGAGCATGGTGCATCAGCCAGGTGAGGAAGAATGCTGCGAGCTGCGCTCACAGGGCCGAGATGGCTCAGTGTTGCCAGGCACTTAGCATTACAGCACCCCAGCACATTCATACGATTTAATACACAGCCGCGTATGTGGTTTAATACCGTCTGGATTTGGGTTAATGCCCATATACTGTAAGCCGAGAATGCTCTGACCCATCAAAACTAATTGAGCAAGTAAGCTGAGGGATGTTTTTGGATGCTCCGTGTTGGTGTATGTGTTGTAAAAAACAAGTTTTTCTCTATTTTGGTGCAGTTGCAAGAATATGAGAGTTTAATTGAATCTATAAGTCTGTTTCCAATAAGTGGCACTACTGTGCCCTGAGGTACTTATGACTCTTTCCCGACCTTATACCTTATTTCCGCTCTAAAATGTGTGTCTTTGAAAATTCAACCCTCTTTCAGCCTGAGGTGAGCTTTGAAGTGGTGCCTGATCTCTCAATATAAGGTGATTGAGTTTTCACTTTGCTTCTGAATATGGTGCCTCGCTGAACGAATCTCTCTGGTGTTCAGATCTCATGACAGAAATGATTCATTGTCTTTATTTTGGCTGTTGGCAGCATTATGCCGGGCACAGCGCTGACCAGGCTGCACTGATGCCAACGATGCCTCTCCAGAGTGGCTAATTCTTGTTTTGTTATGGAATGAATATTTGATGCTGTTTTCATTGTGCTAATCATAGCGTACTTCACTGCTCATACCGAAACAATGAACAGTCTGTTGATCTTTTTATCGGTTCGATCATCTAACTGATATTTTAAATCAATTTTCCTTTGAAGGATCCACTCGGCATGGCTCTGGTTGAAGTCTATATCTCAATCTGCAATCTTATAGCCTCTCTGATTGCTTTGATGATGGAGAAAACACACAGAAAGAGAAACAGCAGCGTCTGTTCGTTTTGGCATGGGAACCTGCAAACGGCATCTATTCTGAATGGGGGAGAGATTTGCATAAGCGGGTATTACAGTTCAGCACTATGCGTACTTTTGATGCAAAGTTCCCTTCTGTGTGTCAAAGTCTCTCTGTAAGTCATTTTCCATCTCTTCTCCCTCTTCTTTTTATTTCCAATAGTTTTGTCTTATCTCTTTCACCCAACTCTCTCGTGAGTATGTTTCAATTATCTTCCCCTTTTTTGAAGGGATAGAAAAAAAAAGACTTGGGCTGGATAGCAAGACAGAAGATGTGACAAACGTTCCCATCATGCATCAGGCACACAAATGCAGCTCTGCTATCATGCTTATTAATAACTGCTCATGCACTCCTGTCCATCCGCACAAAAATGCCTCTGCCTCAGTTAAGCTGTAAGTGGAGGGATTTCACTTTCTGTGGGAGAGATCCGGCCTTATTTAACTTGCATCGGTTCATAAAATACACTCCTGCACTTAGAGCAATATTCAGAGAGTAGAACAAGTTAAGTTCAGTTGACAGCATCTGTGGCATGATGTCTATCTCAAAAGCAATTTTGACTTGTTTTCTTGCTCTTTAAAAAAATAAAACAAAAGACAAAATTGGTTCTCTCTTTTTTACAAGCCTTTTATGGTGGTGGATGAGAAGATCCCCCCTCACAATGTAGAGTGCGTTGAGTGCTTAGAAAAAGCAGAAAAATTAAAATATCATGTTAATAACAATGGAAACGTGATGATGGAACCGAAAATGGTGCCGATTAAAATGTGATTTTGCTGTTTTTAAATTTGCCCCATTCACTTTCTTTGTAAGTGTCACACTCTGCCCGGGAGCACGGAGACCAGGAGACGAGGAATTCACAAACACGAGAATCTTTAATCCAACTAGGAGCATGGGAGGCACAGGAAACACATCACGGACAGGGAAGACAATTCAACGACCGACAAACATTCATAGAAGGACTGGGGCTTTTAAACATAGGATAATCAGGGAACTAAGGAGACACACCTGGGATCAATTAACACAATTAACATGGGGAAACTGGGTCACACGGGGAGCAAAACACACACAAAACAGTCCACAATCCTGACATATCGCCCCCCCTCCCGGAAGGTGCGTCCTCGCACCGTTGAAACATCCAAAGGGGAGGGGCGGGTGGGAACTAGGGAGGCGGCTCAGGAGGAGGACGGACATCCAGGAGGGGGCCGGCCGACAGAGACCAAGGAGGCAACGAAGGAGGGAGGAGCCAGGGAAGAGACAGGAGGGACCCGGAGCAGGAGGCGCTCAGCTGGACCCAGGCCACAGCTGTGAAAATGGCCCAAGGTGGAGCCGACGGAGGGAGGAGCCATGGAGGAGGGATGGCCGCCGACTCCAGGGGGCCGACCAACGGCGGCGGAGCAGGTGGTGGAGGAGCCCGAGGCGGAGACGGAGAGCCAACGAGCCAGGGGGATGCCGAGGATCCGGGGGGACAGGGTGGAGCCGAGGGCTCTGGTGACCGAGGTGGAGGCGGAGACCCGGAGATCCGCGGCGGAGCCGGAGCGACTGAGGACCAAGGTGGAGCTGGAGGGAGGAAGGAGCCCAACGGAGCGACGAGGCGCAGCCAGAGGAGAGGAGTCCAGAGGCGATGGCGGGTCGACGCCCGACCAAGGCGGAGCCGGAGGGACGAGGGAGCCCGGTGGAGCTGGTGGATCGAGGGGTGACGGTGGAGGCGAGGGAGCTAGGAGCCGAGGTGGAGCCACTGGGTCTACGGACCGAGGCGGAGTCCGGGCCTCGGAGGCTGGAGGCGGAGGTAAGGGATACTCCAGCCCCGGCGACGCTGGAGGATGGCAGACCCACGGGGCTCGCACCGTACAGATAGAGGGCTGAGGGCGAGCGGGGGGGCTGCCAGACGACAGCGGTGGAGGAGGCAGGAGCGGGTGGGAGGGTGGGGATCTTCGAGGAGCAGGCACTGGAGGGCATTTGCGAGGAGCCGGCACTGGAGGGCGCTCGGGCAGCGCAGACTCTCGGGGGCGCTCTTGCAGCACGCAGCTGGACGGAACCAGCGGGGACGCAGGAGAGCTGGACGGGACCAGCGGAGATGCAGGAGGGCACTTGCGAGGAGCAGGCACTGGAGGGCACTTGCGAGTAGCCGGCACTGGAAAGTCGGACGCCCCCTCTCTGTCCAGCAGTCCCAGATTTGTCCTCAGCTCACCCTCAGCCGCGGTGCAGGGGGCGGAGCTCCACTCCACGCTCACACCGTCCACGGCTTGCTCCCTCGTGATGGGCACTGACGCCGGCTCTCGCACCTGGTCTGACGGGTTGGGCTCTACTTCCGGGGCGATCATCCGCTCAGTCGCTCGGCTTCGCGCTGGCTCGCAGATCGCGGCGGGAAATGGCTCTCCGTCATCGGTGGGCTCGGGCTGGTGCTCCGCACCGTGGGGAGATGGTGGGCTGGGCTCTGGGTCTGGGGTGGTTCTGGCGAGATCATCCTCTGAGGAGACTGTGAGAGGCGATCCGTTTCTCACCAGAATCCACTCCACAAAAGCGGCAAAATCCTCTCGAGGACCATCTTCGGACGACAGCGCTCTGCACGCGGTGTTCAGGCTTCCATGATAGAAAGAGCAGAGCACGTCGTCCGGGTAGCTGGTGGCGTTAGCTAACATCAGGAACAGTCTTGTATGGTCCTCGAGAGATCGGTCCCCCTGCTCCAGCAGGAGGAGGAGGAATTCGGGCCGGACATAGGGATCCATGGGTCACAACGGAAAGAAAAACACTGGGTAAAACGGAAAACAAAACGGAAGGTAAACGTAGAGGTATCTGTATTAGGTCGGTCGTTCTGTCACACTCTGCCCGGGAGCACGGAGACCAGGAGACGAGGAATTCACAAACACGAGAATCTTTAATCCAACTAGGAGCATGGGAGGCACAGGAAACACATCACGGACAGGGAAGACAATTCAACGACCGACAAACATTCATAGAAGGACTGGGGCTTTTAAACATAGGATAATCAGGGAACTAAGGAGACACACCTGGGATCAATTAACACAATTAACATGGGGAAACTGGGTCACACGGGGAGCAAAACACACACAAAACAGTCCACAATCCTGACAGTAAGTAATTCAGATTTTGTATTTTTTTTAAAGAGGATCAAGTTAATTTTGTAAGACAATTGTTAATCAACATTATAGTACAAGTGCTAGTGATTGAGTTTAACTTGTATGGAACCCGGAATATTCCTTCCAACACCAGCGGCACTTTTATTTCTACTTATTTTATGAGCAGTTAGGATTTATATCACTCGTCCAAAGCTTTTATTGTTTTTAATGCCAGTTGAGAAAGGAGAAATTAAAAGTTTTTATCTGAAGCAGCAGTAGACGTTTCACCAACAGATTCATTAATATCCACCCTCATTCAGATAACTAAAAAAATTTTCCCAGTAATGTAATGTGCCTGAAGCTGTGTCGACCTCAAGCTTTTAATGTTTTTGCAGTTACAGTGCAATATGGAGCTTTTCTCCTAAGATACTCTCAGTGTTAAACAGGGATACGCGGAGACAGCCGCATTGAAGTGTTTATTCAGCTCTGTCAGACTCACTTACTGTTGGCTGTGTGTTGCTGATTGCAGACATTGTGCTGAATTACCTTTTGTGCCTCCTTGCACCTTCTTGCAAGGTTGTCCAGCCCCCTAAATGCACATTGCTTGGCTATCAGAATTCTTGTTAACTTTCATCTTTTTTTTTTTTTGTTTACCGTTTGCCATTTCAAGGGAATCTGAAAACATGACCTGCACTGCCTTAACATCTCGAGTAACATTATTTTTCCCCCATATAAATGACACAGAGAACTAAAGGGTGCAGACGTCAACTGCCCGTATTTATTTACAGCTTCACCTTTAAAACCACGGGCATTATGAAACACTTGAACATCGGCCATCATTAATAATGAATCACTCACTCATGATTTAATGAGGGTTTAGATGCCCTGCACAAGGAAGCCTTGACAGGTAAAACTATTGCTTTTACAGTTAGAAATAGATTTTACATTTAATGTCAAACAAATATCATAGCCTTCAACCCTTCATTAGCTAGCCATCATATTTTATTCCACTGGAAATCCATCAAACCACCAACTACTTTGAATAGATTGTAGATGAAAACATTCCTTAAACCTAAAAAGATTTTCCAGAAAATGTAACTTGCATATAATATGTCTTCTTTTTCTTCTTTCATGGGTTTGTCCTTTTGCTATTTGTGGTATGTTTTTCTGGTATTTACTCTTGTTAAAAAAGAAAAACAAACCACCATTTGGCAAATTAGACATGACATTGCATATAGATATTGGTTTTGTGTTTATTTGAGGTTTTCAAAGAGGGTTTCAAGAGGGGTCTGCAAGAAGGTTAAAGAAATACTATTTTATATATATAAAAATGCATAAAAATATAAATTTATTCCTGGCTGTCCAATTTTTTTTACTAATTAAGTACATGATGTTTTGAGCTGAGAAATTGCCTCACAAAAGATAAAGTTATTATTGTGTTAAATGAGAAAAACATTGAACAGACAAAGCAAAAATGTAGCTTTTGAAAGAAATAGAATGATTCCAAAGAATTTGAATAGAACTTCAATAGAATAGAACAGAAATTGAGCAAACACAGACAATATTGCATCTAACATGTAACAATATGAACTCCTTGTTTAATAAACTTGAAATCAGTATCACATTTGCAATTGTGCAGATATTCATTAAAAAACAGCATTCTTGCCCAAATATGGCATTTTTTTCCTTCATATCTTAAATTTTGGGGGCATATACAGTGGTGTGAAAAAGTATTGGCCCCCTTCCTGATTTTTTTACTTTTTTGCATGTTTGTCACACTTTAATGTTTCAGATCATCAAACAAATTTAAATATTAATCAAAGATAACACAAGTAAACACAACATGCAGTTTGTGAATGAAGTTTTTTATTATGAAGGGAAAACAAAATCCAAACCCACATGGCCCTGTGTGAAAAAGTGCTTGCCCCCTAAATAACTGGTTGGGCCACCCTTAGCAGCAACAACTGCAATCAAGCGTTTGCGATAACTTGCAATGAGTCTGTTACAGCGCTGTGGAGGAATTTTGGCCCACTCATCTTGGAAGAATTATTGTAATTCAGCCACATTGGAGGGTTTTCGAGCATGAACCGCCTTTTTAAGGTCATGCCACAGCATCTCAATAGGTCAGGACTTTGACTGGGCCACTCCAAAGTCTTCATTTTGATTTTCTTCAGCCATTCAGAGGTGGATTTGCTGGTGTGTTTCGGATCATTGTCCTGCTGCAGAACCCAAGTTCGCTTCAGCTTGAGGTCACGAACAGATGGCCGGACATTGTCCTTCAGGATTTTTTGGTAGACAGCTGAATTCATGGTTCCATTTATCACAGCAAGTCTTCCAGGTCCTGAAGCAGCAAAACAGCCCCAGACCATCACACTACCACCACCATATTTTACTGTTGGTATGATGTTCTTTTTCTGAAATGCTGTGTTACTTTTACATCAGATGTAATGGAACACACACCTTCCAAAAAGTTCAACTTTTGTCTCGTCAGTCCATAGAGTATTTTCCCAAAAGTCTTGGGGATCATCAAGATGTTTTCTGGCAAAACTGAGATGAGCCTTTATGTTCTTTTTACTCAGCAGCAGTTTTCTTCTTGGAACTCAGGCCTGGGTGTGGCTAGAGAAACTGAACTCAGGTGTGATGAACCACAGTTATGTTTTAACAGGTATTTAGTATTTAAATTTAATATTTAAATTTGTTTGATGATCTGAAACATTAAAGTGTGACAAACATGCAATAAAATGAAAAATCAGGAAGGGGGCCAACACTTTTTCACACCATTGTAAATGTATTCCAATATAGGCTACATGACACACTGCATCATGTTCATCAGCAATGGCATTCAATCTAGAACAAGATGAAAAACACGTCTAGTGTTAAAAATGGGTTAGTAAATTTAACACATTTTTTCCATAATTAATTCTGCCAAATTAACATTAAATTGACAGCCCTAATTTTAATAAATAGCTGCCTTTATGTTTGGGAGTGAATAATCATATCTGTACTTTCTTGCCATAAAGTGGGTTTTAAAGCCCATTGAACTTTAAGAGAGTCTAATAGAATGAATACTTCAGTCCAGAAGACTTACAAAGATAACTCTAGCTCTACCGCTATCTGCCTTTAGTCCTAAATGATACACCTTCTCTGGAATTCATTGCCTTTGGCCTCAGAGCAATATATCCATCAAATCACCTATATCCTAGAAAACGACTCTCTTTGTTGCTGAATTTTAGATCATCTTCACATTCATATGTCCTGTTCCAGAGTTTTATACCCTTCCCAAAGCCATCAACCAGAGGCCTTCATCTCGCCACAGCCTGATAAATTTCCACCCACCAACAGACTCAGTTTTTTGGCATCCTGACCTCCTGGGAGGATTCAGACCTGCCGTATTCAGACATCGATTGCAAAATGTTATTCTTTTTGAGCAGAGACCATGTAAATGTCAACCAAAAATTGCAATCCAAGCATGAAATCATCATTATCTGCAAAGAACAGACCAATAGTCCTTGGATTAGAGAAATTCAGAGATGACAACAGAGAGGTGCTGAGGCGCTTTACAAAAATGAGCAATTGGAACATGAGCTTAAAAGCAGCTGTTGTAAAGCTGTTTTTTTTTCATTGAAAGACACCCATAGAAGGAACAGTATTTTGTTAAAACTTCTCACTTTATCACAAGCCATCATCATAATTGGCTTTTCAGCCATTAGCAATAATAAAATCAGTTTATATCTTTTATAGTTTCTTAGTGACACCATCAACTGACATGTAGCAACGTTTCATGGGTCAGGCTTAAAAGGGTTACTTAAATCATAAATTTATCCTCAAGTTAATTAAAATTTTATCAATTATTAATGGATAATTAATCATGCCATTAATCCTGGGACACATTACGCATCATGCATCATATATAGGATCTTTTCTGAAGCCCACCATGGAGCAGGCCTAACCACCGGCCTGGCTTTGAATCAGATAGCATGATTCACTGAAGATATTTTTGCATAAAGCCTGAAAAGATTACTCTTTACTTGTGATGTCCTTTGCACGTTTCAAATGCTATCAGTCAACATTCTGAGAGCAGCTTTGCATACGAAGCGCCTAGATGAGGCCGGGCCGAGCGGGCTGCATATACAGAGAGAGGATTTCAATGCAGTTCAGGCTGACTGTGGATGGCAGCTCTTGCTGCCTATAGTGCTTTCCTTGCTAATTGAGCAAAACACAGCGCACGCCTTGCGGAAGTAATGCTAATGAACTTCTTAGCAATCTGAAAGTTTAACACGGCTCTGTACATTTATTTACATCACAGTTAAAAGGATTTTTGAACACTGTTCCAGAGAGTGTGAGAAATCAGGATTCAGAGCATGTTGGTTTGAACAAATTGCTCCCAAGCATACTTTGTGTAGATTTACTGTAACTGAGGAACTTATTTTGGTAGAGGTGTCAGTGGGAAGACATCTAATCTGTGTACATTTTACTTCTGGTGAAAAGGTCTCATCTGACCATCAGAACACTAATAGCATTCAAACTTGTTACAATTAAACAGAAACATTAAATGTTAACCTTTTCTTATCAGGCTGTCTGAACTTTCTTGTCAAGAACTTTTTTTTTTTAAATACCTGCATGTGATTACATTTATAATTACACTGTTTACCCATCCCTTACACCTTAACCCGCCCTTAAACCTACCCAGATCACCAAACCTGTCCCTAACCTCACCCGTATCCCACCTCAATAGCAGCTAAAGTGTTTTGTAATACAATATGAACACAATAAGTACACTGTACTTATATTTGATGTAAGTACATAGTAGTAAAGGCCAACTAATATAAAGTGGGACCATACTTTCTAGCCCAATTAAATTTGCAGACACAACAATAAGTAGTTCAAAAAAGTGTAAACACTGCAGTTTATGCAGTCCAACATGTCAGTTTCAGATTGAACCAATGACGAGAGTTTGGGATGGGGCTACCTGTTTGTCCAAACAATGGAAGATAGAGGCAGGGCAGATGAGCTGTTTTTTTTTTATATATTTTGTTTACTGAATGGCAGAATAACATACTTCTTTAAATACAACTTTAGAGCCTATGACCAAACCTTGTGAGGATGACCCTGCCCTTTGAGAGATACTAAGAGAGCAATCCTGCTTTGTCAACATTACGACCTCAAGCAAAGCACTAAATCACAGCTCCTCAAGGACTGTCTTTGCAATTAACTGAAACTTTTTTTTGCACGAAAAGCTGATGCTTAAGTTTATTCCTAAGACGTTTTAAACGTCACTGTTGGAATATCTGAAATGGTATATCTAATTCCCAAGCAGGCAGCTGCGCATATTTTGCCAGCCTTTGTAGCAGTTTCCATTTAATGAAAAAGTAATAAGTGAAGCTTTATGATTGTAATATTATTTCTCGAGTAATATGTCAAACTAATGTCCAAAGAATTGGTTACACTCATTGTTTTGCTGTCTGACAGCTTTCACACCTTCACCAAGGACTCATTCCTCTGGCGTGTGCTGCTGGATGTTTAAGATTCTGTTCTGGTGAATTTGGACAGGATCATTTGGTAAATCACCTCATTCATAAACTCACATTTCTCCAAATGGCTTTCATTTTCAAATATTACTTTATCGCCCAGTGGGAGTGCGCAGTGCACTATTCACCAGGCCTAATGTGAGTGATTGCTCCTATTATAAAGTGTGAATATTTCCAAGAAGAAATATTTTGATTTCAAAAACTCATTACAGTGCTGTTTTCTACCCTATGGAGTTCTAAATTTATGGGCTTTCCTTTCACTCACGGAATGGGACATTTTTGCAGTGTCATATTAGGGTCACTGTGGAGCAAACAAGATTTGGAAATGTTATCAAGACTAATAACAGGTCAGGCTGCTAACATTTAATAACACAGAAATGCTATTATACTTCAGATGCAAACTGGGCGCAGCGGTGCACACAGGACAGTGATGTAGTGATATACACACACACAAAAAAAATAACAAGCAGCAGCAACAAGGAGAAAAAACACTTTCCGCCCTTGGAGAGGAAAACAATCACAGTTTGGGGCAAAATGCTCACACTGGCAGCTGCTAAAAGAGCTGAGCTTTGGGTTTCTTGGCTTTGGTTTCCCTTTCATCATTACACCATATAAGGTTTTGATTCCTGTACCACATATGCACAGTTAAGATAAGAAAATTTAAATGCAGTTTTAGTCACAGCTTTTGACACATAGTATTTTTAGCATTCTGATCTCAGTGCAATTGATTACCATTAATCACGCCTAATTCCTAAAGCAATCAATTAACCATATGATTCATAAATTATTAAACCAAAAAGCAACAAAATATGAATTTCTTACCTTTAAAAAAGTATACAATAATACTTTGTTTGAGAGAGAGAGAGAGAGAGTCTTTCTATTACTGTTTCTACAAAATATAAGCATTCATATATATATATATATATATATATATATATATATATATATATATATATATATGTACACACACACACACACACAATATTAAATTATCCTTGTGAAAGTTCAAAACTGCATAATTCTCTAATTAGGTACTTATTTTGAGTAAGTACTTCACAACTGTTTAAAAAGTAAGTTCTATATAGTATAAATGTAATCTGGATTGTCTTTTTTTCTCTTTTTCACTTAATGTATCATAAGGAAATATGCATATTTGGATGTAGCCTGAGACATATAGTGAAGACGGTCAAACAGAATCATGGGTTAGGGTTAAAAGTTGCCATCCATGGTGGCTCGGGTATTACATACATTGATGAGTTAAAAATTAGTTTAGTATTGGACACTGTGCATCAGAAGTTTTTATTTTCTTTAATGTGTTTAATTGTTATCATAGCAGATCAGAAATGTATAACAAGACATGAAGCACTTTGATGATAGTGCAGCGATTATGAGCAGCTGCCATCTCTCTGCTTATCTGATGCTGAAGTGAGCCTCGGGTGCAGTTGGAGACTTGGGATGTCACACATTTGCTAACACACGCTTATGCCTAATGATGTGGCTAACTAAACACAGAGGGGACGCCACTTAATATGGCAGATTGAGCAAGTATTTAAGCATCGCTTTCAAGCCACATGAACACTTTATGAAGCATGATAGCTACTCTTGACATCACATACTGTATATAAGCTGCTCACCCTTTTTAATTATGCTAAACCCTTTTTTTCTAGATTAATTTACATAAATAGTGTAGATACATGAGCATAAATCACTCCTCAGGTCATAATACACCAAACAATTTATATGTATAATAATATATTGCATAAATCACTTCTTTATCCCTGCATGATCCTCTTCAGATGTCAGTCAGAGACCCAAGGAGAGCCTCATTTTTATTCTGTAATTAGACATCTGTTTTTTTGGGTGGGGGGGGGGGGGGGGGGGGGGGGGGGTTGCAAGCCTGTGTAGGTATTTAAAAAATGTTCACATTGGCAAATCTTTACCGGTTCCCACAGTGGTCTTTCTTAATTAAGTTACTGTCACTCTTAATAGAGGAGAAGCAGTATTGATGTATCTTTCCCTCACATTTCTCTCTGCCATCATATTTCTTTCCTCAAAACATTGTGAGGCAGAATTTTATATCAAGATAAGCCATTTTTTACGGCATTAAAGCACTTTGGCACAACATTGTGGAGCTAAGAAGATGAAAAAAAATATCAAAAGTTGATTACAGAGTAAGGATGAGTCAGTTATTTCTATTAAAGCACTGCATCAAAACACAGCTTCTGTTAACAAGTCCGCATATAAATGTCAAGACAATTACTACCGGGCTTCAGATCGCCTGATGTGAACAATGTTCTATTATTTAGCAGAAACCCAAGGTTACCATTTTTGTGTTGACTCTGATATTTGTGTGATGTTAAAGGTTATAGATATTTAGCCTAATTATTTGTTGAATATCTGACATTTACGATACCATTTAACATGGGCTGTGCGGTCTCGATCTGCTGTTTTTTAAATGTTAGTCTGTGTACACATGCAGATAGAAATTGTAGGCTGTTGCATCATGTTTTGCACCCCGAATGTTGTGTTTTTGATGTGGCATGTCAAGTCAAAAATAGTTTTGCTTTTAGAAACATGTCTTGACACCTAAGTTCTGTTTCATTCTGTTACGCTCCCTCAGGCTGTTTCTGAAAGCAAGACCCAAGGGCTCAAGATTTGGCTGGTTAGCATGGCCCCGTTAGCCCCTTCTGCCAGTTGTCATAGACCATCTGATTCTTTAAAACATCTTTCACCATTAATAGCCTTTCAAAATTAACCTTTAATTCTGATGAAATAGTAGATATTGTAGAATATCAGAGACTGAATCAGACAAATTTAAGATCCATCAGAACATTGAAACCTGAGGAGCTGGAATTCAGAGAGGCCCCAAGGAAACAGGACAATGTCATAAATTTGATTCTGGCACTACTAGTCTGAAGCAAGTAAACTAACCAATTTTTTCACAGAACAGCTTACAACCTTGAGACAAGAACACTTATTGATAATTCCAATTCAGGAAGGAGACCGTCAAATTTGGGGCAAATAATCAAGACTGATGGTCAAAGAGATGGCCATCACATGTTCCACGATTTAATTCACGAGCCTCCTTAGACTGACTTCTCCCCCACATAGAAGACAGACCAAACCAAAATTCCTTTGTCTAAAGAACATGCCTTCGTTCTCCATAGAACTATACAAAGACTTTCTTTTTCATATGCACATAAAATCATCCTAAAAGGACATTTCTATGCAGAACCCCATATTATGTTTGTAGCCCACATATTAGACTATCATGTTTTAATCAAATATTATGTATGTCTTTTCATTAATTATTGAATAGCTGAAGGATTCCTATGCGTGTTTGGTATGTATGAGTTTGAAAAATCATGCTTTAAATGTTTCTTCCAATCAATTGTTTGTCAAATGTATCATAGTCTTGTTATAGAAATCATGTTCAAAAGTATACTTTGCAAGAGCCTGTAAAGTTCGGACCTCTGACTGAACAGATAACATGTTGATTTATTGATGGGGTGGTGAAACAAAGCAATACCCTGAGCAAGGACAGTATCTAATTGGTCAAGACGTCCAGATGGGACGGTCTGAAAGCCGAGTTTAAAAACTCAGGACACCATCAAACTCTCTCTTCTTCTTAAAAATGCTCTCTTACAACCTCTTGGTCCTCTTCTTCTTAAAAATGCTCTCTTGGTCCTCTTAGTCTCTCATCTTCTTCTCTTTTGCCACCGCGTTTTGACGCTGCTCTTTGAGCGTGCTCTGGCCCACGTGCCAGCTTCTACCATAATGAGAAGAAAACAGCCTAGTCTTTACATCCTTTTATTCTTTTACTTTATTTTCTTTTCCGTTGCGAGTTCCGTTTCGTGTACTCGGTTAAGTTTTGCCGCCACGCCTCGTCTCCGAGTTCAACTGGAGTCTGTGACCGCCTCAAAACTTCTACCAGCCACAACTCCATTGGCTTCCCAAGACTTTGTTTCACGACTACTGAACTCTCAACCAATCAGACACTTCGGGGAACCCCCTTTCTGCAACAACAACGACACAAAGGAAACCCCTTAACACAGGCATAGCAAGCAAGCAACACCTCCAGGTTCTAATTGAATTGGTGTATTTAATATAAATCTTAGCCTCATTGAGAAACACAAAACAAGGGTTAAATACGTGACTGGTGGTTGTTCAGGTCTATGCAATTGAACATATTGCTGTAAACTTGGGATTTCACGTTTCCATTCTCTTAAACTCATCCTTTCCTCACTTTCTTTCTGCAACGTGTGAATGTGTGAATGCTTGTGTTAGATTAGTTTACATGTCTTAGGTTTATATAAATAAAATCTTATTTATATTGAAAAGAGAAGTATCTTGTGTTTTGTGCTCACAAGTTAACGTCTTAATCTGCCGATCTTGTTACCGTGCTATTAAATAGTGTTTTCACTATATTTTGGATTTTAATATCCAGTGCAGCGTTTGTTATACAGCTCGTTCAGTGAATCGCCGTAACAGTGATTCTGTTCAAATCCCTATAAAATCATAAATGATTCCCTTTGATCTAAATTAAACTATCTTTAAATTACATATTAATATTACGTTTTTATTACGTTACAATATTTTACCAGAGCACTTTAACGTGGGTTCCTATGGGTTTTTCTTACCTTCTGTCTTTCCATGTCACAGCTCAGGATAATTACCCTGTGTCAATTGCAGTGCCCTAAGAAACCCATGTGGTGGAAATAACCCAAAAACATATTATGCAGGGTTTCCTTAAAGGGATAGTCAAAAAAAAGAAAATAAATTACTTCCATAATTTACTGTAAAACATAAAAGAAGATATTTTGAGAAATGTTTCAGTGTTTTGTTTTGCCTGTGCAATGGACCCTTTTCACAAAACTGTGATGATGCGTTTCAACAGTCATCAGCATTGTAAATCTTCGAAAGTTTTTTATATTTTGTTTTTTTTTTTTTTTGTAAAAAAAATTTTTTTTTTGATTGTATGTACATTTATAACACTTTATTTAGTATTATATCACCTTTGTATCAAATTACAAAAAAAAATAGTTAACGCTAATGCAGTTTCTATGGGAGGGACAGTAAATTTGACATTGTTCTCTCTTCCGACTGCCGTTTTCAGTCTCCTCAATTTTTTTCCTTTGATTGAAAGTCATGAAAACACTATCGTTGAGTCTTTCTTTTGCTATTTGAGCAAATGGGAATGCAAAAAATATATTTTTCGTACTCTCCCATTCACTGCTCTCAAAGTTTACCCAACTATGATGACTTCTGCTACTGAGAAACCCGGAAATTATTAAAAAGTGGTAACCAAAACGGATATTTATTTATTTTATTTTTTTTCACAAAAAAGTCATGCAGGTTTGGAACAACATGTAGGTGAGTAAATTAATCAGTTAATCATTCTCTCAACCCACTGTCTAGTAATTAATGAAAATTTGTGGGTTTGCACATCCCTGCTATTCAGTGGACATTTATCTGAATCGTCAGTCACCTTTATTTGTAATTTCATAAAATTAAGTGCAGAATGTATAAAAAAGACCATATTTTCAAAATTAGGTACCGCACCAAATCATCAAATATCAGAGCAGAAATCATTGGGTTTTACTAGAGTTTAGCCATCTGTTTCAGGAAGATAGGCAGTAATTTCCAATTTCTCTGCTCAGTTATGGTTTGTTTATGGATCAGGTGCCATTACTGTGTGAGAGTAACAGATAGATTCAGCACGTCCGTCCTCCACACCTGCACCGTAATTTGATGGCCAAACTACTATTTGTATTAGTCTGCAAAACCTGTATGCTGCCATATTAGATATTAATGAAATGTAACTCTACAGCATTTGGACCATTTATGAGACGTCAGGTAAAAAAATAGCAGCCATTTATTTCCCCCCAGTGTTGAGACAGATTGTGAAAATTGCTTGCAAGGTGTGGGAAAAGTGGAAATGGAAATAGACATTTCCCACTAAACTTCCAGGACGGGGAGAACAAATCAAACTGCTCATGCTGCTCAGATGCTGTCAGCTTGTGGATCCATTTAGACTTGAGAAGGGTAAAGTCCTACCGGACGCAGATATTGTTTGGAGGAGCAGCTGTTTTCAAATCGATTGAGCAATGAGAGGCCTCAAGGCTGAAAGTTTGCCTTCACATAGACGGTGTTTGTTTGTTTGCTTGTTTGTTCGTTTGCTATTCACCTGGCATCACCTGGACTTACTGGTAAATAAAAGATAAGCCTGCCCCCATTCTCTCTTCTTATCTAAGCTCCCATATGTACACAGCACAACCCTGGGACCCCCTTGGTCCATTTCTATTTTTTTTGAAGCCCTATTCTTTTGTTTCAACAGAGCAGAACTTCGAGACCAAATGAATGGCATGTTTTTATCTTTCTTCTTCAAATTCATCCGGTTTGGCATCACCGCATGGAGT
The DNA here is from genome assembly GCF_936440315.1 of Barbus barbus. Classification (NCBI taxonomy): domain Eukaryota; kingdom Metazoa; phylum Chordata; class Actinopteri; order Cypriniformes; family Cyprinidae; genus Barbus; species Barbus barbus. The sequence continues at coordinate 16,953,356 of NC_136743.1, read as the reverse complement.
CGTCAGTGTGCGTGCTAATTCGTGTGCCCTAAGTAGCAGTGAAAGTCACAGGGACGTGTGTCAGAGCCGCTGGCTGTAATGTTATTCCAGTCACGCAGGTTTTAACTTTGCGTGGGGACTCCTCTTCAGCGCCGCGGCCCCGTGCTGCTTGCTCGCAGCCCCCCACTAGGTTCAAACAGTCGCTGTTCCCCTCAGAACACCCAAGCATCCAATCTTTCACTCTCACAGCACATTCATGCATGCCTCCCTGTCAGTCCACATCAAAAACAGCAGAGTATCTGTGTAGAAATGGCCAGGAGCTATTTCAGATGAGAGCTGACGGCTCTTCCTCACTGTTTTAGTGTCTGTTTTTTATTCAAGTGATTCAATTGTTTCCAAGATTGCATCAAAACAAGTATTGTGTTCAGTGTTCTTGAGTATGAGGTCATCATAAGTTCAGAGTAAGTAATATATTCCTCTATTTGCCTATGAGGCAGCTTTGGGAGATGGAAGTCACAGGAGATCTAACACTCTCCCCAGACTTCCCTCTTACTTATTCAAACGTAAAGGTATTAGGGAATACAATACGCATTTGCAGCCTGAAGATATCTGTATTTTTTGGTGGGGTTTGTTTTTTGTTTTGATGAGTCAGTGTGAAGACATTAGCTAATTGCAATTTTATTTATTTACTTCTTTTTAATAAAAATTGTAATTGCAGTGTAAAATGTGTGTATGTGTGTGTTTAAGCTACAGTTTTGTTGCCCTTGTTTTTTTAATTTCTAAAAAAAATTATTTGCCATTTAAATTGCTTTTTTGTTAGCTGCAGGTTTGTTGTGTTTGTTTGTGGGGCTGCACAATTTGGCCCAAAAATATATCATGACAATACATTATTATTATTAATATTGTATGTTGTTGTTGTTTATTAATTATTAGCCTATTACTAAATAAAAAAATTCACAAATGAGAAATATTACTATATTAAGATTTCATTTAAAAATAAAAAATAGTATTAAAATATCATAATAAAAATAATATTCAATACAGTATGTAAAATTACAACACTTATATTTATGGCTGTTTATCCATTAAACCATTGAGTAGGGAGCCCTTAAAGCAGGGGTGCAAAACAGCCCTGCAGAATTTAGTTCCAATCCTGCTCCAAAACACATACCATGTAGTTTTCAAATAAGCCTGAAGGACTTGATTTGCTGCATCAGGTGTGTTTAATTAGGGTTGAAACTAAACTCTGCAGGGCTGTGGCCCTCCAGGAATTGAGTTTTACATCCCTGTCTTAAAGCTTCTCTTTTGTTGACAACAGCTGGTTTATAAGCACTTCTCATTTGAAGTTTGGAAAGATAGATGGTGCATGTTGCTTCCCCAAAGTGCACGTTATAAGCAACCAAAACTCAGTTCAAGTGGAGCAGCATTCCTGTGAACCGAGGTGCTCTGAAACACTGAAAACACTGGACCACAAGCTGCTCGTGTGTAATAAAACTTCACACTTGGAAACCCACTGCTTATATTTGTTTAATGAAATTGCTCTTTTTTGGATTGGATAATTGCACTTAGCCATATCACATTTACATTTATTCATTTAGCTGACGCTTTTATCCAAAGCGACTTACAATTGCTATATATGTCAGAGGTCGCACGCCTCTGGAGCAACTAGGGGTTAAGTGTCTTGCTCAGGGACACATTGGTGTCTCACAGTGGATTCGAACCCGGGTCTCTCACACCAAAGGCATGCGTCTTATCCACTGCGCCATCACCACCCCTCATGTTGTTTTGCCTTTATTTCGCCTTAATTGTGCAGCGCTTGACCTAACTGTATATGTTTTCTGTTTTCAGAACCGCTTCCATTTAAAGATGATGACACGTACGCCACCTTCAGGACTGTCGGAGCTGCTGTTGGCGGTGTTGCTGAAGGGAGGCTGGCAGGGCGGAGCGGCCATTCTTTGTCCGGGAGGTGAGAACACGGGAATGCTGGAAGAGCTTGAACAGCGGGGCCATCTGGGCTTGAATGGAGCCCACTGGCACCTGTGGGAGACCCTCAACCTGTCCAGACTGGAAGAAAACTTGAGCGAAGACAAGGTAATGGAGCTTCTCTCACAGCTCCTCAGCAGGACTCCTTCTGCTCGGGCGTCTTCTGTGGTGCTTTTCGGCTCCGACCCTGAATGTACAGCCAGAGTGCTGCGCAGCGCCCACCAGTTGAGCGTTGCGTTGCCCCCAATGCACTGGATCATGGGATACCCGCTTAGTCTGGATTCTCTACACTCCATTGGCTCCCCCCTGGGTCTTCTGGCTTATGGGGAAGTCAATCGCAAGCCTCTCAACTTCTACATTAGGGATACCCTGCAGCTCATTGGCAGGGCTGTATATGCTGCGACCATGGTAAGACCAGACCTGGCTCTTATCCAGAACATGGTCAACTGCTTCGACAAGCCCAATAAACATGAGCTGCCCTCCTCTGGACAATACCTTGCCAGGTAAGCATACATGTATAACATTTTACAGCTAAGTAGCTTACTACGTAGCAATACCACAACTATTCATAAACAAAGTACAATTTCCAGTAACAAGCTGTTGTTCCAGTAACAAGCCAATTTAGTTATAATGAGACATAAACAACAGCAATATAGTGTTTAGCGTTGCTATGTCCCTGTTGTTTATGTCACATTATAACTAATAGGCTAGGTACCCCCCAGTTTACCATGTTTCACATTTCTGATTAGTTTGCAATTTTCATGTGACACTTTTGCAGGGTTATATGATCCCATGACCCTCAAGCCTAGTTATTCAGAATAAAGCTGGAGATTGTGTAAGAATAGGACATTAGTGAAGAAAATAACTTGCAAGGTTTATTCATTAAAGTTTGTGTCTCTTAAAGAGTCAAATGTCATAGGTAATGTCACAAATGTGAGCAGACTGCAGACTGAAAATTAAAGCACATATATTGCACAGGTACCCCCATTTACCATGTTTCACATTTCTGATTAGTGTGTAAGTGTGATACATGTGCAGATTATATGAACCCATGGGCCAAGTTATTGATAATAAAGCTGGTGATTGTGTCAGATTAGGAAATCAGTGAAGGAAGCAACCATGATTTATTTATTGAAGTTTATGGTTCTTAAAGTGTAAAATATCATGAGTTACACCCCATTTACCATGCTTCATGTTTGATTAATGTGTAATTTTTTGAGTGTGGCTTACATGAACCCATTGCGTTCAGGTCCTATCATTCACAATAAAGCTGGATACTGTGTCAAAATAAGCAAAGGAAACATCTATGCAAGGTCTTATTTATTAAATATAGGCCCATGTCTTAAAGAGTCAAATGCCGTAGGTTACGCATGTGTATGCAATCAATGCAAACTGAAAATTAAAGCACACCTTTTGCACCCCATTTACCATGTTTCACATTTCTGATTAATGTGGAATGTGCATGTGACACATGTATGGCTTATGGACCCCTGGCCTTCAAACTCGTTTATCTACAGGGGATCTGGAGATCTGTCTCAGAATTAGCCATTAGTGAAGGAAACAACTATGTCTCAAAGAGTCAAATATCATAGGTCACACTGTTGTGTGCAAACCGAAAATTAAAGCACTGTATCATGACACATCAATTTAAGGATGCAGTGAGCAGACATATAATGCAGAAGACTTTTTGCTGCAAAATGTCACTGCTAATGGTTTACATACATTTAATACAGGTCCCTTTTTTATATATAATTGTTATGTGATACCCAGTAAGCCTTTTTCATACAATCTAATATATATATATGTGTGTATATATATGTAATATATTTTTAAGTATTTTTGCTAACTATTTTATTAAGGGTTGCTTTATTGTGGCTGCTGTAGATTATGCGTATCTTGTTGCTTATCCAGCTACTGTTTTAAATTAGCTTCTCCAACACTGTCAATACTTTAAAATGTTATCTTATCTCGTAATCATGAATTAATTTTCTGATCATGCAGTGTAGTCATTTCAAGCTTTAAATTCACCTTTAGCCATTAGTGTGCGCAGACAAATTAAGCATGCTTTACATTAAGGGAATTATAAGGTAGTAAATACTCTCCAAGGAAAATAGCTGTATTAGTATTCCAGCCACTATTATTAAGTTAAAGGAATATTCTGTCTCGGCCACGCTATGGCCTCATATCTTAAAGCTATTTTCCTGATGGAGCCACTGGAGACTTTAAAATGCAATTAACTGACTCAGGGGTATTTTCAATACATTTATACCTCCTTAATCAAAACCATATCCCTGTGTGCATTTACATAAACCGTCAAGTTAGCAGTTACACAGTGATGCATTTGCAGCAATGTGGAAGCCATTTGTGACACTACTGCATCCTCTTCACTGACTGACATCCATAAACAGGACAAAAACCTTTCTGCATTCAGGTCGCCAGGTTCTTTTTTCATCTTCAATGCCAGTGTCCAGTTCAATGTCAAGAGCTCAGAGCCTGCTGTCCACTGCCTCTCAGCTTGATGCGTTGTGTTAGTGGAGGAGGCTTGTCTATTAGTATCACAGAATACAGAGATTGTTGTATAGATCCTGATGGACTATATATTTACAATTTCTCATTCAGGATAAAAACATTGGAGAAATTATTATTATTATTATTGCTGCTGCTGCTGCTTTGGTATTTTGACAAATACATTCTCTTAATGTAAAATAAAATAAAATAAATGGAATCATTAATTCATGCTGCTTTTATTATTATAAAAATATTTTATGATTATTTTTTAAATAGTTGGCGATTTACATTGCTGAACTGTAAGTTAAATGTTGATAAATGTATCACAGCTTCACAGTAATAAACAATAAAATAACAGAATCAGTTATATATCAAACATGGGAGAGATTCAAATTCTGCTGTAAAGCAGCTCTAAAAAGACAATAGTGTCAATATTCAGCTTAAGTCAGTTCAGTGTTGGTTCCAATCGGTTCAATAACTGTTTATCAATTATGAAACAAGTTCAATTAAGAAGCACAGAAGGCAGTAGTGTTCAAGTTCTGTTTTCATGGCCACGTACACACTGCAGATAAATTCGGTTGTCAGTTCACCTTTTACACCTTAATCGCGTTCTGTACACACATAATTCACTAAAATACGGGAGCGCATTTAAAAAAAAAAAAAGGACAAGCACAAAAAACACTAAAACACCCAAATGCTTTATAACACCAAAAAAAAAATCATATATCTCATATCCACGACAGACCACTTTATTAACTCCATAACTCCATCTTTATGAGCTAAGACAAAACAACATGCCTAAAAGCGTTTGTAAATATGAGGACATGGCAACACTGTAAGACGGGCTCTCTAAGCAGCCTCCCGAGCATAAACACAACGCTGCACATCTATCAGCTGTAGTTTCGTTAAAATCGACCGACAAAAGTCTTTAGTCTTTAGTCAAAAAATAGCACATAACAAACGGCTAAACTTTTATTCACTCCTGCGAGACGACAGAATGTTGCTATGTTTACAAATACGGGAGTGAATGCTGTTCCGTATACACATGGACGATAATTTACGGGACTCACTCCTGCATTTAAATGCGGTTGTCACTCCTGAAACTTGTAGTGTGTACGTGGCCATAGTCAGTGCAGTCAAAATCAAGATACTTAATAGTTTGTATTGATAAAAAAGGTTAAAAATCTATAGGCATAGCAAACAGTTCTACTGTCAATTAAAATATATTCAAATATTTAAAAAATGCATTTTGATGTTTGGAACTCAGGCCCCGTTTACACTAGTGTGTTTTCCTTTTAAAACGCATAACTTTTGCTACGGTTACGCCTATCGCTCACTACTACGAGGTTGAAAACGGAGACTTTTGAAAACGCTGCAGACCCCGTTTTAGTTTAAATACTCCGGGTTTAACCAAAACAGAGACTTAAGAAAACGAAGGCGTGGCTGCCCATATTCTCTCTGAGTATCCTTGACGACTGTGTAAACAATAACATCATGCTCATTGTTGTACCCATAGATATGTATAGGTAGATTCCCCATTCGACTGCTCCAAGCGCGCAGACGCATCCGCCATCTAAATAATAGGGAATCTGCCTATACATATCTATGGTTGTACCTGCATGGATGGTCACGTCACATGCGTTTTCGGTTGTGTAGTGTAAACGGAGATCGTTTCTGAAACGCAGCGGAAACGCCAGTGTAAACGGGGATCGTTTTCATTCTAAAACACTGTTTTAACATGAAAACGCACTAGTGCAAACAGGGCCTTTTATATTCCATCTAAGGTGTAACTGGAAAACAAATAGAGTTTTCTTGGATTGTGATCAAGTCCCTGTGCACACTATAGGAGAACTCTTATCACTGAATGCTGAAAGAAGCCTTACCTATCTGCTCACTTCCACAAATGAGATTTTTTGTGGTAAAAAAAAAAAAGAAAGAAAAAACGCATCTTCAGATGTAAGATTAAAGTTCCGCTGTTATATGAGTCTTGCTCAGATAAGTAAACTTTTAAAAAATGAAAAAAATGTGTGACAGAGGACCCCTGAGATTTTCCACCTGATTGAAAGCAGTGATGTAATCTTTAATATTCACCTCACAGTGTGAGAGCCCCCCCCCCACCACCACCACCACCACCCCCATGTTAAGAAATGTATTTGCTCTGAGAAATGAGCGTGTAGCATTGAAGCACAGGCATGTGAGCAACTGAAAACAACACAACAGAGGGATTATTGTTCCTCTGCGGTGCTAATGCTTTCGTAACGTTTAGTAATAGGATAGAAATCTCAGTAAGGAAATCAGCTTTGTTGCAATGGCTAACACATTATCTCCTGTCTTTTAACTTCTGCTTTCACACCAGATCAAGGGGTCAAACTCAGGGCTATCAGGAGAAATTAATGATCCAGGCAATCAATTTTTTCTGCTTTTATTTTCTCTGTTCTGCTCTGTTTTAATGGAAGTGTGCAGTTATGGTCACACAGAGTGCATATCATTTATGGCCTCATTTAGCCACACATCACAAGCCTCTTTCACTCTGGATTTTTCATCTTCCCTCCGTGACCCAGACATTGCCCAGCAGCCCTTTGACTACTCTACATCCTCAGCTGATTTATTGACGAAAATCGATCATTGAACTAATTCATGGCATTCATTTTGCCATAAAAGCAGTGTGGCTAGGCTGTGTAAGGAATCACAATTATGTGATCTATGCAGAACAGCATAAGAGTATAATATCCGGAGTGACACATAGGGACCTATAAACCTATAAACCAAGCTCTATTTATTTATTTGTTTGTTTACTACTCTCTGATGGATGTTAACAGAACTAATATGGTGGCAGCTGTGCGGTTAAATACATTGGCTGTCAAAGGTCATATATTGGTTCAAAAGATTTAGTGTGATTCACGTTACTCAGGTCATAATCCTGCCCTTCTGTCCTTATGCCTTTGAAGAAACCCTTGTGTGCTTCAAGAGTGATCTATATTTCCTTCTGTTCTTATTCTTTTCTCCTGCTGTGAAAAATATTGTTTGAGAATTTAAGATGAAACATTTTGGAATGTTCGTTTGAAAAGCTGGTGCTCTTGAATAAGAAATAATTATTTAAATCTTGGCAGACGCACCATGTGCCTTATTTATTTTTTCTGAGGGCACTATATGACAGTTGTGGCACTTTTTTCTGTGACAGTGAGACAAGATAGTCTAGAGGTGTAATTTTCGTTTAGTATGCAAGGGGACCTGGGTTCAAATCCTTATTTAACTTGCACATGCACACAACACCAAACATTTTCAGTCTATGGACATTTTCAAATGAACATTTTGAACTCCTTTTGTTTTCCATAGGGAATAAAGTCATACTACATAAACATAAATATGCTACTAATAAATGTTTGTATTTATTATTATTATTACACATTTTCTAACATTTTCACTATAATAATTACTGCAGTGACCAATTATATATATATATATTTTGAATGATTAATCAAGCAAGATTCTTTATTGATGACCAAATGTTGCTTCATGGATTCAGTGGTCCACGTATTCTCTCACTCATATACAGGGATTAATGGATTTAAATCATCAGTTACACAAAAATGGTAAACTGCGCCTTACGTCTGCATTTGTAAGTACATTTTGTGAATCAGAGGCTGTTCTCTGTGGTCATTCAACAAAACGTGCCATGCCTGTGAGATGCAGATTCCCTGAGCGCTGAGCGCAAACTGAGTTCCTGTGCTGCTTCTGCTGCTGTATTTAAGCACGCGATCGACTGAGCAAATAGCATTTTCACACAAGGCTGACATTTTTAACTCTTAGCTGGTCTTGTTTTGATCAATTTAATTTATGTAAATTTTTTGTAAAACACCCACAAAAACTCATTGGTTTTGAATGAATCACCTGCAGTTATAGTGGGCTTAACGCTGCAATGCCTGAAATATGAAACATTAGTATCTATTTTTATATGGAACTATATATTGAAACTGTAGACTAAAAAAAAAGGTTTGGATATGTAGGTTTTTTTTTTTTTTTTTTGGTGAGTATCATATTTGATCAGGCTTTTATTGCTCATGTAGTATGATATATAGGAGAATTAAGAAGGGGGAAAAAACTCCCAAACAGGCCCAAAGTGTTAAATAAGATTTTTATAACATTGTTGCAGACTACTTGGAAAAAAAAAAAAAAAAAACTTATAATTGTCAGTTGTCAGTCTAGATCTCCCAATAATATGTTGTTGTAAGATTATATTTAAATTATTTTTTTATGACTTAAGCTCTGTAGTTTTTATTGTGGTGGGATAACCATATAATGCAGTCTAATGCAATGAGGATTGAGAGATGGACAAATAAATGCTTGATTTTTCTAAAAGAAATTATGTATGGATAATCAAGTAAACCTAAGTTGCTTCAGTCCAGTAAATGTTTGTCACTTTATAAAATATAAAATTATAAAATACCCATATATCACAACCTGATGTTTTTAGATTTATACTAAAAGGCCTTTTACTTACTAGAAAAGTATGAGCTAACAATCAGAGAGCAGAAGGCAAGTACAGTAGTAGATTGCATATAAAAGGTTTTTCATTAAAGTTTTAAACATATTAACAATTTAGAGGCATGTGTATCAAATCTGCTACAGTAGCTTCAAAGGTAAAATAATTTTGTCATATTTGATATGAAACTAATGCAATCAGCAACACTGGAATTACTGTACTTAATCCATATAAACCAATTAAAATCAATCGTCAATAATCAATCATATGAACAGTATATAAACTTAAAATAACTAAACTTGCTTTTTATTTTCACCGCTAGCTCTATTTCCTATGTAGTATGACTTTTGTACACTACTTTTATTCCTTTCTCTTGTTTTCACTAGTTATCTCCCCTAACTCATGTGTAGGATTCAGTTCGCTAGAGATTCAGCAGAATTTTTCTCTGTCATCTCATCACTGTCTTTGCTTTTGCTGGATGCATATAAATTCTCCTCGCAATGCTCATGTTCCTGCTGTGCTCAGGTTCTTGTCGAACACTTCTTTCACGGGGCTGACAGGCCCGGTGCGAGTGCAGCGCTCCCTCTCCAGGGTCCTTACCTCCCAGCGCTTCCACATATGGAGTCTACAGCGAGACCCTTTGGGCCAGCCGAGTTGGGTGACCGTGGCAAGCTGGCAGTCGGGCCGTCTGGAATTGGAAGAGCAGGGCCTGTGGCCAGGCATGACCCAACACCACCGGGAGGATGGCCCAGAGATCAGGCTTGGCGGCCGCTGGCAAGCAGGACTCCCAGTGGCGGGGAGCAGATTGCGGGTCGTGACCTTGGTCGAGCACCCGTTTGTGTTCACGCGGGAGGTGGATGAGGAGGGACAATGTCCGGCGGGTCAGCTGTGCCTTGACCCTCAAACTAACAGCTCGGAAGTCCTCAACCAGCTGTTCAGAGAGCTGGAGCAAACTAACAGCAGTTCACTGCCAAATGACATGCGGAAATGCTGCTATGGATACTGCATCGACCTGCTGGAGAAGTTAGCAGAGGACATGCACTTCCAGTTTGACCTTTACATCGTAGGCGATGGGAAATACGGGGCATGGAAAGGAGGTAGATGGACTGGGTTGGTGGGTGACCTGCTCAGTGGCGTTGCGGACATGGCCGTCACCAGCTTTAGCATCAACTCCGCTCGAAGCCGAGTGATAGACTTCACCAGCCCCTTCTTCTCCACCAGTCTCGGGATCCTGGTGCGGAGCAAGGACACGGCTGCACCCATCGGTGCCTTCATGTGGCCGCTTCACTGGTCCATGTGGGTTGGCATCTTTGTTGCACTGCATATCACAGCCCTTTTTATCACACTTTACGAGTGGAACAGTCCGTTTGGCATGACCCCACACGGACGCAACCGCATCAGGGTCTTTTCTTACTCATCTGCACTGAACCTCTGCTACGCCATTCTGTTCGGCCGAGCCGTTGCCAGTAAAACTCCAAAGTGCTGGACAGGCCGCTTCCTTATGAACCTTTGGGCCATATTTTGCCTGCTGGTTCTGTCCAGTTACACAGCCAACCTAGCAGCTGTCATGGTGGGGGAGAAGACCTTTGAGGAGGTGTCAGGGATTCATGATGTCAAGGTAAAACACTGCATTTCATCCTGAAGAGGTGAAATACACAAATATTTTTGTTTAGTGCTTTATTTAGACTGTGTTGTAATATGTATCCCTTAAAATAAAAATGTTGTACATATACACTACTGTGCAAATGTCTTAGGCCATTAGTATTTTCACCAACAAACTGGGCCAGTTATTTCTATCTTTTGCTGTAGTGTGTCAGTAGGAAATTTCAGTTTACATTTCCAAACATTCTTTTTGCCTTTAATTGTAATAATCCAGTGAAATTTTTGTATGCACATACATACACATACACATACATACATACACATCAATTATATTTATGACAGTATTTTTGCATCCTCACTAAAGCATTTTTACACAAGTGCCTAAAACTTTTCACAGTACTGTAGCTTTGCAGGTAGGTCTCTTGAAGCATCTTGGAGATGTTGCCACAGTTCTTCTGGATTTAGTCTGTCTCAGTTTGTTCATGTCATTCCATACAGAATGGATGATAATGAGATCAGATCTCTGTGTGGAGCACTGGCTGTTGTCAGACACCTTGTGCATACAAAAATTTCACTGTATTATTACAATTAATGGCAGAAGGAATGTTTGGAAATGTAAACTAATATTTCCCACTGACACATAACAGCAAAAGATATAACTGGCTTAAAACCATTTTGTTTTGGTGAAAATACTAATGGCCTAAGACTTTTGTACAGTAGTGTATATACAGACACTACCATTTGTAATCTGGAGTCCTCTTTTTAAGAAGTCTCTTATGCTCACCAAGGCTACATTTATTTGATCAAAAATACAGTAAAAACGGTAATATTGTGAAATAATATTGCAATTTAAAATAGCGGTTTTAATTTATATTTTTCTTCAGGATTCTTTAATGAATAGAAAGTTAAAAAGAACAGCATTTATTTGAAATCATCCATCTCTTTTGATCAATTTAATGCATCTTTGCTCAATAAAAGTATTTAAAAATACCCTAAGCTTTTAAACAGCAGTGTATATGGTACGTGTCCACAAAAACATGAGTGCACCATGGTTAAAAAAACTACGGTATTACCACGGAACTTTTTTGGAGTTTGTTTTTAAACCTTTCTCACACAATCAATTCACATTTCATTGCTCTTTTCAAGCTCCATCACCCGTCTCTGGGGTTTCGCTTCGGCACAGTTCGAGAGAGCAGTGCTGAGGACTATGTGAAAAAGAGCTTTCCTGAGATGCATGAGTACATGAGGCGCTTCAACAAGCCCACCACTCCGGATGGAGTCTCTACACTCAAGTAAGTGTTTGGACCCAGGAGAGAAACAAAAGATAACAGGGGATTGAACGTAGCAGTGGAAAGTCCAATGAAAAGATAACGGTAAAAGAGAGAGCGAGAGAGAGAGAGAGAGAGTGAGAGAGAGAGTGGTAAATCTAATGAAATGATCAAACTGAATTTCTAAACAGCCTTTTTCGTTTGAATGAAAAACACTTGCAATAAAGTGTATTTAGAAAGCTATCATCTTAAACACTTGCGCTCACAAAGACACATTCATATTCCTTTAACTCAATAACATCAAGTGGTGCTGAGCAGGAGCACAACAAGCAGAAAACAAATAAAACTTTAACAGGAGATGGGCATCTTGAAAAAAGCCTAAAGGGAAATTGAGCTCCGTAATTGCACGGTGCTACTGGAGACAGACAACAAGCAGTCCAAAGGCTGCAGGCGCATACTACAACAATAAATAGGGTCACAATAAGAGGCCAACGATCAGTTCTCACCCTCAAGAGCTGCTGAAACCGCTGTGGATCTGTTTTGTATGATGCACCATCAATATTATTCCTCTTTCAAGAGGAATTATGCGCACCATCCTGCTCACTCAGTTTAAACAAACCGAGTCGACAGCAACAAGTGTCTGCTCTCCAGGCTCTCTGTCTGTAGTCTGGCTTTCCATTCATCCCTGAAAGAACAGGGACTGCTGCAGACTCCAAGCTGAGAAGAGAAGCAGTCACTCTCAAGTCAAATCTAAACTTGCTGAATGAGGCCAAAGGTTTTCTTCTGAGAAAACAGAAAATTCTCCGGCAAACGTACGCTTGCAGGCGTGCGCCAACACACACACAGCGATTCATCCTCAGATTCAGGCTCCCACATAGTGCTGTATTTTGCTTTGTACTTCCTGTCTTTTATGATTGACAGCGGTTTTCTTCCATGTCAGAAATCCTTCTGTTCGATTCACAGGAGACACCTTACATGGTCAGCATTTTTAGAGTTATGATCGCAGCCATAGTTTGAAGCTATTCTTAGGGGTGAGATTTTTTAAGACAAGCATCCGGACAGTTTTTTTCCTTTATAACACGTTGCATTAGAGTCTTAGTTTGATCCTGCAAAATTTTCCTTCACTTTATTTTCTGTCCCACTTGAGGTAAAATAGAGGTCAGCTGATGAGCAAGCATCGCCTCACACTAGACATTAAGAATTCAACATTTCTTCCGAGATAAACAGCTAACAGGATATGATGTCATGCTCTAGGGTTTTTGTTTTAATAAATAATAAATCACAAATGACAAATAGTACTTTCGAAAAATGGAAAAATCCACAGTTCAGAGTTCACCAAACTTGTATTCCCATATGAAGCAGGATGCATAATGCAAAGTTTTTGACATATTTTTGTTTTCATTTTGGGATGATGTTTTTGTAATTGGCTTTACTGAACACAATTATTAGCCACTGTTATTAGCTAAAGCAGCATGTATTTATTTTGCTTCCCTTATTAATAGGTTACACTATAAACCTCTATATGGAAACAATCTTTGCAATGTGCTTTTATAAAGATACAAAATGCTGGAGCAAACTACTCAAAGATTGTTTGAAAAAAAGATGTCTGCGGGGAAGGTTACACACATAGTACGCTAAAAAGCACTTTCTATTCAGTAAATCTGACTAAAGTCAGAAGATTTAAGCAGTTTATAGCTGCAGGGTTTGGGTTTGGTTCAGGCTTATTGTAATCAACTTTTCAAGTAATTTAAAGTCAGTAGCAATTAGCTTATGTTTGGCTGGCGGTGTCTGTTTTGTTTGGCTCTGACTATCCTCCTCTGTGTGTTGAAGGACAGATCCCCCTCAGCTAGATGCCTTCATCATGGATAAGGCTTTGCTGGACTACGAGGTGTCCATTGATGCCGACTGCAAGCTCCTGACTGTAGGAAAACCGTTTGCTATTGAAGGTAAGGACCCTTGTGCCACTGAGACATATTGCTGTCTTTGAGGAGTCTAGCACCTCTGGCCATGCCGTATTGAATTATATTAGCTTACAAAAGCCTGTGAAGTTGTTCCCTGAAAGGGCACAGTGTGTTTGTAACACTTTCTACACATACACTATTAGAATTCCACCCCACATTAAGAAGCAAGTCAAGTTTGACACATGTCATTTAATAAAGGAAAGCTATTACAGGGTGTAGATGGGTTTCATGGCAGTCACCCAGGCGTGTCCACACCTCTCATCCGGATGTTATCTCCTGCTGCATGCATATGAATTTTCCCTGCTATCTGCCAAAAGCTTCCCTTACGCCTTTGAGCCAGTTTTTATTAGATGGTTGATCAAGACTAAACCATCGTAATCACGTCTGCTGGCCTGAAATGGACAGCTCCGTCAGGGTCTGTAAAACCTGTAAACAGCGAGGTGCATAATCAAACCATGCAGGTGAAAAAAAGGAGTCAGGCATATTAGGTTGTCACTGTGTTGAGTAGCATATTAGTTTTTGCAGCAGTATAGAAATTGGTGTTGTGAATTATGACATTTCACTGAATGTGAGAGACAGACAGACAGTTAGATAGAGAAATAGATAGAGAGATACTTTTTGTAATTACTTTAAAGGTATTTTTGTATTTAAATATTTATTTTACCATCTGTCAGATTTATAACATTTATAGATTATATAAATATAAAATGTAATTTTAAATACAGACATTAACTAAATTTAAATTACAACAATTAAAAAGGTATATAGTTGATAAAGTTATAAAATAGTTAATTCTCATCTGTCTGTCTGTAATTATATAGATAAATAGATACATTTATATAAACTTTTATACAAATTGTAATTAATTTAATTTTATATTAAAAATATTTTTAATATCTGTTAAATTGATCAAATTCACAGATTATACGCATGGTAAAATACATATTTGTAAATAACAAAACTAAATTTTAATTATTACAGTTAAAAATATAGTTATAATTTTACATAGTTATAAAGCTACATAGTTAATTATAGCATAGTTAATTCTTTCGATAGATAGATAGATAGATAGATAGATAGATAGATAGATAGATAGATAGATAGATAGATAGATAGATAGATAGATAGATAGATAGATAGATAGATAGATAGATAGATTTTTGTTCCCAATTTTTGTCGTGATTTGGTACTGAATTATGGTACTTTTGACATTCCCCACAGGCATCAGTTCAATTCATAGGCTTTGCTCAAATTGAAAGAACAGCCTTCAGTAGAAACCGTCTCTTTAGAGTGGACCATGTCCTTTTAACGCTGCTGGAAAATCCCTTATTGTATTAGTTTCCACAGCACATTTTATGACTGCCTGGATCCACTCCATTAGAATATTCCAGCAGCCCGCTGGTACCCCCTCTTCAAAGAGTTCAACAGCACACATTTATTGGTTGTAGAAGACGGAGTAAAATACAGCGGTGCAACTCAGTAGGAGAGGACAGAAGTTTATCAGGATGCAAGGGATGTTGTGCCACGTGCTGAAAGGAGGGGAGGGATTGCTTGCCAGGAGTGATGTGTGGGTTTGCCGGTGAGGCGAGGGCTTTGATGAAATTTGTGGATGTCAGAGTTGTGCTCGTATCTCTCCAGCTGCCTGGCTGCAGAGACGCCACAATGACAGACACTCTGTCTACGGTGCACTGGCACAGGGTGCCAAAGATTCATGATTGTTCCTTCTCAAGGCTCTCTGACATATCAATAATAGAGGTATCAATTCACACTAGAATGTGGATGGTATCTTTAACAAAAGCCCACCGCATAATTGATCCATCTGAGCTTTTTGTGTCAAGTTGTTTTGATATTCTTGCAAAAGAAAATTCATATGTTTGTCTTAAAAAGAGTATGTTCAAAACTTTGTCAGAGTATTGTTCAGAGCATTGAAGTTAACAGGTTACAGGAAGGTTCAATTTGATCATGTTAATGCATTAGGTTTCCCCTTGTGGAAAATAAGTACACTCGATTGAGTTAAATGTGCATGTGTAGTGTTTTTCAAATCTCAAGAGTATATATTTTTTTTAAAACTGTACTTGCAGATACAATATCAATAATTAAATAAAGTCCACTTACAGTAAGTGGACTTAAAGAGTACACTTTCATGACCATCTCTTAACATACTTAAAGGAATAATTCACCCAAAAATAAAAAATTGCTGAAAATTTACTCCATCTGTTTTACAGACCATCCAAGATGTAGATGAGTTTCTTTATTGGAACAGATTTGGAGAAATTTAGCATTACATCACTTGCTCACCAGTGAATGGGTGCCGTCAGAATGAGAGTTCAAACAGCTGATAAAAACATCGCAATAATCCACAAGTAATCCACACGATTCCTGTCCATCAATTAACACCTTGTGAAGTGAAAATCTGCATGTTTGTAGTAAACAAATCCATTATTTGGGTGTTTTAACTGCCGCTTCTGACCAAAATAATAGTCCAAAATGCATTAATGCATCTTCCATCTTAAAAAGTCCATCCCATGTTCTCCTCACATTTCTCCTCCACCAACATGTTTGTTTACAACTGCTTTGAGCTGTTTTCACTTGGATTTGTGCATATTTCTCTCCTGATTCATAAGAGATTGCTTTTTTATTGGAAAAATCAATATTATGGTTAGAGCACTCATATTTTAGCCAAAAGCACCAGTTTGTACTAATTTATTACAAACAAGCTTTTCATTTCACTAGATGGTAATTGATGGACAGGAGTTGTGTGGATTACTTGTGGATTATTGTAATGTTTTTATCAGATGTTTGAATTCTCATTCTGACGGCACCCATTCACTACAGAGGATCCTTTGGTGAGCAAGTAATGTAATCCTAAATTTAAAAAAAAAAATTTTTTTTTTTTTGGGTGAACTGTGCCTTTAAAATGTGCCTATTAATAATTAATTAATAATTATTAAACTGTGCCTATTAATAATCCCTAAAGAAGTACACTTATTTTTAGGTGCTGACTAGCATACTGAATAACTTGTCTGTTCCTTCTCAAGGTTCTCTGACATATCAATAATAGAAGAATCAATTCACACTAGAATGTGGATGGTCTCTTTAACAAAACCCCACAGGCATGCATGGGTCAAGCTGAGCTGTATGTATAAAATTGTTGTTTTGTTATTCTTTGTGCTTTCAGGATACGGAATCGGGCTGCCCCAGAACTCCCCTCTCACTCGCAACATGTCTGAATATGTCAGCCGCTACAAGTCTGATGGTTACATGGACATGCTGCACGACAAATGGTATAAAGTGGTTCCCTGTGGAAAGAGGGTTTTTGCTGTGACAGAGGTGAGCCATCAAAAAAGACAGTCTGAGAGTGTGCAGAATATGTGTGCGCGTGTCTTTTTGTTCACAGGTGTGCGAGCGGCTTCTGCCCTTGACCAAGTTCTTCTTTGAGCTCTTTTCCCCCTGAAAAATCCTTTTGTTTGGAATTACTGTCTCCTGCAGTTTAATAGCCTTTCTGTCAGAGCGACGTTGGGCCACCGTGTCAGCCATACCGCCCCGCACACCTGAGGCTGTGAGTAGCAGCCGCCAGCGCACTCCATCAATGCAGCTTCAGTCAATAACCTCCCAGGAGTTGTAGCGCTCCTGTAAGACATTGTCTCGTACAGTCTGCCTTCATTACCTAGCTGTGGTTATGAATGGGGGACTTCATGAGCAATGACATTTGTTTTCGGCCCCTGTGCCAGCTGGAACTCATCTCACGCTCCCCCTCTCTCTTGCTCTGGAGCCAAGCTGTCCTGTCACCACAGACACCGCGCTGTAAAACCACTACTTTGCTGTGCAATAAATTCTCCAAACAAGCGGACAGGATCGACTGTGAGGTCCTCGCAGTCAGTCGCCCCCTTTGAATGTTTATTCTAGTGCTGTTTATAGAAGGAGCTTCAAATGCAAAAAGCGGCATTTTATCTCCTCAGTGTAATTCAGTCTTAATTAAATTAGTCAGAGTTCTTCAAACAGAATCTTGGGTTGTAGCCAGATACAAAGATGCAGGGTTGAAAGAAAAAGACAATCCAACATTAAGTGCTGCATGTGGCGTACTCTCAAAATAAATGAATAAATAAATGATGAATAAACAAATGCCAGAATTTGTTCCTTAATAGTACTTTGTTGTTCACAGCAAAAGCACTTATTTGGTTTTTGTGCCAAGAGAGTGTATAAAGCCAAAGACAAATACATATTTGTCTAAAAGAGTACCTTCGAAGCTTTATGTGGAAGAATTTTTACTATTTTTTTTAAATAGCAGGATTGAAGGTAACACTTTACAAAAAAAGGTTAATCCATTAAGTGCACCCTTGTGAAAATAGCTATGTATAATTGTATTGAATGTGCACATCTAATCTTAAATGTATATAAAAAAAACTGTATTTGCAGATAATATTAATGAAATAAAAAGCCACTTAAGGGGAGGGGAGTACACTTTCATTATACTTTTCATGTGCATCTTTAATTTTAATATACCTTAAAGAAGTACACATTTTGATCTGTTGACTAACAGTACTAAAGCATGTGTAGAGTGCTTGATTATATTTATTCTAATTGTAATGTGTTATTCGATGTTACAGTTAAATTTAATATATTTTAAATGTACTAAATTTCAACTTCATCTTGTAATCACAAATACAAAGTGAAGTGACATACTGCCATACTCGGAATTCATGCTCTGCATTTAACCCATCCAACGTGCACAGCAGTGAACACACACACACCGTGAACACACACACACCGTGAACACACACCCGGAGCAGTGGGCAGCCATTTATGCTGCGGCGTCCGGGGAGCAGTTGGGGGTTCGGTGCCTTGCTCAAGGGCACCTCAGTCGTGGTATTGAGGGTGGAGAGAGCGCTGGACATTCACTCCCCCCACCTACAATCCCTGCCGGCCCGAGACTCGAACCCGCAACCTTTGGATTACGAGTCCGACTCTCTAACCATTAGGCCACGACTTCCCAAATATCATGACACAAGTTTTAACAGATATGACGTTAAAGTTTAGTTTACTTTAAATGTCTGTCTGTACTTTAGGCAGTTTAAATTTAGTTCACACTTATAATAAGTATATTATTTTGAAGTATTTCGGTTACACTTCACAGTAAGGTCCCATTTGTTAACATTAGTTAATGCCTGAACTAACAATGAATTTATTAGAATTTAATTATCTTTGTTAATGTGCATGTAAAAATATAATTGTTTATTGTTCATGTTAGTTCACAGTGCATTGATTAATTGTAAGAAATGCAACTTTGATTTTAAATATATATTAGTAAATGTAGAAATTAACACTGATTAATATTAATAGATGCTGCAGAAGTGTTTTCCTTGTTAGTTCATGTCAACTAATGTAGTTTGAAACCCTACTGTAAAGTGTTACTAGTGTTGCTATTATTTCCTTTATAAATGCTCTTTTTAAAGTATGCTAAAGTGTACCTCTGTTTCACAAGAGTCATGCATTTCACAGCATTTATTAATCTTTTTTTAATATTAGATGCTTCTACTATGCAAAAAAAAAAACAATTGGGGGCAATACACTTCTTGTATTAATGTTGTATTACGAAACACTTTTATTGCTATTGAGATGGGATAGTAAGGTTAAGGACAGGTTTCGTGGTATTGTTAGGCTTAGGGTGGGTTAAAATGAGTTACAAATGTATTTACATGCAGGTGTTTTTAATACAAGTTTGTACATATTTGTACACACTAAATGCATTGTATCAAATGATTAATTTAAAGGTTAGTACATAGTAATAAAAAGTTATTCTAATTTACAAATAAACTATTGTTCTTTAATTCATATGAATTCAAAATACTTAAATGATGCAATCCTAATCTTAACATATAGAATCTTACTGTAAATTGTTACTGCATTATTTTAATGAAATCAGAGCAGCCAACATGAAGTGCAGTGAGCACTTCATCTGACCAACAGCATGTATGCATATGTATGCATGTGCATTTAGCCACTATCCCCATAACACTCTCTTGGAAAGTGACATCATGATAAAGGGCTGTAGCCAATCCTGTTATGTGTTAAGAATGAACACACTCACAGAAGAGGTGTGATGGAGTGAACATGGGACTGCGGTCTCAGTGTCTGTAGTGTTGGATGACCAATGAGTGTCTGATATTGTGAAACATGCCCCACACATATGAGAGACAAGAAGTGGAATATTTTCCCCATTTCAACTACTCCAAGTCAGCATGACTTTCATTTCAATTATAACAGCAATACTTTATAAAAATTGTGATTAGTTCTAGTCAGCAGGACTCCTTCTCCCTCCAGATCAAAGCCATTGCAGGGAAATGATGGATTCCTTTGTGTATGTTGGGGCTTCTAACACCCGAGGGGAAAATAACATTGGTTCGGGCACTGGAAGGTCTATATTACCTGTAGAGAGCTAAACATTTCAGAAGAAAAAAAGAGCACTGGTAAAACATTTGCTGTACTATGAAATAAAATATTGGTGATTTATAGGTTGCTTGCAAAAAATATATATATATATCATCAGAAAACTGTCATCAGCTTCTTAAAAATGGCTCTCAGTGGAGCCAAACACTGACTGCTTGGTCACGTAGGTAGATGTAATTGAAAAATATCTATAATCTGTACATCCATAACAAGCAAATAATGGAAAGCACATTGCCATTTAAAGGTTTAGGGTCAGTAAGATTTTTAAAACGTTTTTGAAAAGTCTCTTATATCAAGGCTCTATTTATTTGATCAAAAATACAGTTAAAAACATTAATGCTGTGAAATATTACTACAATTTAATATAACTGTTTTCTATATTAATATATTTTAAAATGCATTTTATTCCTGTAATGCAATGCTGCAGCCTTTAAATGTCACATGGTGCTTCAGAGATGAATCTAATAGGCTGATTTGGTGCTCAAGAACCATTTCTTATTATTATCAATGTTGAAAATAATTGAGCAGTGCAGCATAAAAAAAGATAAATTGTCAGGGGGAAAGGTGCAATCAGTAACAGAGCTGTGTTACACTGTGATCTTCTCTCGTTTTTTTACATATTATTGTTCATGTGTGTGTGCAGACTCTGCAGATGGGTATCCAGCATTTCTCTGGGCTGTTTGTGCTGTTGTGTGTGGGGGTGGCAGGTGCTTTGCTCACTCTGCTGGGAGAGCACACTTTCTTCAGATTCATCCTGCCTCACCTCCGCCACCAGCAGAGATTCAAATACTGGCTCCACACCAGTCAGGTGAGTGCCTGCGTCCATGTGCTACAGCTGACAAACATGGTGAAATAAGCTTCAAAAACAGATCAGTGTATGAAGGCTGATAATGCTAAAGTAGTGCCAGTTAACTAAAGGATTTACCATTTTACTCTTATCTCTTTTAAATCTTATTCAAAATCTTAGAAGGCATGTTGCTATCATAAACACAGGTGCATCTGCTCCCTCTAGTGATAGGAAGCTGAAAGCACAAGTCAGGAGGTTATATGTGGAAGGCATGTCTTGTATTTGATTATGTAGATACTGAATATGACTGTTGTTCTGTGTCCTTTTTCTTTTTCTACAGAAAATCCACCGTGCATTAAATATGGGTTGTGATGATGAGAGGAAATCAGAGGTTGAGAGCAGTGACAGATGGTAAATTAAGATTATTGCGTAATAAACTGACAGATTTCTTAAAAGTGCAATGTAATGTAGTAATTCTCCTAATTGAAGTTTAGACTAATGTTATTTTCAAATTACAGCAATTTATTATGGGTCTATTCTGATGGGCATGATTTTTTTAACCCTGTAAAGACATAAAATTATGTATACACAATATGTGTGTGTGTGTGTGTGTGTGTGTGTGTGACCCTGGACCACAAAATCAGTCTTAAGTCGCTTAAATATTGTCCTATCCTAACAAACCATACATCAATGGAAAGCTTCATTATTCAGCTTTCAGATGATGTATAAATCTAAATTTCGAGAAATTGACCCTTATGACTGGTTTTGTGATCCTGGGTCTCTCTCTCTCACTCACACAGACACACAGACACACACACACACGCACGCACGCACACACACACACAACATGTTGGTTTTTGTGGTTTATGGGGACTCTCCATAGGCGTAATGGTTTTTATACTGAACAAACTGTGTGTGCTATTGCCCTACACCTAAACTTATCCCTCACAGGAGACTTTGTGCAATTTTAGATTTTCAAAAAAACACCATTTAGTATGTTTTTTAAGCCTTTTGAATTACGGGGACATAGGCAGTGTCCTCATAAACCACCTTCATATTGTAATACCGCTGTCATACCCATGTCATTATACAAATTTGTGTCCTCATAAACCACATACACACACACACACACACAGACACATGTCAAGCCTGAAGTTGGGGCTTTTTAAAATTATACTAAAAATGGAAAAGTATTACGGTGACCGAGAGAGCTCAATGCGCTGCAACTTCAGAAAACACATGCAAATAGAAAAAGCACCAGCAAATCAAGAAAACATCTTCCTCAATTTGACAGCAGGTGCTGCAAATGCTCACAACACAACCAAATAAAGAATTGTATTTGCAGTGCGTTTCTTTATTTGTTTGTGTTGTGAGTATTTGCAATGTGTGTGTTGTCAAATTGACAGTTGTTTTCTTAATTTGCAGGTGTTTTTCTATTTGCAGTGCGTTGAGCTCTCTCGGCCACCGTAAAATATACTATAAATGCCTTTTGCTTGCTAAAAAGTAAAAACTATCAATCAGAAGAGATCATTTAATTGATTTTGCATGATCATGTAATTGATTTTGCACAATCAATAACATGCCTTCTCATGTTATTGATTGTGCAAAATCAATTACATGATCATGTAATTTAGAGGCCTTAGAATTTTGCATATCAAATATGATACAGTAGGCTTTATAGGGTCAATAAGTTGTATGATGATGTACAGATAGCCAGTCACATAATAGACTGACACCGAATTACCTCATCACCCTTTATTTTGAACTAATGACACTGTAATTTGCATATTACTGTGTGTAATAAAGCAGAACTAATGTGTGCAATTAGTTTTATGTAAAAAAAAAAACCCCTAAGAAAGAAATTATAACACAAAGGACACAAATCAATATTGGACTCTCCAGTAAAAAGCGAGCTGTTTCATTAATGGCATATTGAAGAGGCTCCGTGTTTCCACTGATTGTGGGGTCTGTTTGCGAAGTGCTGTGTCCCTGCATCTTGTAAAGCTGATTGCTGCTATGTTTTCCTCTCAGTCCCGCCTTGTGCCTGTCAGAGAACTGTAATCTCCACCGCCTGCCACCCTCCACTTCTTCTCCTCCGCCCTCCACCTCCTCGACTTCCCCTTCCACTTCTACAACCAAGTGGAACAATCAGAGCGCCAAGGCCGGTCGAGAGGCCAAAGAGCAAAACAAGCGTGTCCACTTCAACTTGGAGACTCTCAACAGCTACCAACTCCAAGCTCCGCCCACTGGGCCAGAAAGGAGCTGACGAGGGTTGGTGGGAAGCCCGCCCACCCAGTTGTGTTCCAACGGCGGTCCTAATCCCAGTCTCAGCCTGGTGCTCTCACCCCCGGCCTGTTCTGGACTCTCAACACCATGGGAAGAGGAGCTGCAGGAGCTGCATGGAAGGATTGAGGAGTTTCGCGGCCAGCTCAGGGCCGCCCTGGCTAGGCGAGCTGAGCTCCAGCGGACCCTGGTCAGACAACAACTCAGTCAATCCCAAACAACCTCAGCATCTAATCCCACCACCAACACCAATACCCTGACCAAAGACATCAACAGGGGGAGGTGATGTATGCTATGTGTCGGGACACTCACAAAGGCAGTGGATATGAGGGGATACGGGACCTTCTCTCAGCTGGGAAGTCCTTCTCCTTTCTCAGTGACTGCTGGAGTGCTGCAGTGATGGATGAAACACTCTGTGATGGAGATTCAGCTTGTAATCCTGCAGTCTGGCTGGCTTCCAGCTCCAGAGAGAAAGCATTTATCTGTGTGCGTGTGTGTGTGTGTGTGTGTGTGTTTAAAGTCCAAGGCAACTGGACAGAGAACAGACACTTAATGCAACCATTCACTGCTGGCCAAAGTGAATATCTGCATCCACAGACGT
Source organism: Barbus barbus (assembly GCF_936440315.1). Classification (NCBI taxonomy): domain Eukaryota; kingdom Metazoa; phylum Chordata; class Actinopteri; order Cypriniformes; family Cyprinidae; genus Barbus; species Barbus barbus. Next base: position 16,929,454 of record NC_136743.1, on the reverse strand, counting down.
CCATCATGAAAATGGCTTCATTTTGTAAATAATTCAATGGGATTACTAAGTGAGATAAGCAACAATGCCCCGGACAGCAGGCCCACGGACCGCCCACAGTCCGCTCAGTGAACGCCTGATGCATATTGCATGCAAAAATAACAACTCCAGTTCTGATCTGATTGGCAGGTGTTTAGCAACTTCTGGGAAGAAAGGTACAAAGGATTTTTGATCAGTGTCATGGTCAAGTTAAAGGATTAGTTCACTTTTAAAAAAACTTTTGCTGATAATTTACTCACCCCCATGTCATCCAAGATGTCCATGTCTTTCTTTCTTCAGTCGAAAAGAAATTAAGGTTTTTGATGAAAACATTTCTCCATATAATGAACTTCAATGGGGCCCAAACGGTTCAAGGTCCAAATGACAGTTTCAGTGCAGCTTCAAAGGGCTTTAAACGATACCAGACGATGAATAAGGGTCTTAGCGAAACGATCGGTCACTTCAAAAATAAAAAAAAAAGTTTAAGTTTTATAAGCACAAATGCTCGCCTTGCTCTGTTCTGTGATGCGCGTTCGCGACGTCACGTAATACGCAATGACGTTGAAAAGGTCACGGTTGACTTAGGTGGAAGTACTGAGTCAGTGTTTACAAATGTGCGGAAGGAGGACCATATACACATATTCAAATGTCTTTGTGTCAGTTTATCGTTTAAAATGCCCATTTCGTGTGCGTATCCTGGGTGTTTTAATATTAAAAAGCCTACTGACTCGGTACATCCGCCTACCTCAACCGTGACCTTTTCCACGTCATTGCGTATTACGTGACGTCACGAACGCGCATCACAGAACAGAGCAAGGCGAGCATTTGTGCTTATAAAACTTAAACTTTTTTATTTATTTTTTAAATGACCGATCGTTTCGCTAGATAAGACCCTTATTCATCGTCTGGTATCGTTTAAAGCCCTTTGAAGCTGCACTGAAACTGTCATTTGGACCTTGAACCATTTGGGTCCCATTGAAGTCCATTTTATGGAGAAATGTTTTCATCAAAAACCTTAATTTCTTTTCGACTGAAGAAAGAAAGACATGGACATCTTGGATGACATGGAGGTGAGTAAATTATCAGCAAAAGTTTTTTTTAAAAGTGAACTAATCCTTTAAGGGTTGATACAATGAACACTTTTGAGGAGGAACTAATCACTGGATTTGCCAAAGTTTGCAACGTTAATAACATCAGGGTTTGGCTTGAGGCACTTCCACAAGCTGAACTATATTCAATAATGTCCATAAAAGAACTTCACACAGAAATTCAGATTCTATAAACATTTTATGCTATTTTGAGGTGTTTTCTATACAACCATTGATGGAAACAGTGAGACATGAATTCAAATTACAGAATAAATAATTTATATTGTGGCCACAAATTAAGAATTAATTCCCACAAATGATCACATTTTATTTCATTTTGATTCCCTCGTTTTAGTTAAAGTGGCCATGTTGTAATGTGTAATGTGTTCTTTTGTTTTAATTAAAACAAGAAGACAAATTAGTACAACATAGCTATGATTTACTACAACAAGTGAACAAATAAGTCATGGCCACAATATCTTCTTTTTTTTCTCTCTCTCTGCATATAATGTGACATTTTCCAGTCTTTTATCATTATTATTATGATATATTCTATTTCAGATAACTGTGGTCCTAAAAGGGCACATAAAAACAAAACGGACAGTGTTTGGTCATTTTACACGTCAATCAGGTGGCCTCTTCCTGTTTGAGTGGGCGGCTCTTGGCTAAAATAAGGTACCATGGACCAAACTTAAAATTTTAATTAAACCATTTCTTGTCTTGCTGTGGTGTACTTTTTCCACACTTATAATGTTTGAATAAATATATAGTTTGCTTGTGTTTAACGGTGATAAAAGTATGATTCTGTTTGAGATGTTTGATCCTCAAATGTCACGGGCCTATATATAATCTAAATGTTATAAGGTCTGAAAGAGTTATTGCATTTACAATTATTAATAAACATTTATCAGTAAAGTCAGTTTCACTTTTAGCAGTTGGTCCGCAACAGTTGGTTTGTGAGGACATCTGATGAAGTCACTCAATCTGTGCTAGTTATTTTAGTTCGAAATAATTTCTGTAAAATGTGACCGTCGCAATTATGCTTGATTCAATGCCAAATTTATGAAATCAGTGTTTACTAAACAATGTTAAACTAGGTTAACAGTCTGAAATGTTGGTTGTAGCTGTCAAACTCTTTCACTATTGTTAGATGATGGTTCTCGCATTCATTTTCAGAGCGAACAACGTAAGTTTTTAGAGCAAACTGTCTGAGGGAGACTGTCAGGGGGCTGGAGAGGAGACTGTCAGACTGATAGACGAGCAGCCAGTTTCCATTGGGACACTGATGAACAATGACCTCATTATGTTGAGTTGCTGTGTTTTTTTAGAGAGTGAGCATGCTTGGCTGAGCATTAAGTGTTTGATAAAAAGGTTAGTGTCAGTGTTTGACAGTCTTCACTAGTCTTGGAGCTCAAGTGTGTTTCAGGCTAAATTCTGTGTTTGAATCAATGTAACATAACTCTGATTTGGGAAATAGGAAAAATTATAAATAGTGTCCACCAGTCAAAACACTCCAGAATGAGTGGTTAATTATTACCAGGTTTAATTAAAGTTGATAATGAGAAAATTTTGTTACATCAAGATCTTAAGAAAACGACTTATCTTGAAATCGCAAGAAAACTATTTTGTTTTTTTAATGCATATTCTCTTTGTCGATAACAAAACAGTGCAAAATCTGGATGGAAACTTGATTATTGAGATCTTGAGAAAATTACTTTTTTTTTATTATTAAATCATGATCACAAGTAAAAAACTGGGACACTGTACTTTAATACTTTTTAAACAATACTCCTAGTCCTCATTTACATCATTGACAAAAAAAAACTCAATTTAATTTATCCAATTAAGTTCCATTAACTTCAAGTTTATTTGTATAGTTCTTTTCACAATACACATTGTTTCAAAGTAGCTTCACAGAAAAACATTGTTTCAATGTTACAATCAGTAAGTAATTCCTGTCCTATTCCTATTTTGTCTTTGATCTAACAATTGTAGCTCTGCTATGATCATTGCTCGTCATTCTTGTGAGCCTCATGCTGTAGCCCTTAGCTGTAGTGCCACCCTGCTGCTACAGTTTACACAACATGACCTGAGCGAGAGCTGCCATATGTCAATGATTCATACCCCACACAGCCTGACACCGAATGCTTTCTGGAGAAAAATCTGTCCATTATTAATAACTGTAGTTGTAGCTCAAATCTCAATATTCCAATCTTAATAATAATAATATTACCTCTCACTTTAAAATGATTACTATCAGTGCAACTGTATATGCAAGTGGGTTTGATTATTTAGAAGTTATAAGTTGTGAATCTATATAAAGAATTTTAAGTGTAAACCTGGTGAGGACTGTAGTTCAGCTGAAGAAAGAAATGAGCAATATGTTTTTATAATCTTTAATGTGGTATCCAATAACGAGTAAGGGAATAAAGGATGTCTAGTGACAAATTTATAGAACTGAGCTTACATCAGTTTTAATTATGCAACATGTCTGAAAACTAAAACCGAACACAAATCTAGAAACAGAAAGAATCAAGTGACTTTCTAATAATCCCGAGGACCTTGATTAGCTTGTTCAAATGTTTTTGATTAGAGCTAAACTCTAAACTTTCAAACAAGTCTGAAGGATTTGATTAGCTGGATCGTTAAATGGTGCATTTAATTAGGGTTAAATCAAAACTCTGCGGGGCTGTGGCCCTCCGGGAACTGAGTTTGACACCCCATCTCAGTGTGCAGTGCTTTACACCTGTCTGAATACACCTCTTATTGTACACATCTACACTGGGTTCTACCATCCAGAGGCATGGATTTGTCTTCTGCTGCTACACAAATGACATGCAGCTATTCATCTAGTTCTAGCTGGATGACCCGCAGTGCGTGGATCTATGCTTACTTAGCAGACGTCTCACAGCCTGAGTGAAAGAACATCACCTACAGCTCAACGTATAGCGGAGACAGAGTTTGTCATCTTCTCAGCTAGCCCAGTGATTCAACATTACCCAAAACAGACATAAAGGTCATATGAAATTCTGTGAACACTTCTGCACTTGACTAACAACTACACTTATGCTTAAACCCATCACAAACTACTATTTTATGTGTATTTTACGTGTTGCTTCAAGTTTTTGTTGAAGACTTAGTATAGAGGAAGTTAAATATTGATGCTTTTGATTGATTGATTTAGTGAAGTGAAAAGTTCCCTGTATATACATAAATTACAGTACCATTGTTAATGCAAACACTCAGCATAATGGCATACAATTTAGCCTTGTATAATTGCGACTCTTTATTTCCTCGTTATGTCAGTAGTTCACTTTGACTGATTCCAAAATAATGTTGCCGCTCACATTATTTATTTAAAAACATTTCTTTGACTTTCATCAAAAATGACAGCAACTTTGGGCGAAAAAAAAGAAGAACGTATTACAATATTGCAAATTATGGTAATGGATGCAGCACATTGCATTTGGTTTGCAGTTTTACAACTTATCTCCTCTGCTGTTAGAAGCAATGTATGAAAACATAATGGAATGTTTGTTTTGGTTTCTCAATCACATTGACTGAATTGTTGCCTCCAGAAAACAATTTAAACGTAATTGCATCACTTCTGCATTTGTCAAAAGAAAGAAATCCAAGGTTCCCAAAAGATTCCGCGCAAGACTCACAGCTGTGATGGCAAACTTCTGCCACAAGGGGTCTCTAGTGCTATTTTGCAGGACTGAGACTAAAAACATACAAGGTTTTGCCTATGCCTAAAGAATGAAACACCATGCCTTGTTTTTAGTAGTATATTATATATAGGGGAGGGGGGGGCTTGAAGCAGACCCCGTGGGTCATGCTCCCTCTTAAGGTTTATTTATTTGTTTATGTTTATTTGTTTATAATCACAGAAATGAAGATTCAGAGGAAAAAAATCACACTACTGTATCAAGGCCAAACGATAAATATAAAGATCATTATAACGATAAATAGGCCTGTATTAGCCTCTGCACCAACAGACGTTAATTTTCTGTTTATTTATAAGCACACGTTTAAGTTTAATGCTGCAGCTCTTTAAACTCAGGTAGATACTTATTGGCTTTCAAATGTTTTTTTTTTTTTTATCATTCATCAGCTGAGAAAAAAAAAACGTTCTGCAAATTACTCCAACCATACCGTTCCTCTGTGTGTTATAGTTGTGGTGTGGACATCTCTATTCTATTAGAATTATTATTAAAACTTTAGTTATTGTTACAGTTATCATCCTTGGTATGAACAGGCCTTGGTAATAAAATGGCACTATAATATTCCACAGATCTGTGCATGTGATTACAGAGATGCAGTAGGTCTATCACCACACATTTACAGTTCTTATTTATTTCAAGTACATGGTCGTATGAGATGTGATTTGAAGTAAGAGCTAGGCAAAAATCAACCATGATACATTCATGCAGTGCTAGTCCATAAAATTAACCTGGGAGACCTGAGCAGCATATCTGGACATAATAATTGGGTCAGTTGTCAGAATACAAACCGATCCCAAAAGCATTCGACTGAAATTAGTCCAAAAAGTTTTTTAGTTTTTTTTTAAGAGAGAGGCTCTTGAATATGTGACTTGGAGAACCTGCAAGGTCTTGGAGCACCTCATCCTCCATTTTGAGTTTGTAATGAGTCTGTATGAAACTGATGAGAGCGTGAAACATGTTGTGAAGGCAGTCGAGCCACATAGGGTGTGCGACTAATTGGCCAGAGAGGATGCGAGGAGTGAGGCTGAATGGCTGACTGATGATTTTATTAACTCTCTGCAGCTGGGCCCAGTCCTGAGGTGTAGGAGGACTGCCCAAGAGGCCTCACACAGTCTCCTGGGAAACTAACGGTAAGCGCATTGCTGAGACGAGACCCCCTATTCTATTAGTGTGTGGGAGAGGGGGGAAATAGTGGGAGGAGCTGATTTTATTTTTCCTCCTTGCTTCAGTTCTCTGGTATGGCACATTTGGAGCAATGGAGCAGAGATTTTGCAGGAGAGTTTTGCATTTGTGTTTGCATTTAGTGTCCTGTTTCTTGTCAGATAATGATGGATTTAAGTTATTCTTATATTATTATTTACAAATGCAAATGTATCTTGTAAACAAAAATGACGTGTTTTTATTTTTATATAAATTGTATGTTTTTGTGGGATAGAAATTATTGTACTAAGGTCTCATTATTAAGCTGAAATTCTTTAATCCCTTTTTTGCCATGAATAGTTTGTCGGTTACTATTATTATAAAAAAAAACATTGTTATTATTAATATTTGAATTCAAATGTTTTGTCTGCCTGTGTGGTGTAGAGAACATGTATGACATCACAAGAAACCCATTAAAGAGAGAATCCCTTTAGACCGTCATAACTGTCATTACATTTTTTTTTAAATATTACATATTTTGATTATTTTTATGAAAAGGCATTTTGTTCAGATCAAATTTAGTAACGCCATGATATTAATTAATAAAATAATAAATGATATTTGTAGCAATATTGTTTACCTTGAACATGTTTGAATGATTTTGAAATTAATAATACTGCAATCAATAAATGAATAACTTATAAATATTCATGTTTTTCTTAAAACAGTAAAAAAATAGTTTTCATGAAACATTTGTTATTCATGTATTTTAAAAAATTTGATTTTTTTAAACACTTCCACTGTTGATCATATTAAAGATCCTTATTTGTGACCTTGGACCACAAAACCAATTTTTTTTAAAATTGAGGTTTATACATAATCTGAAAGCTGAATAAATAAGCTTTTAGCAAGACATGAAACCATTGATGTTTGTTAGGATAAAGGACAATATTTGGCCGAGATACAACTATTTGAGAATCTGGAATCTGAGGGTGCAAAAGAATCAAAATATTGAGAAAATCGCCTTTAAAGTTGTCCAAATTAAGTTCTTAGCAATGCATATTACTAAACAAACATTGCGTTTTGATATATTTACGGTAGGGAATTTACAAAATATCTTCATGGAACATGATTTTTATTAAATAACCTATTGATTTTTGGCATAAAAGAAAAATTGATAATTTTGACTCATACAATGTATGGGTCCAGGGTCCATAATTATGTGGTCCAGGGTCACATTTGTCAAAACAACAAACCAACTTGTCTGGCATTTATTACTAAAACTAAGCACCTGAAAACTGCATCTGAAATAAAAAGCATTTACATATGTGACAACTGTATATTCAATAAATATTTATAATTAGCTCTTGCATTTTGCTATTTTTATAATATGGGGATATGAGTATGTTCCGTCATGTTTTAATTCTGTATGCTTTATCTTCCTAATAGCCTAAAGCTAAACCATGTACAACAAAATAACAAAAACGCTGCAGAAAACACAAAATAACCATAGACCAGGATCACTCATGGTCGCCATATGATTGTAGGATGATGAGAGGTTCACTCAAGCGAAGCGTGCGTCTGCGATGACGCGCTGACATGTTCTCACTGGAGGCGTGCTGCGCCATGTGCTGCTGGAAACATACCTAGACACAAAGAAGCGCATGGTCCAAAAGCAGCCCCACCCCAGACAAACAAACAAAGACCATAAGCATGCTTATCTCACATGGGCCCACATAGACATTTGCTCCGTTAAGAACATCTCAGTATCTAAAAGTACAGATAACGTCCAGCGTGATGGTGAGGTCGATGCAAAATAGAGGAGCGAATTAACCCTTGCGGTCGTGAACGGAACTCCCTTACAATCTGTCGCGTCTCTACGTCTCTTTTGTTACACATTACGGGTTGATGACTGGAAATAAGCGGGGGTTAAGATGCTCTCCGCGTGTTTGTGTTAAAAAGTGGACCGCCTCCTCCCTCATTTATGTCCCCTCCCTCAAGAAACCCCCTTCCCAGTAGCCTTTTGTGTTCACGGTGCCCTACACAGACACTGCATTCCTGTTTCGTTTACTATCCGCTCATCCGAGAGCTCTGTATTCGAGAAAGTGGCCCGATTGCGAATAAATCACTCACTTCTAATTCTGGGACTTTCCTACGTTGAGGAAATATAAGTGGAGTGTCCGGCTCCATTCATACATTCATACTTTTATCCGTTCACTTACCTTCAGCGGACAGGGGGGAAGTGAACACAAAGATATTTTGTACAAGCGTGAAATGGATTAAGTCGCATTGAGGAAAGCTGGAGCACCACAGACGAACCAAGCGACGGCGAAGGGGTCGGAGGGAGTCGATGAATTTCCAACATCAACGAGAAAGAGGTGAGATAGCGGTGTCTGTCTGATGGTGACTGAGCCTGTTCCTGGGAGCCCTTAAAAAGCAGACATGCTGAAACCTGGCGTGTAGAATCAAGATTTGGTGCCGGGTTTGTATGTCTGTTTTCTGAAATGCACATTAAATATAAAAAGTTCATTTTTAGCATTAGGCTGGGTGCTTCTGGACGACATCCCAGAATAATTCATGACACCATTTCAGGAGAGAGGTGTATGTGAGATGGTAACTGACCACGGGGACATTTTGAAATGCCAAATCTGCAAGAGAAAAAAAAATAAAAAATCTGAGAAAATATAAATATTCTACTTTAAGCGGGGCTTTCAAATGCTATATGCGCTAAAAAAAAAAAAAAAAAAAAAAAGATTACAACTGTCCTGTGAAATCGCGTGTGCTCTGTTCAGCACAGATGACCCTCTTCATCCTCCTGCAATGTTACATCTCGGTTGTAGCCATGTGTCAAAGCACTGCTCAGTCACAGCAGTTTCAGTACCATGTAGTGGACAGCGGCGCAGCTGGTACAGTAGATCAGTGATTCAAGGGTGGGAATTGTGTATGTGTGTGTGTGTGTGCGGGGGGGTTGACCCTCCCCCTCCCCCACAGAGAGTCAAAACAAAAATGAATGGGGGTCCCTAAAAACTATCTATTATTTTTCATTAATAATATGCATATTATTTTTACTAATAGTCTACATAAACACACTTCATCAGATTTTGTATACGTTTCTGTCAGCAAAAAGTCAGATAAAAGTAAGTCAAAGCTAAAAACGTAAAAAGAGTGCGCTAAATAGAAGCTCAGGAACAGAAGTTGCTGTTCACCCAATAAGTAACCATAGCAACAGTATGTAGCTCAAGACATCAACCAAGCATAAAGGTCCATAGCACCATCACACCAAGGGCGATAACTGTAAAGTCTTTTAATAATATAGTTCTATGAGAATAGTGATTATATAATGAAAATGACATGGAACGATATCGTTGGAATCACTTTCAGAGCATTTTTTAGCAAATGAATGGTAAGAACTGTCTGCAGAATTATTGAAGAAAAAAATAAATATAACAAACACATATTTTTGAATCTAGACCTATACATGACAAAAACATTAAACACAATTTAAATTTGCAATAAGACAAAATATCCACAAAAGACAAGATGTTGTTTGCGCAAAAATAAATAAAATAAAATAAAAAATCAATTTAACAAATTTAATATTAATTCTAAATAATATTCAGTATTTTAATTAATATGCAAATTTCTGTTTAAAAAAAATGAGAAAAAGAGTGTGGTAAATGATAACAAGTGGATTCCCAAGGTAAAAGCTACATTGCTTTCATACTTTGAGAAATTAAAAAAATTGGGTTTTCAAAGCAGTATTTTGCTTAAATTACACAACCCACCGACTAATGCATCTGTAATACACTTCCTTCACTTCACTGCAAGCATTTTACATTATCTTAGAGTCTGCAGATTTTCTGTCAAGTTCTTTTCAAACATCTTTTTCCAGTGCTGATTAAGGAACACTGGAAAGGATGGATCACTTAAATGAGTTGAAAAATCTCAAATTTTCTCTACATTTAGCAGGTATTTATTCAGTACCAGCTTCCCACCAGCTCTGACATATTGCTGAAGAGACTCACAGACCGACTTGATTGCTGCTTTATTGCGAAGCCCCTTTTATTTGCCAGCCAATAGACTCCTTGACAGCACAGACTTGAGTCTGTTCATTCCCGGCCCTCTCCTTATCCCCCTCTCTCTTCAGAGACAAACAAAGTTGCGCAGGATAAATAGTCCCCTCTCCCCTGAAAAGAGCCTTCTTTGTTTGTTCAGTGTGAGGCGTGGAAGCCGATACGGCCACCATGTGTCACACAACTTTCATTAGCTGTCCTCCTGGTGAGAGATGAGGCTATTCAGTCTATTGCATGCTAAGTCAATACTGAATTCCACAAGGTAACTCCAGTAAGGGAAGCTTAGTCACTAATCGGTTATGTGGGCATATACATTTACAGTGCTAATAGTCACAGCACTGGTTTTAATATGATACTAGGCAGCAGTATTGAATCCTGATATTGACTGGCTATGCAGTCTACCTCATCAGATACCACCACAATGCAGAAATATCATCCAAAACAGTTCATCTTAACATTTCTGATTGGACTGCAGTTATGTGTCATAAAGCTGTTTTTGAACCCCTTGAAAGCGGTACCATTAGACATTGAAGAACACCCTGAACGGGTGATATTTTGTGATGTCATGGAACAAAAAGTAGTTTTGTTGCCAAATTTAGAGGTCTTATTTTATTTATAGCCAAAGACCAGTGTATTTCATTACATGCATGAGGATATGGTTGGTGAGCCTTTTATCACAACATGCCTTGTTTTCCAATTGATAATCATTACTGAAAGAAACCTATATCACATAAAAAATAAATCAGTTTTCCAAACATAAAATGCAATTTTTCATTTTAAGGCCAATAAAGAAATGTATACATTATATTTGTTTGTTATACCCTGTGATTTAACGTACATAGTGATGAGACTGATATGAAATGTGTAACTTTAACCCTAATGATGCTTTAATGGGTGTATTCATTATACACACTCCCTGTATCTGCCTTTGTGTCCACCCATCCGCATCAAAAGCACAGAATATTTGCATGCTTAGCAAGACAAATTACAAACATGCCAAGTGATCCATTTACTAGGCTTATTTGAGCACGTAGATATTCCAAGATTTGAGGTTGAGTTGCAGGATATTTAATAACACAAGCACAGGCAGGCACAGATGTTTTTATCTTTCAACAGATCTTAGTCAGAGTAGCGTTTCTTAACAACATACCAAAAAAAACCAAAAAACTTTCAGTTAACAAAAACTCCTAAGTGATATAAGACCTTTATACACTGTGTGCCTTTGCAAAGACATTGTTTTCATCTGTGTTAAATTAAATATGGCGTCTAACCTGCTTTAGGTCTATAACATTAACAGTATCACTGTAAAAAGTAATGCTGTCTTAAATTTAAAAAATTGAGGAAACCCATTGCCTTAAAATGTTTAAGTAAATAAAAATAAAAAATAAAAAGTTAAGTGACAATTGACAATTCACTTTACTTATACTTTTTATTATTAATTACTTAATAATTATAAGGCAGTGGGTTTCCTCAACTTATCACTTTTTTTAGTTTCATCTTAAAATAATTTGTTATTATATTTGTTATTGACTTTTAGTCAACTAAAATATTCCAGTTGTCCCTTAAATTAACATTGAGTATCTTAAAATTTAAAGTTGACTAAAATAATTAAGTCAGCGGGGTAACAAATTATTTTAAGTTGAAACAACTTTTTGAACGTTTTTTTTTTTTTTTTTTTTTACAGTGTAGTAAATATCCTGTGATTTATCTTATTCTGTTCTCACTTTCAGATTTTACTCGGCCAAATGCCAAAATGATGTCTCCAAAAGACAAGCCCAAGAAGAAGCCTCCCAAAGACAGCATGACCCTGCTGCCATGTTTCTACTTTGTAGAGGTATGCTGTCAACATGTTTCAGTTGTTTTGGTGGCGCTTTAACGATCTCTATAAGACTTCAGCATGACGTGTTACGCACCACTGCCTTATCTTATGAGGACAGTCATCTGCATAGAATGCCATTTACATGTCGCTTTGAGTTATAATACAGTGACATGATGAAACATATGAGCCTGTAAAACGAATTGTGATTTTGTCTGTGTAATAAATGACATGAATTACAAATGTCACAGAACTGGAATTTAACACCGATGCCATTTATTTGACATATAATGAATCATAAGCGGGATACGGGAATGCTCAACTTCTTATCCTATGTAGGTGATGTCAAGTACATGTTTTAACCAGGGTTAAGAGGTTTTAACAGGATTTCAGCAAAGGATTATTTGGGCTTAAACTGCTTTATTCCTATTCAATGAGATAATATTGATGTAAACATCAAAGAAAATTGTTGAACCGTGAAATGTCAATGGAAAATGTAACTAGTTAGCGCTAGACCTACTTTGTTTATGTTTACATAGATATTTATACAAACAAATGAGCTTTCCTCAAAACTAACTTTTTTTTGCAATTAATTGAAATATCTAGTCTCACGTTTTAGTGGTTGTATAAAGTCAGTTCCTCTAGCTAGTCACTACAGGTGTTTCTAAACCCATTACTATGAACGTTAATGTTAGATGGTCTAAAATAGTTAAAATATTTTTTTTCTTTTTGAAAGAAAGTAATAGAAAGTTTGAAGATTTTTTTTTTTTTTTTTTTTTTACGCTTTGTAAAAACAAATGCTATGCTCTTTTCTCAAACAAATGCTATATTTTGTTTTTCAAGCCAAGGCATTCATGCATTTTTAAGCTTGGCTTAAGTGTTCAGATATTTTTGGGACCACTCTGTGCCTAATACTGTTTGCATGATTAATTCATGAAGGTATCCATGCAGTAAATGTTGACTGATTCCTCCCTGCATAATCCTCTCCTGTGCCACCTTTCCCATAACCCAACAATTCTTCCTCTTTTTCTTCCCTTTTAGCTGCCAATAGTGGCATCCTCCATGATCTCTCTTTACTTCTTGGAGCTGACAGACGTATTACAGCCAGCCAAAGTTGGGTTCCGTTGCCATGACCGCACACTGAGCATGCCCTATGTAGAAACGGGAGACGAGCTCATCCCTCTGCTCATGCTGCTCAGCCTGGCCTTTGCTGGCCCTGCAGCGTCTGTGAGTGGTCATACTCTATTCATAAATAGCCTAACCTATTTATCTCACTGTTGCTACTTTGAATATTACACAAAATCCTATTACTCTATTCATTGATGCGATGTGGACAGTAACAGCATGGCCAGTGAATTGTATGGTCAAGGACAGAGTTTTAACATCTTGTATAAAGCATAATTAAACACTTGACAGATTGGATTTCTGTAATATTGCTTCAGGCAGCTCTCATTCTTCTGTGCGTTTTTGGCTTAGATCATGCTGGGTGAAGCCTTGATGTACTGCATGCAGTCCAAACTGAAGATTCGCTCTGGTTCAGAAGGCAGTATAAATGCAGGAGGCTGCAACTTCAACTCCTTCTTACGCAGAACAGTGCGCTTTGTGGGTATGTTAAAAGATACCTTAGTGTAGGAATGGGAAACTTTACAATTAAATTACAAACCCGATTCCAAAAAAGTTGGGACACTGTACAAATTATGAATAAAAAAGGGATGCAATAATTTACTAATCTCATAAACTTATATTTTATTCACAATAGAATATAGATAACATATCAAATGTTGAAAGTGAGACATTTTGAAATGTCATGCCAAATATTGGCTCATTTTGGATTTCATGAGAGCTACACATTCCAAAAAAGTTGGGACAGGTAGCAATAAGAGGCCGGAAAAGTTAAATGTACATATAAGGAACAGCTGGAGGACCAATTTGCAACTTATTAGGTCAATTGGCAACATGATTGGGTATAAAAAGAGCCTCTCAGAGTGGCAGTGTCTCTCAGAAGTCAAGATGGCAAGAGGATCTCCAATTCCCCCAATGCTGCGGCGAAAAATAGTGGAGCAATATCAGAAAGGAGTTTCTCAGAGAAAAATTGCAAAGAGTTTGAAGTTATCATCATCTACAGTGCATAATATCATCCAAAGATTCAGAGAATCTGGAACAATCTCTGTGCGTAAGGGTCAAGGCCGGAAAACCATACTGGATGCCCGTGATCTTCGGGCCCTTAGACGGCACTGCATTACATACAGGAATGCTACTGTAATGGAAATCACAACATGGGCTCAGGAATACTTCCAGAAAACATTGTCGGTGAACACAATCCACCGTGCCATTCGCCATTGTCGGCTAAAACTCTATAGGTCAAAAAAGAAGCCATATCTAAACATGATCCAGAAGCACAGGCGTTTTCTCTGGGCCAAGGCTTATTTAAAATGGATTGTGGCAAAGTTGAAAACTGTTCTATGGTCAGACGAATCTTAAATTTGAAGTTCTTTTTGGAAAATTGGGACGCCATGTCATCCGGACTAAAGAGGACAAGGACAACCCAAGTTGTTATCAGCGCTCAGTTCAGAAGCCTGCATCTCTGATGGTATGGGGTTGCATGAGTGCGTGTGGCATGGGCAGCTTACACATCTGAAAAGGCACCATCAGTGCTGAAAGGTATATCCAAGTTCTAGAACAACATATGCTCCCATCCAGACGTTGTCTCTTTCAGGGAAGACCTTGCATTTTCCAACATGACAATGCCAGACCACATACTACATCAATTACAACATCATGGCTGCGTAGAAGGACGATCCAGGTACTGAAATGGCCTGCCTGCAGTCCAGATCTTTCACCCATAGAAAACATTTGGCGCATCATAAAGAGGAAGATGCGACAAAGAAGACCTAAGACAGTTGAGCAACTAGAAGCCTGTATTACACAAGAATGGGACAACATTCCTATTCCTAAACTTGAGCAACTTGTCTCCTCAGTCCCCAGACGTTTGCAGACTGTTATAAAAAGAAGAGCGGATGCCACACAGTGGTAAACATGGCCTTGTCCCAACTTTTTTGAGATGTGTTGATGCCATGAAATTTAAAATAAACTTAAATTTCCCTTAAAATTATACATTTTCTCAGTTTAAACATTTGATATGTCATCTATGTTGTATTCTGAATAAAATATTGAAATTTGAAACTTCCACATCATTGCATTCTGTTTTTATTCACAATTTGTACAGTGTCCCAACTTTTTTGGAATCGCGTTTGTATATTTGGGGTCAAACATACTGTATGTTTTTAAAGAATGCTCACCAAAGCTGTATTTATTTGATGTTTTCGATTTTATGATTTTCGATTTTTATAGTATTTTAGTTTATTTTATTTTCAGCAGTCATTACGCCAGTCTTCAGTGTCACATGATCCTTCAGAAATCATTCGAATGTGCTGATTTGGGTTTAAGAAATATTTCTTATTATTATCAATCCTGAAAACAGTTGTGCTGCTTAATATTTTTGTGGAAATTATGAGACAGATTTTGTAAAATAATAAATAATAAAAGTAATAGAAAGTTTAAAAGAACAGTTTTTATTTAAAATAGAAATGCCCATAGAGTGTCCATGTCTTTAATTTAAAAAAATCTTACTGATTCCCAAACCTTTGACTGTTAGTGTATTAATGTAATAATATGAAGTTAAACTCATTACTATTTTCATATTTTTTTACAGTCACATTGGTCACACTTTATTTTAAGGTCCAATTCTCATTATTAACAAACCATGAACTACTAACTTTTGCCTTAAAAAAACTAATAATTTGCTGATTATTAACAGTAAGGTAGTTGTTTGGTATTGGGTAGGATTAGGGATGTAGAATATGGTTATGTAGAATAAATGCTTTATACGTACTAATAAACAGCCAATATGTTATTAATATGTATGCTAATAAGCAACTAGTTAATAGTGAGAATTGGTCCTTATACTAAAGTGTACACGAAAAAGCTTTAAATGGTACTCCAGGAGAGCAATCTGACGGTCCACTAGATCTCTTATTCTTAGTTTTAATACTCAGGAGTTGGAACCTCTTCTGACTTATGACATTCATTATTCTAACACTGACATCATTCAGACATTTTTACAGGTTTTTTCTGTTTTGGTAGAAGCATATGGTCGAGTGTTGGCTGCGTAAGACTCACACAGACAAACAAAAACAAGTCTGGCACTGTTCACACGATTCCACACTGACAGTTTCTTGTCCCCACACAGGTGTTCATGTGTTTGGGCTGTGCGCCACTGCATTAGTGACTGACGTTATCCAGCTGGCCACTGGCTATCATGCTCCCTTCTTCCTAACCGTGTGCAAACCCAACTACACAATGCCGGGTGTGGCCTGCGATAAAAACCCCTACATAACCCAGGACATCTGCTCAGGCCGGGACCAGTATGCCATCCTGTCAGCAAGGTGAATACACACAAACAACACCATGCCTTCTCACATATGCCATGGTAAATTCATATTGTTGTTGTGTTTAGGGTGTTACCTGATTTGCATATTATATTTGCATATACGTGCTAAAACACAAAGTATTGTTTATTTGTATGCAATCCACACACACACAATTTGCCCCTGTAGTGTTGCATATCCAATGTGTGGACTAAACAAGATGAAAAATAGATATTAGTGTAAATGTCAAGTTTTTTATTTTCTATCCCATTGCAGCATTTCCTTACAAGGATTACAAATGGATTTTATCCTTTTTTTCTCCCCAAATCCTTGTCAGGCGGCACATAGAGCGAGGAAGCCATGGAACAGATATGAAATTGTGTTTTGCTCACTGAAGCGTAGTACTTTCCTGCTGCATCTCTTCCTTGGCTCATTTACATTTCTTCCTCACATGCTAAAACTCTTGGCTGCACTCTGTGATAATTCGTGTGATGTGTTACTGAAGTCGCTGTCACTTTTTCCTCTTTTTTGTCTGCCTCTGTGTTATCAGGAAAACTTTCCCCTCCCAGCACGCCACTCTGTCTGGCTTTGCAGCCGTCTACATCTCGGTAATCATTTCTATTTACTTTTCTCAGGGAACCCAGATTTAAAAAGGATCTGACGCAAAATACTTTTAATTTGAAAAAAAATGTGCCACTGTGATCACTGAGCTAGCACTGTTATTAGAAGGATCCAGCATCAGCGCAGAACCTTGTCGACTGATTGACCTCTGCTGATTTCCTAATAAGTGCAGAGTATATAGGCCGCAGCCAGCTTGGTGTCTCACAGCTGTAGAGCCTGAGATGCTCATTAGTCTTCTTTTGTTATCTATGCCTCGTTGAACTCAGTGTGGGATTCCAACTGTTAATGAAGTCATTCTCTCTGGACAGTTAAGAGAGACAGTCAAGCTGCTTTAACTACATTTGGAGTATTTTAGGTAATTCTAACTGGTATTAGTGTTATCCTGTAGAATCTAATTGGCAGACCTTAAAAAAGCATACAAACTAGTTATTGTAAAAAATTAAACAGAGGTAACTGACTCAAGTAAAGTGGACTAGGAGTTGCATGTCTTTCCCCATGGAAGTATGTATGTCTCAAATATCAAACTGAATAATTTAAATAGCTGCCATTTAAGTAAAAATTAGGTAGCTGGGCTAAATGTTTTTATTTAACTCTTAGATTCTGTGATTAAATTATCCCTTTTTTACTTACTGAATTAGCTCTAAATTCTGTTCTGAAAAAAAAAATCATATTATAGCATATGGAATTGAAGGGAAATTATGCCTGGACAAAATGATTGAACAAGCCTGATAAAATCAAAAAACAATAACAAATCAAATGTCCTTATAAATTGTCATGCTTTGATTAAGCATGCATAATAAAATTGTTCTAGCACAAGAGTTTAAACCCCCAGCCTCAATTTTGTACTAGATCATTTTGAGTTACTACTATTTAAAATCTTTAAAGAAGTCTGCAAAGAAGTTTAAAGAAAACGTCTCTAGGTTACGTATGTAACCCTAGTTCTTCGAGGGAACGAGACGCTGCGTCCGAAAACACTAGGGGAACACCTTCAGTGTGACCGGCTCTGAATACAAGTGTAATCTGTCCAATGGATGGGCAAGACGTCACGGGCGAGGTGACGTAATGACCAGCTGGTATAAAAGTGCGGTGAAACCGGCGTCAGCTTCTAGGAATGAAGCAAGCGAGGGCAGGGATGCCAGAGGTGTGGCTTCGAGATGCAGCGTCTCATTCCCCATGATGAACTAGAGATACATACGTAACCTAGAGACATTCCTCTTCAGGAACTCGAGTTGCGTCCGAAAACGCTAGGGGAACGAGATGCCCTTGCTCCCAGACTTCCAAGTCCCTGCCCAGTGTGTATCCCTGCAGAGCACATCTAGGGCGAGAGGACGGAAGAGCCTGGAGTGGCCCGCATGTCAAGGCCGTAGAATCTGACAAAGGGCAGGGGCGTAGACCATCCCGCAGCAATGCAGATGTCCTGTATAGGGACACCTGCGAGGAAGGCCTTGGAGGCCGCCACACTCCTCGTGGAGTGAGCCTTGACTCCCATCGGCGAGGGGAGATCAGAGGACTCATAGGCAATGTTAATGGCATCCACAATCCACCGATTGAGGGTCTGCTTGGAAGCAGGAAGTCCTCTCTTAGAGGGACCATAGCAAATCAGCAGTTGGTCCACCCTTCTCCACAGGGCAGCTCTGTGGACGTATGCATCCAGTGCTCGCACTGGACACATACAGTTAAGCTTTTGCTGGTCTGGCTCCTTGAAGGGAGGAGGACTAAAGGCCTGCAGTACGACAGGCTGTGGCGGACGTACCCTACACGAGGGTACAAAAAGGCTTTGACCATGCCAGGCGCAAAGTCCAAGTCAGTAGGGGCCACTGAGAGGGCCTGCAGATCCCCCACTCTCTTTAGAGGAGAAATCGCCAGAAGAAAAACAGTCTTCAGAGGAAGATGGCGATCAGAGATCTCCTCAATAGGCTCGAAAGGAGGCCTACAGAGAGCTTCCAACACCACAGCCAGGTCCCAAGGTGGAATACGGGACTGTACTGGGGGCCTTAGCCTCAGCGCACCGCAGAGGAAACGTGTAACCAGGGGGTGTCTGCCCACTGACTGTCCACCAAGAGAGGCGTGGTAGGCCGAAATCGCCGCCACATAAACCTTCAAGTTGGTGTGGATTAACCCTGCAGAGAGTCGAGCCTCCAAGAACTCCAGCACTGTACCAACCGGGCAGTTAACTGGGTCGAGCTGGCGGTCTCCACACCATGAAGTGAAGAGTCTCCACTTCAGGATGTAAAGTTTCCTCGTTGAGGGAGCTCTGGATTGGAGGATGGTCTCAACAACCTCAGTTGAGAGACGGGAAGCTATGAGCTGTGCACCCTCAGGGTCCACACCCACAGCTTCCACAGCTCCGGCTGGGAGTGCACCAGGGTTCCCCTGCCTGTGAGGACCGAAGTCCACGAGACCAGCCGGACACTCCCCAGACAGGAATGCGTTCGTGATTATCGTCCCATGAAAACGGACTCCCTCTGCTCTTCTATCAGTGATCCTGATCCAGGGATCCTGCCTCTGCCACCTCATCCTGACCTGCTCCTCGACAGCAGTCTAAGTCGAGATTCCTCGCTTCACCGTAAGTCCTTGATCTCAGCTAAAGAGAGGAGAGAAATCAGATCCGAGAACCATATTCGGCCCGGTCATAACGGGGCTACTAGCAGCAGCCGAATCCCGTCCCAGCGCACTCTCTCCAGAACTCCGCGGAGCAGAGCAACGGGGGAAAGGCATAAAGACGAAGCCTCTGCCAAGTCTATACCATGGCATCCAGCCCCAATGGAGCCGGATGAGTCAGAGAGTACCAGAGGGGACATTGCAATGTCTCCCGAGTCGCAAAGAGGTCCACCTGAGCCTAGCCAAACACTCTCCAAATCTGCTTCACCACCTCGGTGTGAAGCATCCATTCCCCGGGCCTCGGCCCCTGCCTCGACAGGATGTCTGCTCCCACATTGAGATGCCCAAGGATGTACACTGCTCTCAGCGACCACACAAGGTTCTGGTGCGCCAGCCTGTACAGGGGTCTGACCGCAGACCTCCTTGGTGGTTGATGTAAGAGACCACCGCTGTGTTGTCGGTGCGCACCAACACATGGTGATTTCTTAGATCTAAAAGAAAGTGTTTCAGAGCCTGAAACACAGCCAGCATCTCCAGCCAATTGATGTGCCACGTCAGATGGCGACCTCTCCACAGACCGCGGGCAGGGTGGCCATCCATGACCGCTCCCCAACCGGTGAGGGGCGCGTCCGTCGCTAGTGTTACACTGCGACACGGAGCTCCCAACACCGGGCCCTGAGACAAGAACCAAGGTTGTCTCCACATGTCTAAGGCACGTAGGCACCACCGTGTGACCTTGATCATGCGAAGCGGGTTTCCCCTCGGGGAGAATCCCTTGGTCTTGAGCCACCACTGTAGGAGTCTCATGTACAGCAGGCCAATAAGTATCACGTTGAACGCAGCTGCCATCAGACCCAGCAGTCTCTAAAACTGCTTGACAGTGAGTGACTGGCATTCTTTCACTCTCCTGACTGCCATGAGGATCGACTCGATCCGAGCAGGGGACATTCATGCCTGCATCGTGGTCGAATACCACACCAAGATAAGTGATTCTCTGTAATGGAAAAAGCACACTCTTCGTTCAGTCTTAACCCCAACACTTTCATGTTCATAGTTCAAAGGTGTTTAGGAGCCAAAACAAACTCCCCTAGAAAGTTTGCTTTGGTGAGCTGTTTCGAACTGCCGAAACGAACGAAAAACGAACTTCGTTTCGGCCTGATTTTGTTTGAAATGATGTCATATCAGTTCGTTCTTCGATTTCGTTTGAAGTATATTGGGGCCTTAAGGGATAGTTCACCCAAAATTCAGGTCATTTCTGTTGGTCATTGTTTTTACCAGAGTCATGTTGTTGTGATACTTATGTTTCTCTACTCAGATGTACTTCAATGCCACGATATCAGACAGTACCAAGCTGCTGAAGCCTGTGCTGGTGTTTGCGTTTGCCATAGCAGCAGCCCTGGCAAGTCTGACCCAAATCACCCAATATCGGAGCCACCCGATTGACGTCTACGTGGGCTTTGTGATAGGGGCTGGCATTGCTGTTTATCTAGTGAGTCTTTGTTTTTAGTTTGCCTCTCCGAACAACTTTTGCTTTGACAGCATGAATTTTGGGTTAGCAGAGGATATCAAGACTTATTTATCTTACTCTTTTCACTGTTTTATAATCTGCAGACTGCAAGCTCTATATTTAGGATTTCTTTTCTATTAGAGGAAGAGAAATCCTCCAGGATTCATCAGGAACAATTTCACAGCTCGTTTTCACTCTCTCCATGTCATCTCTTTGATTTGTCTCTTTCCTCTGATATGCTATTGTGTTATAATCTCTCTAACCACTCGAGTGGGTTATAACTATTTCTAAAAATGTCATTTACGTTACAATAGTAAATAGGTAAAAGCAACAAGTCAACAGACAAAAAGTAAAAGTAATAAAACTTAAACTTTGTTGCACTGATTAACAATAAGTGTTTTGTTTTTACAGTAAAAATACAATAAAATACAAAATAAACTAAAACATTTTCATGGCTCCAAAAATTACCAATGGAAAACCTTAACAGCAAAGAGAGAACCAACTCTCTACTATTAATAGCCAATGTTCTAATATGAACTGTTAAATAAGCACATTTGAGTATATTTGGTGTATGTGCAATCCAATGAATTTGCCTTCATGAGGTAAAAAACGTCTCATGAAATCTTGTTACTGTTTCTCACACTACAGGCACTATATGCAGTGGGGAACTTTAGGTCCAATGAAGAGTCCTACCTCAGGCCCCTGAAGCAGCCCCCTCCTCCACAAAAAGATCCTCTAAGAGAACTGACACAGCGTGGCCATGACTCGGTGTACCAAAAGGCCCATGCTTCTGAGAGCAACGATGAGCTATCGGCCCCGCCACATGTTGCTGGCCTGAACCGTAAGGTGCGTCGGGAGAAGGCCTCAATGGGCAGCCTAAAGAGGGCTAGTGCAGATGTTGAGCTCCTGGCTCCTCGCAGCCCAATGGGGAAGGAGACCATGGTGACCTTCAGTAACACACTGCCCCGTGCTAACACCAACGCTATGGAGGAGCCTGCTCAGCGTCACATGACCTTCCACGTGCCAATGGACCCTCAGCGTTCTAAACAGCTGGTGTCTGAATGGAAGCAGAAATCAATGGAGATGCGCAGTCTCAGCTTGAGGGACGAGGAAGAGGAGGAAGGAGTTGCAGAAGGAGTTGACAGAGTTGATGTAGAAGCTTCAGACGATCTGGGCATGCCGTCCTCCCTTTATCCTACCGTGCAAGCCAATAGGGGAGTGACGGCGACAGCAGGAGGTGCCAGGGCGATGATGCCTCAGAGGCCCGGTGCCCCGCAGTTGGTTCATATCCCAGAGGAAGCCACCAGACCACCACCAGTGTCACCTAAAAGTGCCACCACTAGGGCTAAATGGCTGTCCATGACGGAGAAAGGAAGTCCGGTACCAGCTGCCACACCAGAACCTCCACGATTGCCCAACCAGTCACGGGTTATGCAGGTCATTGCCATGTCTAAGCAACATGGTCCAGGTAGCATCACCACACCAAAGTCTTCCGAGACCGCCTCTTCCTGTGCCACCTCCAGCACTGGCTCAGAGTCTCCATACTACCGCATCCCATCGGAGCAAGACAGAAGCAGCATTGTCACGGTAGACGCTCACGCTCCTCATCACCCAGTGGTCCGTCTTTCTTCAGGCAACGGGAACACGTGGGATTGGAGGAGCACCTCCAATGGCAGCACCGAAGTCCACGAGACCAGCCGGACACTCCCCAGACAGGAATGCGTCCGTGATTATCGTCCCATGAAAACAGACTCCCTCTGCTCTTCTATCAGTGATCCTGATCCAGGGTTCCTGCCTCCGCCACCTCATCCTGACCTGCTCATCGACAGCAGTCTAAGTCGAGATTCCTCGCTTCACCGTAAGTCCTTGATCTCAGCTAAAGACTGGGAGCCTGGGCAGCCTCACCCTGAGCCGGACCACTTCTTTAAGAACTTGCAAACAAACAGGCCATTTAAAGACTGAAAATGTTTCTGTAGGCCAAAGCAGGGATGCTACAGACTTCTTTTGGGAGGAACCCATTGTGAATAATTGTGTTTTAAGTGGATGGCAAGAGAAGACAGCCTTTTTGGTTATCTCACATGGAGCATCTGGGGTGGATTAGTGCAGTGGAGCACTAGAAGGATCACACAGACTTGAGGAGGCTGTTGAGTGTACATGCACAATCTGTGAGGAAGGATGACCCACAAACCTCAAAAAATGAAATACAAAATCAAGTTGTAATTAATACATTAATGGTTTCTGTTCTTTGCAGAAAACGTTGATCCTTTCAAGAAGCTAAGTTCTCATAAGTAAATACATAACCAACCATATTTACATTTGAGGTTTCATTCATACACGAAGACTTTACAAGAAGACGTCATGTTTTAGTTCTTTAATGATTCAGACTCATTGGGCACAGTTTTATCCTGGGAATATGGACAGGTAAGCAGTCTCATGACTTTGCTGTGTATAGAATCAGTTTTAAGTAGGCTTTCATGTTCTCCTTTTTATACTAAAATATGAAGTACTCTTGCTTGTTTGTACGTGTTGCATGTGTGTTTATTTATGTGTCTTCTTGACTTTGGATGGACTGTTATATATCAGCAGGGATGGTCGCTTTCATTTTGCTGCCCAATGTTAAGGTTTTTGTAACAAACTTTGAAAAATAAAATTGTAATAATACTATCTGCTTTTAATCAGTGAATCTAGTGAATTCTGATAGACGTTTTGTGTCAAAATCCTTGATTTTCTCAGGCATTTTGAAAAACAAGTGATTGTGTTCACTGCTTTTCTACACTTTCATAAATTTACTGTATATTCAGACAGTTTTGATAAATGGACTATCATACAGAGTATTACATCTTTATTTATTTATTCATTTTCATATTTCAGAACATCAACAACAAAAACTACAGCTAATTACAGGGCATGCGTTAATATATTTTATATTATATATATTTATATTAAACAATGTTCAATCATTCATTTTTTTAAGGGAAAACATACTGTAATTCATGTGTGTGAGCTTATCAATATTTCATCCACAATATAAGCCATAAATATCTTCAAATATTTGGTGTGAGATTTAAAACAAAACACACACGCACAGAAGGCAACAGAAAAGTGCTTAGTTTTAAAGATGCTACATGCAGTTTGTAGTGATATGCATTGCTCTTCCAAGACAGGCATGATAAATTGTGTGCTTTAGGTTGTAAGAGAGTATCTCTTCTGATCTATAAATCACTAGGCCCACTGCATGGGTATTGAAGGGAGGCCTACAGAGAGCCCAACTTTAATGAATTTGTCAAAAAGACACCCAACATAATGTGATTCTCATCTTGAAAAATTTATAAATCTGAGCTGCTGAAGAAAGATATCCTAAGAGAGGCCTACCGTGTGGCTATTTAAGGAAAAGACTATGTTTATTAAAACAGCTGGAGAGAATATGGCGTGAAATGACTGTTGTAAAGACAGTGATCAAATCATATACTCATTTCAGAATAGTGCATTAAACATTCAGTGCCCTGGGCCAAGTCAGACTGTGACTCAATATTGCAGCTCTACAAGAAGAGTGAATATTCCCTTAGTGGATCATAAAAAGATCTGCAGCCTAGGTTTCTGTGGAAGTGACTCGTATGTGCCACTCCTACAGCACAGAATTGACCTCCTTGTGGTGATGAAGCATTACAAGAAGCAAAAAGAAGAAACATACAGAGATTGAGCTTTTGACAGCAATGGGGCAAAATATTTCAGACTAGCATGATTTGTAAGATGATATCAAGGCTGTTGAGTTTGCCAATATCATGTGATGGAGGAGACATACAGTATCTTCCTCTTGACAACATCACACTCATTTTATCAATCAAAACCAAAACTGTCCTGCAGGACACAATGTTTGGAAGTTCGTTTGGACGTTCTGGATCATTGTTATTGTAGCATTAAGGGGTTTAGATCAAGGAGACTAAATTATTGTCAGTTATTGTCAAACAGAACCTATGCACTATGTGGCTTTGAATTTTGGATTCTCTAATATTAACAGTATGTACATGATTATTAAAGAAGTAGTGTATTCTACAGCTAATGTCATAATTAAGGAAAGTAAAGGACGTGTGGCCAAGTATGGTGTCCAAATTTGTGCTCTGCATTTAACCCATTCTAGTGCACACACACAGCAGTGAGAAGTGAACAAACACACATACACACACCAGCCAATTCTGCGGCACCCGGGGAGCAATTGGGGGTTCGGTGCCTTGCTCAAGGGTTTCAACTCAGTCGTGGTATTGAGGGTGGAGAGATCCTACAATCCCTGCCGGACCTGAGACTCAAACCCATGACCTCCGAGTTACAAGTCTGACTCTCCATCCATTAGGCCACGACTGCCCCCAAATTAAATATGCATGCTTATTAATGGTTGGTAAATGGCTATTAGTAACACTTTATAATAAGCTGTAACTAGTTTGTTAATGCATTAGGTACTGTGAACCACCAATTAACATTTTTTACAGCATTTAATACAATGTAAAAAAAAAAAAAAAAAAAAAGTTGAGCCAACTTAAAATTTTAAGGCAACCAGCTTCAGCAGATTCTTGAGTTCTCTCTTGGTTGCCTTAAAATTTAAAGTTGGTTCAATTATTTTACAATGTAGTCTAATGTTGATTTATAAATTCATGTTTATGAATTCATAATATATCTATACCCAATTGTATAAGCTTTTAAAAATGAGGTTTAACCAAGATTAATCAACTTATGTTAATGTTTGTTACCGTATTGTTAAATGTTACACTGTTATTTTATGTCATTTTGGAAAATGATATCCCAAACTAACCAGATAAATTCTGTGCCAGTGATGTTTTACACCTCTTCCAGAACTCTGGGCAACACAACAGTTGTCCATCTCCATGTTTAAATAATTCATTATGCCACAACATACCTCAATGGCACAGTGATATACAGAGTCTTAGATAGAGCATATCTGTGATCTTGAAGATGTTCTTGAAGGTTGCAGGTTCAACATTAACCATGAAATGAAGAACAAAAGGAGGTGAAGAACCTGGACTTCTTAATCGAACAGATTAAGCCACAAATGGAGAAGCTGGCAAACATTACAAGTCCACAGTTGGAAAGGCAAGAACAAACTCTAATTGGATTAATAAAGTTTTACTGTCCCTCATTTTGCTTCAGTAACAAAGGTATCAAAATTCACTAGTCAATGTGAGGAAGCATCTGAGAAGCTAAAGCTAAATTTCTCAAACCATATCAACTGCCTATTCCTGTGCTGAATGTGGTGATAAGAAACATCACACTGTATTCTTTTGCTATTTCAGTATCTGAATTGCTATTCAGAACAAATAGCGAATGCAATTTATTTAAGAGTAAGAAGTATACAACTTGAAAGATTGAAATTACAGTGATTTGGAAAATGCAACTTCTTGGCCTACTCTCATTTACATGTGTGTACTACATCTCACAATCGTAATATGCAGTGTAGGCGGTCTGAATGGTGATTTGAGCATGAGTGAATTGATTTGAATTTGCTTGCAGATGCATGAAGATTCTAAATGGTAACATCGCTGTGAGCATGTCCTGCAGGCTGACGCTCTGACACACGTACACTGTTCTCACAACAGATAATTGGGAAGACTGTATGCTTGCTTATTTATGTGTTCATGTTCTGCATTCACAGGCTGATAGTAAGGAGAAAATGTCAGCGTGAATTGTTCATTAATGGCCTAGACATCACTTGTATTACTGCTACTGCTCAAATACTGCCTTGATTGTCTCACCTGTAGTGTTTATTTTATTTTCAATGAATTGGTTTGTTAAGAGTAAGACATGTGGCCTCTCTCATCGAGACAGGGGTAAGCAGGGGATGATAAGATGAGACTGTGTGAAACTATGCACAGTTTTTATTTTGTTTATTCAAAACATGAAGTGATTCATTTGGTACAGATCTAGTAATTAATAGAGGTCTCTGATTTAAAAGGAAACTAAAAAAGTGCTTAAAATATTTTAAATAAAGTAAATATATTACATGATAACATGCCAATATAAACATATATACTTAAAGACAAACCTATGAAGCCCCATACATGGCTTGCAGGAGAAAAGATATTGTGGTCACGATTTAACTAAATTAAAACAAGGGACTTATATGTAGTACAGTTTACAACAACTTATGTATATGACAATGTACAACTATTTAGACTTTTCACATTAATTTTAATTTGTGGCCACAATAACATGTGCTGGGCTCTGTACAAACCATACATTCAGAATGGAAAAAGTAGATGTAGATGGACCATATTTGGATCCAAGCTACCTGAAAACTATGTGCAAGACCTAACAAAAGCTGATTTACACACAGTGTGGTCACACCAAATGCGTCAAATGGATTTGATTTAGTTAATAGAAATGAATTGATAAACTCTATTCATGACATTAGTTTTGAAAACATCCTCACATTACAGCACTTTTACACAAGCGCCTAAAACTTTTCATAGTACTGCAGTTTTTCAGGAAGGTTTTTTTAAGTGTCTTGGAGACGACGTTGGTACAGTTTCCCACTGACACACTACAGCAAAAGATAAACGGCATTTTAATGAAAATACTAATGGCTAGATGTTTGTACGTCACAGTATATATATATATATATATATATATGCCCAAAATTGTGCTTTATTTGGTAAAAACTAAATTAATCGATTTTATTAAAAATGAAAAATATTAATGAACACTAACAAAGCTACATTTACGGGTTAGATCAATAAGAAACACTCCTTAAGGTAACAGTTGCAGGTTCTTGCTTGCTCCTTGATTTTACTGTCCTAAAATCTGCTGTTGGGTCTCCACTGCATGTTTCCTACCCTCTGTCAATACCCAGGTGATTTGTGTGGCACAGATGCTCTGAACAAAAATAGCAGAAAGCTGGTTAAAAAAAAAAAAGTCCTAGACAGGCCAACAGTTTGTGCTCCGGATGACACACCACTCGTTTTCACTGAGAATACAAGGACAATACAAAGGATGTCAAATTCCATGTATTCTCTGTAGTTTGTGTTACAGAAAGCAGAGGAGTGAAGGCCTCCAGACAGTACCAAACCTTCTTTAATTACATTCATCTCTCTGTGCTGGCCTTTCTGTTTTATGAATTACAAGCAGCTTCAGTCTCATTTCCCATAACAGTAATACTGCAATTATCAAACAAAAACTACCATTCATCTTTCTAACCTTAAAAAGCCCCTGAACGTATCCTTAAGCAGAAAACAAATCTCTCACATCTTTAAAAAAAAAAAAAAAAAAAAAAAAACTTGAGCATTAGATTTAACTAAATTTATTTCAAAATAACTCTCCAGTGTGAGCAGATACATCACTTGTTTGATCTTTAGGTGTGATAGCCCTATGGCAAACTCCTGCTGCTGCAATACTAACAGGCTTGAGATTGAGTTTTCAGTTCCTTTTTCTTCTGCCTCTACCCCTCCCCTTGTAGAACGGAGACTAAATGAATTGGTCTTGTATAGTGGAGCTTGAGCGCTGACCTTCAAATGTCAGAAACAGACTGGTTCATATTATAGTTATGAGAGGGATAACTAACATCTTTATTTCCTCACATTTATGCTGGCTCATAAACACAAATATGCACACAACTTGACAAATGTAGGTTGCAATAGACTCATAATCTCCCAGGAGAACACACGTAAGGTGCAATTCATTCATAGGACTAAGAGAATCACAAATTCTCTCATATGTTTAGTAATGTCTTCCAATGCAAATTAATACAATTTCAACACCAGTGGCCAATAAAATGGTGTGCTTTGACAAAACGGGTTTTGAAATTGTGTCTACATGTGCAGACTACAGTATATAAGTACATCTCTGTCCTCAAAGGTAGTTCCTCTTCAGGAACTCGAGCTGCTTCCGGTGTTCTGAAATATTCCGTGTCTGAGATTTTCGGTGACGCTGGGCGGAGCAAACATGAATATTCATGAGTTTCCTGTTTCGCGTTAAAGCGCCACTGAAAATATCAGCGCACTCTAGGATCATCACCGTACAGAAAGTTTGACGTAATGTAATTATGTTTCAGTGACAGTGGCGACAGTTATCTTTTTGTTTGTTTGTTTAGTTTTTGTTTAGCTTTTGAAGTTGTGTTCATATTTACATTTACATATGAGCACAATAGTTTGTAGATTGTATATGTTATGTTTGATTTCATGATTACAGCAATTCATTTGCCTGCCTGTCAGTAGCGTGCTATTGGGCAGTCTATGGCAGCCATGGTGGCAGTGGAGAGGCATCTCTGGTTGACCCTGTCTGAAGATAAAGGCAGGGTCTTCCTATTGGATGCCCCACTTGCGCCTCTGGGTCTGTTCTGGGCCGTGCTTCAGGCCAAGAAGGCTTCGAAGAAGCTCTGACGCCCGTGGCCCAGTGCTAATGATAGCCCCCGCTGGAGGGGAATGGTTTTCACCGCCTGTTCCTCACCAGTGCCCTCAGGAGGTCGGTCTGCCAACCCTGGTGGTCCAGGGCGCAGCGATCTCCAGAGAGCATACATCTCAGTTTCTTCCGCCCAGAAGCGTGGGACTGAGATGCTCGCCACCCCTTTGGGGGTCTCTAGAGCAGCTAGTTCGGCATCGAGATGTCATTCTTGCCCACATGAAAGTGCTGGGGATAAGAGTGAATGCCAAGGAAAGTGTGCTTTCTCCGGCTCAGAGAACCACTTATATGGGCATGGTGTGGGATTCGCTCATGATGCAGGCTCGCATTACACCTACTCGGATCGAGTCGATCCTCATTAGTGGCCACCCTGCCTGTGGAGTGGTCGCCATCTCACGTGGCATATCAATCGCCTAGAGATGCTGGCCGTGCTGCGTGCACTGAAGTATTTCCTCCCAGACCTCAGAGATCACCATGTGTTAGTGTGCACCAACAACACATATCACTTATATCAACCACCAAGGAGGTCTGCGCTCGCGCCCCCTGTACAGGCTGGCGCGCCAGATCCTTGTGTGGCCCCAAGGGAGACTCCACTCATTGAGAGGAGTATATATCCCTGGGCATCTCAATATGGGAGCAGACGTCCTGTCGAGACAGGGGCCGAGGCCCAGGGAATGGATGCTTCACCCAGATGTGGTAAAGCAAATCTGGAGAGTGTTTGGCCAGGCTCAGGTGGACCTCTTCGCTACTCAGGAGACAGCGTAGTGTAGTGCCCTCTGATACTCTCTAGTTCATCCAGCTCCATTGGGGCTGGATGCTATACAGACATGGCCGAGGCTTTGTCTGTACGCATTTCCCCTGATTGCTCTGCTCCCGGGAGTTCTGGCGAGAGTGCACCGGGACGAGATCAGTCTACTTGTGGTAGCACCGTTCTGGCCGGGCCGAGTATGGTTCTCGGACCTGATTTCTCTCCTCGATGGCTCTCCCTCCATGGGAGATTCCCGTCAGGAGGGATCTCCTCTCACAGGCAGGGGTCTTTCACCCCCGCCCGGAGTTATGGAAGCTGTGGGTGTGGCCTCTGAAGGGGCACAGCTCATTCCAGTCTCTCAACCGAGGTTGTTGAGACCATACTCCAATCCAGAGCTCCCTCAACGAGGAAACTGTACGCCCTGAAGAGGAGACTCTTCACTTCATGGTGCGGAGACTGTCAACTGCCAGATTGGTACAGTGCTGGAGTTCCTGCAGGCTTGACTCGCCGCAGGGTTGACCCACTCCACCTTGAAGGTTTGTGTGGCGGCAATATCGGCCTACTACGCCTCTCTCGCAGGTGTCCCAATTCAGGACATCTGCAACGCTGCGGGTTGGTCCACGCCCCTGACTTTCATCAAGTTTTATGGCCTCGATATGCGGGCCACTCCAGGCTCTTCTGTTCTCTCGCCCCCGTCGTGCTCCTGAGGGATACACACAGGGCAGGGACTTGAAAGTCTGGCAGCATGGGCATCTCGTTCCCCAAAGCGTCTTACCGGACGCAGCTCGAGTTCCTGAAGAGGAACACCTCAGGTTACGTATGTAACCCTGGTTCCTCGAAGGAACGAGATGCTGCGTCTTGGTGCCACACCTCCTGCATCCCTGCCAGCGTTTTGCTTCATTCCTTGAAGCTGATGCCGGCTGCATCGCACAAGCTTTTATACCAGCTGGTCATTACGTCACCCCGCACGTGACGTGTTGCCTATCATTTGGACTGATTACACACGATATTCAGAGCCGCTCACGCTGGAGATGTTCCCAAAAGCATCTTACCGGACGCATCGTCTTGTTCCTTCTAGAAACCAGGGTTACATACGTAACCTGAAGCATTAATTCATGTTATTTTTAGAGGATGAGAACCTTTGCCATAAAGATGGATTACATTTATGCTAATGCTATTGTTATTGCATCTAATTTCAACACTGTGAACTCCAAGTTGAGGGTGCTTTCAACAACGTGCATTTTGTTCTCACTGCAAATTACAAAATGTATTTACTCATGAATTTACTTTTGATTCAAAATCTGCACCAGCATGTTCAGTATCTTGGAAACACAAAGCACAGGAAACACAACGCTCAATTAAAATAAATATTAAATATGTGGAAATGCATGCAACTCCTGATTATAGAACAGGCTATACATATGTGAATTTTTGCACCCTTGCAGTTGAGAAAGTACGGGTTTCATGAATGGAGCCTTTACGCCCTCTACAGGAGACTGAGTCATTGTCAGTTTGTGACATTTGCAGTTTTTCAAGTCTTCTGTGCTGTAGTAAGGTTTAAATATAGGCCTCTCTAATTCAAGATCATTTTGAGGGATATACAGAGAGAGATTGAGATATCGCTTTTGTATTTGAATTTAATACCATAATTCAAAGGACAAAATAAATGGACTATACAATATTTACATATTCTTTGGTGATTGTGTCCTATTTTATTGTAATATAAACACACAGGCTTAAAGGGATAGTTCACCCAAAAATGAAAATCTTAATTTACTCACCCTCAAGTTGTCTCTAACCTGTATGAATTTGTTTCTTCTGCTGGACATAAAAGGAAATATTTTGAAGAACAGTGTCTGCCTCTGCACCTCACTCCAAATTTCTCTCAACATGTGGACAGGATCTATGCCAGTCAATAAATGAGAAACTAACTGGCATTACTTATTTGAAAAAGTAACTCTGATATTTCCTTTTAAATTCAAAAGTAATGTGTTACTTTACTAGTCACTTGCAAATCATAATCTGACAATTACTTGCAATGCATTATCCCCAAATCTTAAAGAATATGGGTAACCAAGCAGTTTCTGGTGCACATTGACTTCCATATTTTTTTTCCATACTAGTCAGTGGGGACTGGCAACTGTTCCAGTACTATCGAGGCAGTTTTGGAACAACTTGAGGGTGAGTTAATGATGACAGACTTTTCATTTTTGGGTGAACTATCCCTTTAACAGACATATTACTAAGTAGAACTTGTAAAGAGCAAATACAGCCACTGGATTAGTGGCTCGAATGTTTTATGAGATATATATATATAATTATATGTATATGATATATACTATGTCATGATTCATGAACTGCCGTTTCATAGTTTTGACAAAACTTTTGAAAACATTTGTCACTAATTTTTTTATCGTGTTGCACCTATTTAGGGCACATTCTTAGAATGTGACTTCAAATGTGCATCAGTGATAGCCTGAGATTTAAAGTATAATATTCTGGATTAAATAAACACTTGATCAGAAACATTACAGCAGAGATGGGTCACTCGTATCCACATTATATTTCAACAAGGAAGTAAGCTATTTCTTGTTCAAGTTCAAGTATTAGCTTAGATAGTTGAGAAGTTTCATCTGGTCTTGTTGAGATATATAGTTGAGTATCATCAGCATAACAATGAAAACTAATCCCGTATTTTCTAATAATATTACCAAGGGGCAACATGTATATTGAAAATAGCAGAGGACCTAGGACAGATCCTTGTGGTACTCCATACATTACTGGTGATAATTGAGATGACTCCCCATTTAAATGAACAAAGTGGTAGCGATCGGACAGGTAGGATCTAAACCATTTTAAAGCCTGCCCTTGAATACCAGTATAGTTTTGTAATCGATCTATGAGTGTGTCATGGTCTATAGTGTCGAACGCAGCACTAAGATCAAGTAATACTAGCAATGAGATGCATTTTGGTCTGAAGCAAGAAGCAAGTCATTTGTAATTTTAACAAGTGCAGTTTCTGTGCTATGGTGAGGCCTGAAACCTGACTGAAATTCTTCATAGAGATAATTTTTTTTGCAAGTAGAAACACAATTGAGCAGACACAACTTATTCTAAAACATATTAACTAAGACATAAACAGAAGATTTGAAATGGGTCTGTAATTTGCCAGTTCATTAGAATCTAGTTCTTAATAAGAGGCTTAATAACCGCCAGCTTGAATGGTTTTGGGACGTGACCTAAAGATAACGATGAGTTAATAATATTGAGAACGGTTCTTCTGCTACAGGTACTCTTTCAGTAGTTTAGTGGGTACAAGATCTAATAAACACGTTGTTGGTTTAGATGCACAGATAAGTTTATTTAGATCTTCCTGTCCTATAGTTGTAAAGCACTGCAATTTTTCTTTGGGTGCGATGAATGAAGCTGAAATACTAGACGCAGTAGTTGCTTGACTCCAAAAAAGTTTATTAGGTCAGTATACGCAAGTCCTAACGCATCATTTGTATTATCAACGTGAATGTTAAAATCTCTGACAATTAGCACTTTATCAACATTGACCAATAGATCTGAGAGGAAATATGGCCCTGGCGGTCTATACACAGTAGCCAGAGCAAGAGATAGGAGAGATTTCTTTTGCATATCTAACAGTGTAACATTAAGCAGAAGTTTTCGAATGAGTTAAACCTCCTGTATCCTGTTTTCTGAGTAACATTGAGAATATCACTATATATTGTTGCCACACCGCCGCCACGACCGGTCTGATGGGGCTCATGTTTATAACAGTAGCTTGGTGGAGTAGACTCATTTAGACCAAAATATTAATTTGGTTTAAGCCAGGTTTCAGTCAGGCAGAGTACATCAAAATTATTATCTGTGATAATTTCATTTACAATAACTGCTTTGGGTGCGAGTGATCTAATGTTTAGGAGCCCAAGCTTTAAAAATAGTTTTTGTTCATTTATTTTGCGTTTTTCTGGTTTAATCACGATCAGATTTTTTCTAGATCCTGCATTAAATTTATATTTTGACCTTGCTATTTGGGGAACAGACACAGTCTGTATAGATTAGACAACGCAAGTAGGCTACTTCTATCTTTTAAGTGGGTAGAACAAAAGTCATCATAGTAGATATTTGAGAATTGGCTTTCTAGTCATATGGAGCGCAGCGTCCTGGAGATGTTGTCCGACAGGAGTTCCGCTCCGACTCATGGAAAAGCCTAGGACGCTCCCAGAAAAGATTCCAATTATTAACAAAGAGCAGTTTCTGTTCTTTACGCCATGACAATAACCATTCGTTTAAAGCAAAAAGTCTACTGAACCTTTCATGTCCTCGTCGATACGTGGGAAGCGGTCCTGACACGATGATTGTCGTCGCAGGCGATGTGCTGCGTACCGTCTCGATCAGGATCCTGAAGTCCCTCTTCAGTGTCCCATCTGCCGCAGCTTGGTGTGAATGTGCAAGACTTCCGATTCATTAACCGCTGTTGGTAAATAATTAAGAATAGAAGAAAGTGCAGGAAATGCTAAAACTATTTGTGCTTAATAAAAACACAAAAATGCATAAAAATATGATAACAAATACCAGTTTGGAACATCAAGCAGTGAAACGGACTATTTTTGTACAGCTAAAATAATTGGAAGTGGCTCACACCAGAAGCCATGCACATTCAGGGTAAAATGGCATTGGACACTTGGATATAAATGGAACAAATTGTAAAGCTAAATATGCAGTCCCACCATAGATATCAGTGACCGAGCAACCATGAAAAATCACAATTTCCCCATTAATTTTAAAGCTCTCTGATTGGTGGATCTCATATCGGGTCGTAATACACACAATGCCCCATTAATAGAATTTGTCTTTGCATTTTGTTCACAATATACAGGTTTATAATTGAAAATGAAAACTTCAGTTAACACCAGCATTCTCTGTCATTGTCAAGTAATACATGTAGGGACAACAGCAGCATTGAAGAGGAGAAGCAATAGAACTATAGCATAAACCCTGAAAAACTGCCGTTATGGAACCACCAGCAGAAATGTAAATCAGTTCCTCGGAGTCCCATCCAGCTAAAACCCAATCAAAGCCAATTTTTGGTTTACTGTGGAATGTGAATGTGCATTATAACAAGCCTTATAAAAAAATATGTTTTAAACTAAGAAGCACATTTGATTTTACAATGTTGTCAGATTTGATTGGATATGTGTTATTTGAACATAATCTTATTGACCAACAGTTTTTAAGCTTTCTGTTTTTAACCATTCATGTAAATTGGAAATCCACACAATTTTTAGCCTATCAGAGCCCTACAGAAATGCTCTGTGCATGCAGTCAGTTTGGGTTCAGGTCTGCTCAAGGATATCTATATAGAGACATCTATCCCTTAGTGTTTCAATTAATCTCTTTGGCAGTTGCTTAGTTAGCACATTGAAATATGCCGTTGAAGGATACTTATTTAGAAAAACACAAGCTTTAGAATGGGTGTCAGTGGAGAAAATGATTTTTGCCACCGTGTAGTTCCAAATACCAGCAGGGGCTAAAGAGAACATGTTCACCAGCCAAACTGACATAGCCTCTTTTCACATGTATTGTAGAATGCACTTTACTTGCATATTGCAGGATTGTTTTTAGATTTAAAATAGTTTGTGCTGAAACAGTTAATGTTGGTCTGAAATGATTTGAAATGAGTTCTTTCGTTGGATTCTTCAGAAGGATACCTAAATGCAGAGAGCCGTATACTACTTGCAGCCAGAAACGCAAGGTTTGTTAAACATTTATTCTTATCATTATCTCTTCTGCTGTTCAGGACTAACAGTATCTGGGTTGTCATTGATTCCTCATGATATGATCACTTTAAACTGTGAATGACCCAGAATATTCCTATAACACTGATCAGTCACCACTATGCTGTAGGCTACTTTTTACTTGCAAAATCTTTTAGTCCACTTCAGAAAACTTGGTCTAATCTAATCCCATTAGTTAGCTAGCAGTGAGCAATACATTTGTTACAGTGTTCATTAATCTTGTTACAGTAAAGTAATAAAAATACATTGTTAGTTTTAAAGTTAGCTCAGATCTAAATATTTGGCTATTAACAGATACAACTTTTGATTTACATTATAATTTTTAATAATATTAGTAGGCTAAATGTTGATATTAAGATTAAGAAATGCTTTAGCAGTATTTTAATTGTTAGTTCATATTAAGTAATGTATAGTTAACTAATGTTAACAAATGAAACCTTGTAGGCTACAACAAAAATATGGTCGGGTGTGCATTTTTTTACCACTTTATTTTTGTATAATACTAGGAAATACTGAACAGAGAGCTTTAATTTCCAATTTGAACAATATTAACATAAAATAAAATGTGTAATGATTTAGGTATAAGTGTTAATTATAATTGGTTAACGAACAGCTAAATATGCTAACGTAAACACAACAACAGGAAATTTAAAAAATATAATAATCCGTAAAAAAATCACGTAAGGCTACAATATAGCAAGTTGTAAAACTACAATGAATCTGTCGTATGCTTTGGGTTTGTGTTTACATCGATTATACAGCCCCTCAAGTGTCCGGAGGGAGGCGTCTCCAAGCATCTCCTCTCACTCTCTCTCGGAGGAGATGCCAGACATTGCCCTTAACACGCTCGCGGAATAACAGTCGCGCGGGGAACAAAGGCTCGGCTGCTGTGAAGTCAACAGTCGCGCGCTCCATCCTGAAGCCATGTGAGAGATCTGCTGCTGCAGAGGGACGCCAGAACACACTGACCGTCGGGTTGAGCGCCGCTCCCCGGGAAACAGAGAGCACACGTCCCCGCCAAGAGCCGTATTTGCAACCCGAGAGAATAACCGAATTAATGCCCATCAGTAGATAGTAGTAGCCCAGTTATATTGATCGCCTGTATCGTTTACGCCTCCGAGCGGGGGTTTGTTTTTTTCTGAGCGGACGCGAGAGAAACATTCGCTATCAAAAGGGAACGGTCTGACCACTGAGTAAGTATTCATTTCAGAACAATTGTTATTTTCCTGCGGGTTTAATTCGTTTCCTGACATCTCTGTATTGTTGTTATGCTGAAGGCTTGCATTGCGATGGCGCTTTAAATCGTCTGCATGTCTTGAATACATTGCAACAACCGCGAAATAACAGGATTGCAATGCAAAAATGCGAGATAAGATACATTTACCTTTTCGCAGCGAGTACAGATGGGTTTGTAAGATATGCAAAGGTCATCATATGTTTACATAAATTGAAGTATCTTCAGTGGCCCAATAACAAGCTGGTGCGCTTTGCAGCGCATCCCCGTGTTACGTGCTCGGGTGTGGGAGAACCACATCTAGCAATATACTGATGAAACTGGGTGGGATGATCCAATATGGCCGTGTAGACCTGGATTTAGCAGCATATGATGTAAAATGTTTTCGTATTCATTTGGATTTTGGCCATTTAACAGTTCGAATCTGACATAATTTCCCCGCGCGTTTAATCAAATATACGCTTCGCTTTCTGACAGGCAGAAGATGCGGGGTTTTTCTGTCAAATCTTCTCCACACCCTCCGCGTCCATGGTGCGTTCATTCCCCACAGATGGAAATGGTTTATTTTCGCCAAGGGCAAGATGGGAACCGTGAAGCGTTTTGTATTATACCCAGATAGCAATTACATTTGGCCCGGATCCGTTTTAAGCCCCTTGCCTCCGTTTCTATCTTAGAGACGTTTTCTGATTGTGAACCAGATCCGTGCCAGTTAGAGGTTTTAGCTTAAACATTCTACTGCCATCAGTTCAGTATTTATATCATTTTACAGATCTGGCCCAGATCACTTTTCCCATTGGTAACCGAAAGACATTAGCTGTGTCTGACACTGATTTGGTCCAGATCTGCAATATGAATCTGAGCCGATACTGTTTTCACATAGGCTACACTGGTGTGGCCCGAATCTGTGATACATATCTGAGCCGACTGCATTTAAAAAAGGGCTAAAAACTGCTCTGGCCCATATCTGCAAAACGGATTTGAGCCAACACTGTTTTGACAGAGGCTACCTGATGTGGACCACATCCAGAAAGCTCCACCCCCACCACCGAGCAAAAGAAGTTTGCCCAGCAACAACTTTGCCGCCTTTGAGTCTGCTGTCAGTTAAGGATCCATAACGGTGTCGTGTGGACAAAAGACAGGTAAGAATCTGCCTCAATGTATAATAAACAGGGGATGATTTTACCGTATGATGAATGTTAACCAAAAACTTTTTTGTAAAGTATTAGTTAAGAGGCCAGGAACTAGCTTTTAGCGAATATACCGTATACCAGTGAGGTAAGTTAGCTTCGGTAACGTAAATTAAACCTGGTTAAAGCATGGCGTTGAACAGACGAGTTTAATTTATTAAGTCAATATCATGCATATGTTGAGCTTATTTTGAGTGGTTGACTTGAATATTTTGTTTAGAAGGATTTGGTTGTGAACTTTGTTAGCAAGGCAGTCGAACAGGCATAACGTAGTTATTAGCAAGCTGTTAAAAAAAAGCTGTAAAATGCCCATTTCTCCGCTTTTACTAGCTGGTGGCATTTTAATGTTTGCACTTGTTGCATTTACAGTTAAAGCAAAAACACAGATGAAAGTCCATTTGAATGTCAGCAATGTTTTATCGGCTAGGGTGTCGTGCCAAGGCACTTAGCTGCTATTCCCGCCAGGATTTGCATCCCCTGGCCGCGGGAGCACGCAGAGAAGCGGAGTTTAACGTTAACTGCTGCACTACGAATTCACCTCTTAAATGGAACAAATAGCGACGTGGAAGGGTTTTCCATAGTAATAAGAGACTCATTTATCTACATATATATGTTTATTTGTCTGTTACATTAAGGCGACGTGTGAATTGTTTAATGCGTCGTTTAATATTGTGGATTGATCGACATGTGTTTTCCAAATTTCCATATTGCCATGCACCTTAGCTACATAGGCCGACTGATACAGGAGTTTTCCTGCATTTTTTCGCGGCCGCCAAAGCAAAAATGTTTGTCCCGCCAAAGCCTTATTTCGGGACTCGGTGATCGGTGAATGACTGCTGGGCGAATACGAGCAGAGAGAGAGAGAGAGAGACCCGGCCGCGCGTGCGCGCGCACTCACCGTTTTCAAACAACACGAGCGCTGTCTTGCTCTCTCTCCCTCACGCATAATAATCGAAATCAATTGACACACGATAGTAAAAGGTTAGGCCTTAACAGAGAATATTGATTTTTGTTTTTATAAAATAGCCATACCACTGTGCAATAACTCATAATGCGTGTCTTTATGTACATGACATTTAGTCAGTTAAAACACTGTTTCAAGTCTCACGAGCCTTAACACATACCACAGTAACAGCTTGGTTCATTTCGAGTCGAACATGACGAAAGTAATAATTGCGGTTCAATCAAGCGTCAGGATAATTTCAGTAACAGAAAAAAGTTCAGTAACAGCTCGTACTGATTCAAAAGTGTGTTAGAATCTCTAAAAGAACCGGCTCATAAGAGTCATTTAGGACTCGGACTACACTGGTTGAGAATAATAAACTGTATTTTATTAAATATGTTAATTTATCAT
Organism: Barbus barbus; assembly: GCF_936440315.1. Lineage (NCBI taxonomy): Eukaryota > Metazoa > Chordata > Actinopteri > Cypriniformes > Cyprinidae > Barbus > Barbus barbus. The sequence continues at coordinate 16,889,705 of NC_136743.1, read as the reverse complement.
CAATCCGAAATGTGTGCCATTAAGGCCAGCAACAACACACCCCATATTTGCATATTACAATTAATTTTCAAAGAAAATTGTAATACAAAAAAAAAATACTTTTCATGGGTACTTTCATTGTGTAAAGTTTCATTTTGATAGGAGTAAAGGAAAAAAAAATAGCCCCATTGGGGTGTATTGTTGCCTGGCCTTATTGGCACATATTTCGGATTGATAAATAGATGATAAATGAACATATTTCCTCAACTAGGATTTCTTAGGACTTTTAGTATGTTGTTCTGGGCACCTCATATAAATGATCTATGCAGAAAAAAAAATATTTTACAATTAGTCTGTCGTAAAATGCTATTAATATTGCTTCAGAATAAATTGTTTACTTTTATGGGGATATTTTGTGTGGAATAGTATCTGCTGATATGAAAAGTTCACTGTATATCGTAGTAATAAATATAATTTATGACAGCCATGAAATATTGTTTACTTTTTACATTAAACAAATTAAATATTACAGATATGCATGTTATATAACGTATATTTCCATAAAAGTCTTAAGTTTCACTTGTTCATATCTGCAGATACCCTGGTTATAGAAGTAGGCCGAATTAGAAGGATGGGCCTATCTTCATTTTGAGCAAATGCAATATACGTCTGCCTGTTTTGTCATCATGTAGGCCTAGCACTGATCCAAATTTCTCATTCAACCTAATCATTAATGCTGTTTTCCAGGTGCAGTGCGCAAATGTGCACTGACAGCAACTGCAACAGAAGCTGAAATATGGAGGCATGCTATAAGGTGGTTTGCCCTTTCAGCGGACAGGAGGGCGCCAGGAGAGACTGGACGTCAGCAGCAGGAGCAGCAACAGCAACAGCTGCCACAGCACCCACCTAGTGATTTTGTTTAAGTGCATGTTTTTTTTTTTTTTTTTTTTGACGTTGTGTTAATAGCCTGTGTTTTTTTTATCCATTAATTCTTTGTTTGTTGTTGACTGTGTTCTGTGTTAATTGTTGACTTTGTTCATGACTTTTTTGTTTGTTTTTTATAATTAAATCTATGAATTTGTGGTCATTAATTCTGTGTTTGTTAACTTTGTTCACGTTGTTTTAGTATGCGTTTTAATCATTAAAACTATTTATTTCAGCTATAGCCTATAGGCCTACGCATTGCTCCAACTGAAACTAGCCTTCATCAAGTCAAGTCAAGCTTTTTATTATAGCCAAGGCCTTGTAGTGAAAATGTTTTTCTGCACTGCAAAAAATGCTTTTCTTACTTAGTATTTTTGTCTTGTTTCCAGTCCAAATATATAAAAATTCTTAAATCAAGAAGCATTTACTAGAGAAGTAAAATGACATAAGAAATTCTGTTTTGTTTTAAGATAAAAAGAAAGTAACTTTTGCTTAAAACAAGCAAAATTATCTGCGAGTGGGGTAAGCAAAATAATCTCGTTTTCCATTTGAAATAAGATTTTTTTTGTTTTCCATTCTTATTCAGATTTTTTTGCTTACCCCATTGGCAGATAATTGTGCTTGTTTTAAGCAAAAATTACTTTCTTTTTATCTTAAAACAAAACAGAATTTCTTATGTCATTTTACTTCTCTAGTAAATGCTTCTTGGTTTAAGAATTTTTAGATATTTGGACTGGAAACAAAAATACTAAGTAAGAAAAGCATTTTTTGAAGTGTGGACATTCCACAGACTGAAAAATGTAGGCCTATGCCTAGGTAGCATAGTTTACTATGATACCCTAACTGACAAAAATGCCGAAAATAAGGCAAAAGGACGATCCAGTGGTGATTTAAGCGGAATCGTAACACATCCGGCACAGCTCCGGTAGGCGGAATCGTTTCACGCACCCGTTACGCATCTGTAACGGGATGATCAGGCGGTGCTGGATCGGCGCTGGAACATATCCGCAACAACCCCTAAAAACAGACCAGAAACGGCTTCGGCCCGATGTGCGTTTGGACTCAGGAACGAGTCCGTGAGGCGGATGCGGGCCAGACCCGGCTCTATCGTTTTGCGGTTGCGGCTCTGTTCCGTTACAGCGTCCAGTGGCTATCTGGGTACACATTACGTAAAATAGTTTTTTGTAATAGCTGTGAAATGTATCGTTTTATGTGGAAATAACAAGAGGCGCGTGATGTTGATGTCAACCCTGGTTCATATCCAGTGCCAAAGCTTTGTCAGTCAAGTTTACGCTCCCATAAACATTTGAGGCACTAGGTCATTGGACCCACCAAAGCAGGTTCCTAAAGAAAAAAAAATCAATGAGGTGCTTCTGGAATTAGGGTCGGTGCTCTAGAAGTTATAGTGCATTATTTTACGAATTGTGAAAATGTTATAGCCTATAGGGTATGCCGATAGTATATAAAGAAGAGCCACAGAAACTCTGTGGAAGGATTTCTTAATTTTAATTTAGCTCTAGAATTAGAAGCTCTTGGGTATTTTTATGGGTGTTTATAATAGTTTAATTTATAATTAAAACAAGGCCTGTGGTTAATAATACTTAAAGACATTTTGTTTAAGCAGCATGAGAGGTAATGATAAAGGACCCCTTGAAACGTACACTTAATACATATAAAAAAATATTAAGTTGGCATAAAATGAAAATCCATCCTCTTTGTTTTCTATTTAATTATTACAGATCTAGTTGTGAACAATATATTAATGCATGTTTCATTTCAAATTTATTTATTTTTGGCCTTCCGGTGCAAATAACACTTATTTCTGGTGACCTATGCAGAACGTCTCCAATCATTTTGGCTGCTTCAACTCCACCCTTGCAAGCTCGCCTTCATCTGCCTCCACTTTTGAATACAATCTCAAAATCCAACCAAGAACCAATTCAACCCAAGTCCAGCCCTAATCCATTATACTTGGATGTATGTCACAATATTGAAGAAACGTTTTGTAGCTTCTTGCATTCCATTGCACAGATGTTCATTAAACAATGTTATATTCATTAACATTGTTTTAAGTGCCACGCTTCCCCATAAGGCACACTGTCATCAATGACATAACACAATGCTACTGCTATGCAACAACCATAATCTACAGTGGGGATCGAAAGTTTGGGAACCCCTTGCAGAATCTGTGAAAATGTGGATAATTTTACCAAAATAAGAGAGATCATTATACATAATGCATGTTATTTTTTATTTAGTACTGTCCTGAGTAAGATATTTTCCATAAAAGATGTTTACATATAGTCCACAAGACAAAAAAATAGCTGAAATTATTAAAATAACCACATTCAAAAGTTTGGGGTTACCTGGATGATCTACGACTGTTTTTTTGTTTTGTGATGGTTGTTCATGAGTCCCTTGTTTGTTCTGAACAGTTCAACTGAGCACTGTTCTTCAGAAAAATCCTCCAGGTCCTGCAGAATCTTCAGTTTTCCAGCATCTTTTAACCCTTTCCAGCAGTAACTGTATGATTTTGAGATCCACCTTTTCACGCTGAGGATGATTGAGGGACTCAAACACAACAATTAAAAAAGGTTCAAACATTCACTGATGTTCCTGAAGGAAACACGATGCATTAAGAGCCGGGGGTGAAAACTTTTTGAATTTGAAGATCAAGGTAAATTGTACTTCATTTGTCTTCCAGGAAACATGCAAGTAGTCGCGTCAGAAGGGCAGTACTAAATGGAAAAATATGATATTTCAACAAAATAAGAAAAATTTGGACATCTTCATCCTGTTCAAAAGTTTTCACCCCCCGGCTCTTAATGCATCGTGTTTCCTTCAGGAGCATCAGTGAATGTTTGAACCTTTTTTAATTGTTGTGTTTGAGTCCCTCAATCATCCTCAGTGTGAAAAGGTGGATCTCAAAATCATACAGTTACTGCTGGAAAGGGTTAAAATATGCAAAAGATGCTGGAAAACTGAAGATTCTGCAGGACCTGGAGGATTTTTCTGAAGAACAGTGCTCAGTTTAACTGTTCAGAACAAACAAGGGACTCATGAACAACCATCACAAAACAAAAAAACAGTCGTAGATCATCCAGGTAACCACACACAGTATTAAGAACCAAGGGTTCCCAAACTTTTGAATGTGGTTATTTTAATAATTTCAGCTATTGTTTTGTCTTGTGGACTATATGTAAACATCTTTTATGGAAAATATCTTACTCAGGACAGTACTAAATAAAAAATAACATGCATTTTGTATGATCTCTCTTATTTTGGTAAAATTATCCACATTTTCACAGATTCTGCAAGGGGTTCCCAAACTTTCGCATGCCACTGTATGCTGTGCAGTGATATGATAAACAGGTGTTTTGCATCATAGCTGTCACTATATATTTGGAATACTACAGGCTGTATTGCATGTAGTCTTTAATAACTGTGAAACTGTAAAGCTGCTGTATTTTTGCATGAATATGCTAATAGCTACTGAAAAGTGCTTACAAATATATTAGACCACAATTATTAGTTGTAAATGTTTCAATCAACAAGCTTCCAATAAGGACCCAAATAATATGCCATTTTTCCAACACAGCAACCCTTATCTGCCAGGGTCCCCAGCCCACATTCCTTGCTGAGAAGCATTTATAATGTTACGGAAAATCTCAAATCAGATTTTTTCAAATTATTAATAAATATAAGAATTCCAAAAACGAATATACAATATACTGTATACTCTGTGTCATGAGTGCATTCATATATTTTACACCATTGCTTAAGGTATTACGCAAGCAGTTATGTGGTCACAAGAGTTCTGTCCCTTCATGGGTGTTGCCATCCAGCAGCAAGGACTCCTGACAGCTCCTGTGATTTGACACGATTAAAATTGAACAGCTCTGGACTGTCACTGATGTTTTAACCTTTCACCTATATCTCTTCCGTTCTCTATCAGAACTCTGTAGCAGATAATAGCCCATAACAGACTCTCCTCATTTACTCAAGCCCTTCCTGCTCATTCCAGTCCTTATGAAAATATCTCAATGACTGCTACAAAAGATGAGTGCACACATAATGACTCGTTTATTTTTTTCACAAATGGCCAATTTAGAGGAGACTTTTCATCACAGCTAATGTCCATTTAAATATTTTGGAAAGTGGTTATGGACTGCGTTTTCTTAGGGTGGAAAATCCACTTGAATTTTATGAATTGTAAGACACTCTAAAATTGTATCTCTGAAAAGAAGGTTCCAGCAAGAGATTGAAGTGTTATACCAGCTATAAAAAGGTGACCTACATTCTATATGTTTGAAATGTATATGCATGCCATGCACTCATGGTCTAACAATATTTGGAGGTTAGTATCCTCCCTTCCTTTTCTTCTCCCCATGGTTGGTTGAGACCTGGCTCATTGCATGTCTCAGAAAAAAGGGAGTGCATGAAACTATTGGTACAGTCCTTTACCAGTCAAGCTGGACCTTCTCAAAATCCCAATGTTGAAGTTTCTCAAGTCTCCCTCCCACATTCCTTGCAATCAAACAGCACTTAGTATGTAACTCTGTTCATGTTCCTGAGTTACTTTGGGTGGCCTTTTTTAGCTCTTGCAGAGTAAGTTTTGATTTCTTGAACATGCATATTTTGTAAGTGTCAAAAGTCCCCTAATTTATTTCTTACCCACCACCTGAAAGCTTCTAAGATTATCTGGATTGTTTTCTTAAAGTGCTGTACAGTTACAAATTAGCTGATTGAACAGCTGCAGTTTGCAGTAACAAGAATCCCTTCAGATGGCATGATTTGCTTAATGTAGCGGGTCTTAAAATTTAGTTATATATGCTACAAGCCATTCAAATATACCAGGAAAGGACTCTCAGGAGAGGTTTACATCACTACGAAGATGGGCCTGCTTTGTTGTAACTGTCATTGTAATTTGTAATTGGAATCCAATGCATATAAATAGGACCAGGCATTTTTGTCACCCCCAAGTTTATTCCATATACACAAAAAGAAGCCTTTGGTTGATGTTGTGGCATATTTTTTCATGCATTTGATTTTCTCTATAGAAATCTAGCCATGATTATCTATTGGCTGCTCTTTGTCACTTTTAGCATTTCAAACACTTTTGTTGGCCAGAGAGTGAACCAGTGAAAAGGTCACAGCATGGCTTCAGTGTGTTGCCCAGCAGTGGACTAGAGAGGGGAAACAAGCTGTAAGATAAGTGCACCAACACTGGAGACTTCACAGATTGGATAAAGCTGGCCAGTGTTGTGTTTTTCCTGGACTCCCAAGTGCTTTTCCAATGCTGTCAATGAGATGTGGCGAAAGGAAATGGCTGCATGGTGTTGAAACTTTTCAAAGAGTTTCTCCTCATTCCTCCATTCCTAAACCACTGATGCAGTGTTGTACTTATTTGCATAGAGTTTTAGAACTAGTGAAATTTATTGCAGATTAGTTGAATAAACCCAACAACTGGTAAGATTACATGCATGCTATTGAAAGGAAGAGGATTATTATTATTATTCATATTAGACCAAAATTATTATAACACTAGTGCTTTCACCAGCTAAAAATGGTTTTTAAATCAATTATTTCTATCTTTTGCTGTAGTGTGTCAGTAGGAAATATCAGTTTACTTTTCCAAACATTCATTTTGTCATTAATTGCAATAATCAGTGAGATTTTTGTTTACACAAGGAGTTCTGACAACAGCCAGTGCTTCACACAGAGATCTATCTCACTATCATCCAGTCTGTCTGGAATGACATGAAGAAACAAAACAAACTGAGACAGACTAAATCCAGAAGAACTGTGCAAAAATCATTGAATTTCATTGGCCAACCAGCGTGGTAACCCTGTTAGACCTTGAGCAAATGGTAATGCATGTTTTGTCAACTGTTATCACTGAATCATTTGCTTATCGCTTTTGTTACCGTCCATGTTGCTCCACTTTTCATGAGTGGGCTTGCTTTATGAATCATCATCGGCGTGATCTCAAGTGCTGCATTTGTGACTATCTACACTAGTGGTTTAAAATGCAGGTGTTAATGCAACATTGAGTGTTTTTACACCAAGGAGAGGGTCTGGGGTGAGTTTGAGTTCAACAGTCATTCCATCGGTCAACAGTTAATACTTGGGTCTGAATGTACAGAAGCAAATCACTTAAGCTATTGCTTAGATTTCATCTCGCATGATCAGTTCCATTGTGAGTGATTCTTTAGGTCTGAAATCAGAGAGAGATAACATATCGACAAACACTCCCCGTGAGGGAGGTAACATGTGACTGGCTGTGCTCGGGTGGGCCATTGAGATCACCAATCAGCTGGATGACTCTCGCCTGCAGCCATTTTCAGGAGAGAAGCTAATTTCTGTGGACCAGCACAGAAGCCTGCAGTTAAACAGGCTTTGACAAAAGACGTCATTGTACCAGGTTCAACACAGCTTTCCACTGCCCATGTTCCCATTCCATGGTTGACCTCTTTTTTTATCCATGTGTCCCTTTTCCTTTGATATTTTTTTGTAAGTTTCCTCAATCCATGCATTGTATGTTTTGCCTCCTTCTCACAGGATGCTCATCAATGTAGCCAACAAGCATGTAATCACAAATGCTTGGATTGCTTGTATTAATATTAACCCTGTCTTGACTGCAAAGAGGAGTTTTGGAGCCAGCAACCTTGGTGTTCCCTTGGATTGGGCTTTATGTTGGAGCTCTGGAATCAATTTAGGTTGGAATGCAAAGGACTGTTAACAGTCTTGAAATTTGCATGCCATTCATAACTTCTCCCTTCACTGCTGTTGGACTGGTGTTTTCCGCTGCTGTGAAAAAGATTTGCGATATATATCGGTGCATATCTGGAGTTTGATTTCTGAGAAGAGGGAAAAGAGCTGCCCACTTCTTTTATCGATTCTCATCGACCTGTTTTCCCTCAAAGGAGAGAAGTGCAAAACACTCTTGACAGGCTTGGCTCATATTTTATAGGAGCAAAGCAAGTGGAGACATAAAACAGGGTCATCTATAATGCATTGTGGAAGTGTACAAGATGTTTGTTCAGATTTGCAGGTAAAAGAATGTACAAGGTCTTTAAGAGGTTAAGAGGAAATGATGTGTGTGTCTAAAGATCAGGCAGGGATCTGGCCATGCATTATGAAGCAAAAATGCTATACTGAATGCTATGCTTTAAGGTAAATGAAAAGTGAAGATTATTACTCCATTACTCCTGTTGGGTGAACTGTTAAATCAATTTTTTTTTTTTTTTTTTTTTTTGCGCAGGATGTCGGAAGCTTTGTCACAGCAAGATAGACTTCGGGCCATTGCTGTAAGTAAATAATTACACTAATTCTAATTTATTTATATTACGGTTGCCACAACTAATCAAAAGTAATTGATAATAAAAATAATGAATAAATCCACATTTTTAAAAAGAAATTAATGCTTTTAATCAGCAATGCTGCATTTAGTAAAGACATTTTTAATGTTAAAAGATTTTGGTTTCAAATAAGTGCTAGTCTTTTGAAACACCTATTCATTAAAGATGAATGAAATTTTACCATCACATGAATAAATTAAGTTTTAAAATATATTAAAATTGAAAACTGTTATTTTAACTTGTAATCATATTTCACAATATTACTGTTTTATTAACTTTTTCATCAAATAAATGCATAAGCGACTTCTTTCAAAAACATAAAAATATCTCACCAATCCCAAACATTTAAACAGTATTGTATACCGAAAATAAAACTTTTATTTATATATGAGTAATATGGACCAGTTCTCACTATTAACTAGTTGCTTATTAGCATGCCAATTACTAACATATTGGCTGTTTATTAGTACTTATAAAGCACATAGGTCAGCCACTAACGACTATTTTTATTTAATAAATCTATTTCCCACTAAAAATCTACAATTTTACTTAAGAATATTTTATTAAACCAAATGAAATCAAAGTTCAGTATTATAGTGTGAGAATGACAACGTATACACGTGTTCTAGTCTAATAATAATACAATTAGAATCATAAAACACTTTTTAAAGGAGTATTTACCAGAAATATTATTTACCATAATTTATTTAGGTGAAAAATGTAAATGTACAGTATTTCTGAAAAAAAAAAACTTTTTTTAAAATATAAAATCAATTAATTGGAGATGCTTTTGATTATTAAAATTGAATGGAATCATTAAAATGTAATCCAGAAAATAATGGAAAACAGAATTTGGTAAAGATAAAACTGTAAAACTCAATTAATTAGACAGGCTTTTTGATTAATAAAATTTAATTTAACCATTAAAACAGAGTATAGAAAAATGAAAATGGAAGAAAAAAATGAATTTGGAAATAAAACGGATTTAATAGGGCCCTATAATTATAATACATTTTTAGTGGTAATAAAAATAGATGTAAATGAACAATAGCTTTTAAAATGACTTAAAATACATATATAATAGCAATGATGCAATAATAATTAGTTCAAATAAAGTATCAAATGCAAGAAATCATATGGTTTTATTGAACAAAACTGTTAAAATACATAATGTATTATAAACAATAGAGCTAATGGGAAGTTGTGGCCTAATGGTTAGAGAGTCGGACTTGTAATCCGAAGGTTGCGGGTTCGAGTCTCGGGCCGGCAGGGATTGTAGGTGGGGGGAGTGAATGTCCAGCGCTCTCTCCACCCTCAATACCACGACTGAGGTGCCCTTGAGCAAGGCACCGAACGCCCAACTGCTCCCCGGGCGCTGCAGCATAAATGGCTGCCCACTGCTCCGGGTGTGTGTTCACGGTGTGTGTGTGTTCACTGCTGTGTGTGTGCACGTTGGATGGGTTAAATGCATAGCACGAATTCCGAGTATGGGTCACCATACTTGGCAGTATGTCACTTCACTTACTTAATGTAGATTACGCATTACAACAAAGGCCTGCAGGGGGCGCCAACGGCCTGATGGTTGTTTTTACACATTACTGTGTGATCTAATAATTGTTTAATATTGATCAAGCACCATTTAATTAAAATATCCACTTAATCTTTCATATTTGGCCATTTCTTTAGGACAGAAATGCTATAGCCACTGTAATTAAATGAATATATGGACATCAAAACGTGTAAACTCAGAGTGAGGATCTGTATTTTGAACACTCGATGGAAATATAAGCATCTGTTATTTATCATACTTGCAGGTTGTGATTCAGTGGAGCCGCTGGTCCAAATAAACTGGGTACTGAACCATCTTTCAGGAGCAAGCGTTTTGTGTATCCCACGCTGAACTCCCTGAGGTTAGGGAAGCAGTTGTCAGTAAAATGACGTGTTTGCAGGCGGGTTAAGTTGTTCGTGGCCGGCCAACATAGAACATAGGTGGGAAATATGCAAATGTGTTACCTCGTGACGTGTAACCGTCACGGAAAAGGGATTTGAATTACTAACGACTTGTTTAGGCTGTATAGAATCGATTCTTTATTTTGGGAGGCAATAACTTTATTTATCGTGCACTTTCGGATTTACAACTTTGCAGATTGTTTACTTTCACATACAGCTACATTACACACTGCATGAAAGGCAATATTGGAAATGGCATAATAGGGGCACTTTAAAAATCGACTAGTCGACTAAAATCAACGAATCGCGACAGCCCTAAAAACACACATTCTGCATGACCATATTCTACATCCTACATTGGACCTTAAAATAAAGTCTGACCGAGTAATGGAATACATAATCAACAAATCAAGTATAAAAGTAATCTTAAAATAAATAAATAAGCTCTAGTATATATGATTAGCACTTTCAGAACATTTGACAACTAAATTCCTCATTACGCAACACAATCACACCGGATCAACATGAGGACAGATGTCAGCATACAGATCAGATGCACAGAAGGCCAAAGTGATGTTAGTCTCGTGAGACATCATGCTCCTACAGTATGTCAATGACTATCTATACCGGCTAATATATGTCCAGCCATCAGCACTAAAGCACTTCTGTGTGTTTTATTATTGATGGGGCTTAGCATTGTTTCTGTGAACAGCCAGACTAATGTTGCCTTTAACTGCCATTTATCCATCTTATGAGAAGTGGAGACTTCCAGGATGTGCATGGTCAAGAGTTTTATTGGGAGTTGTGCATTTCCGTTTAATGAAACTCTGGCTAATTTGTTCACACAGGAGCAGAATATGGCTGTCAGTCTGGTACAAGTGCCAAATACGGCTTTTTAGTCACTGTCTTTTATCAGAATCAGTTTTGTGTCCTGGGCATCACTCAAATGCTGCATTATGCATTGTTAAAAATATATATATTTGTTGGTTAATTAAGATTTGACAGATTAACTAGTGCCTTGACTGGACATGTTTATTAAACAATGTTTCAATTGAGACTTTTTGGTGTTATGTAATTCAGCATCTTTGATATTTACTTCAGTCACTTGTCACTATGGTTACAGGTGTTGCTGTGGAAATAGAAAAGGCGCTTTAATTATTATTTCATACAGATATTATTCAATCCTCTCCTGTAAGCTGCTGTATGAGCAGAACAAGTCACACCTGTTATTAAATATATTCAAAATTATTAATAAATAAATGTTGTCGAATGTATACAAATTTGCATTATTATTGTTGTAGTTTACTAAAACTAAAACCATACAAAAAGATGTTGTTTCTTTTGTTAAAATAAACGTAAAATAAAATAAAATTAATTATAAAAAACATATTTTATTTCAGCTAGTTGCTGAGTGAATATTTTCATTATGTACTAAAACAACAAAAAACCCTAACCCTAACAAAAAAAATATTAATAAATATTACTACAAGTAATAGTATATTTTGACAGTCAACACTGTCAAAATCAGATTGTGTATAGTGTCTCTTCTTACCATTTCTTTAACTAAATCCTTTTTGTTAACTGAGGTTTGCACAGAGGTTATTTGATTTTGTGAATTGAAGTTCAGCATATTTCATCTGAGTTTAATATTTTGTCTGTCTTTCAGGAGAAGAGAAAGAGGGAGGCTGAGATTGAGAACAAAAGAAGACACCTTGAAGATGACCGCAGACAACTCCAGCATCTCAAGGTACCAAAACATAACAACTAATAGGATTCGTTTTAAAAAGCTGAGCAGGTGTTTGCTGTGGTTTTTAGCCAGAGGTTAAGAGTCAGAGCACTGTGGCGTGTCTTCCTTATGTAATTTACTGTCTGTCTGATCCCACACTTCAGATTTCTATTTAAAGCCCCAGTGTTGAAATTCATAATGTGAGAATGATTTTTCAGGATTTTGAAGTCGCTGAAAGGAGAGGGGGAAGTTTTAACAGCAGTTTCCTGTTTGAGGGGACAAGGGAAGAAATCTGTATCCTCCCTTTAAGTTAGCCTTCTTATGATAAGTCAGGCCGTCTCACATATTTTCATTTTTAGAAAGCTCATTTACATTTTATGGGAATCATGAGATCCTTTTCAATTTTACTACAATTTTTACTTTATTTAAATTTAACCACATTCTTCATGCAAGGTACACACGTTTTTTAAATGGGTTTCCAAAGCAAAAAATGTGCCCTCTCTCCCCTTCTGTTTGCACTTTTAAGAGAAAACAACCCAAATTTTAGTTGTCTCTGCAATTAGGCCTGAATAGAAGAAAATGTTTTAACAAAAAATAATAATAAACAGAAGCTTTAAAGTTTCTATATGTAACTGTTCTGACTTTTCTTAACAGATCAGAACCTCACTTTTCATTTAATCATAGTCATAAATATTTTAAACGTGTGCAATAATAAATTATGTAATTTCATTATTAGACAGCAGCCAAACAATCAGGTGTTATATAAACAGTTAATTAGTGAACTGTAGATATGGTGTCATTTTTATGATCTCTGAATGCCTGCATACATTATTACCACAATTATTTTCATAATTCAAGCCAAAATATGAAAACTGCTAAATTTATGCAAATCCTAAAGATCCCAAGTCTGCTGCAGAGGATCCGTGGTCAAAAATAACTTGCCTGCATGCCTATCCTCATCTCCCAAGTGTCCGGCAAGGCCATTGTTTCCCTTTTGTTATCTGTCACAATGTGATATTTTTGGTTTGTTAGTTTGTTAGTGCATAAGGGATTTGCTCAATAGGGAACAATGGAGCAGGCCTTAGTTTCCTACCAAGCGAGACTCAGATCCTTTGTCCTCCCTCTGTGCTGGGATTGTATTGCGTGTGCATGTGGATGGGTGTGAACATGTGGTGATGTCAGCATATCTGTCACCATGCCAGAATTTGCGGTCACAAAGCCAAAGCAAAGGGAGGGGAGAGAAAGAGAGCAGGAGAAGGTCATTTTAGACTGTTTTGAATTTGGACAGTTAAGTCACAAGATATTATACAAAATGAAGTAACTTGTTGCTAATTCTATGTGAAGGATTACGTCTGATACTGACCCAGTTTCTTAAGAATAGGGAGTAGGTAAGACATTTTAAGAAGGCAAAATGTAAGATTGAGGCAAAATGTGTTGTTTTTCCATTTGGTCATTTTCAGACTGCACACAAAAATGTCAGTAATTGCCTCAGTCTTTTTTAATTCATGTGACTGTGCTTTTTCCATGAAGGACTCTTTTTGACATTCTGCGAATCGATTTTTTTTTTCTTATGATGAGATTTTTTTGTCCATTCAGTAATATATTTGAGTTCATTCATCTTTAAAAAAAACTAATCGCACACACACTTTTTTAGCAACTAGGGAAGAAGTGTCTTAAGCATGGGTGGTTATAAAATTATTAACAGTGGACTTGCTATAAGAGAAGACATCCTCAGACCTCAGATTTACAATGCAGATGAGGTCTCTTGTTTGTCCATTGACCTTCATCTTCGTACTTTTGTTATTTTGTGGTTTTCACCTCACCTTTCCTCTCCTCCTATCATCCCACTCTTAGTTTTTTCTTTCTTTTCATGTTCTTCTCTAGAGGCCTGTCTGAATGAATCTTTCAGATGTCAGCATTGCCGAGCTCAGACATCACTGTCTGTAAGGTAGAAACTGTAAGAAGGAAAGGAAAAAAAGGCATCAACCCTGAAAGCAACTGTATAAAATTCTAGAAGTTTGTGACTTAATCTATTTATTCATTAATTTAATTCTCAAATAATGTCATCACCTACATCTCAGCTTCCTTTTTGTGCAAGTTTTTAGCTCTTTATGAAACAACAGGTGTTATCAAGAGCTCTGTGATGTTTCTCTTCTGTTTTGTCTTATCATGGGTCTTCAGTTCACTTTTTGATGTTCAGCAGATGTTAGTGTTTATCTGCTGCAGGTTAAACAGTCTCTTCTGTCTCTGCTGCACTAGAATAAAAAACAGCACTGGTGGTAGCAGCAGCAGTTTGTAATGAAAAATTAGTTTGTCATTAAAAAAGCTTATGCCATTAATCACTAGTGCCCGGTTTGCATTTGTCTCATAATGTGACAACTGAATGACACAGGATATTCAGTGAAAAATTTTTTTGGTTTTTATTATGTGACAGGTCTCTATAGATATATGTGCCAGGATGCCTTGCATTGCTAATTGCAGTGCTTTGCCATCTCTAGTGCCACCTATGCGTGTACTCGAAATATCTTCCATTCCTGTGCCAGACACAGATGTCAGAATTCTCTTCAGACAGCAGTGCTTCATTCTGGTCCTGCCAGTCTATCCCTGCTCTGGCCTTGTTTGAGCAGGCGCCTGTCAAAATGTTTCACTATCCAGAAATGTGCATAGTGTGCATTAGCAGCCATGGAGAATGCCCTAAAGTGAAAAACTAATGGACAGCTAATGGTCATGTGCTACACTAACTTTAATGGTGCAGATTTGTTAACGTCAGCACAATGAATCAGACTGACATTAACTAATTTTTCAAGTGTTCATTTTGTCAATATCATGCAATTAGGGACCATGATATAGGGACCATATATATATATATATGTACACACACACTTACTCAGCAAGAATGCATTACACTGGCCAAAAGTTTATAATGTAAATGCTGTCCTTTTGAACTTTCTATTCATCAATAAAATACTGAAAAAAGTGTATCACGGTTTCTACAAAAATCAGCACCATATTAGATTTCTGAAGGATCATGTGACACTGAATCTGAAAATTCAGCTTTGCAATCACGGGAATAAATTACTATTTAAATATATTTAACTACAAAGACATTATTTTAAATTGTAATATTTCATAATATTACTGTATAGTATTTACAAGATGATTATGCTGTTGAAGTGACGTTAACTCCTCTAAAATGAAATCTCTTAAGCCATTGGTTTGTTTTGACAGTCAAAGGCATTGAGAGAGCGATGGCTGTTGGACGGAGCGCCATCCAGTGGAGAGGACGAGGCACAGAAACAACTACAAGAGGATGAAGCCAAGACCAAACTACTGGAGCAGACCATCCTCAGGTTAAGACCAGTCATTTAGTCATTTGATACCTTCCTTAGTCCCAGACAATGTATTGTAGTACATTGCTGATGTTCACTTATCTTTTCCATTAACAGACTAGAACAGGAGATTGATGAGCTTGAGAGTGGAGTGCCTTTGAATAAAGGAGAAAATGTAAGCTATTAGATTTGCTCAATGTGATTTTTAAGTTAGTTTACTGAAGGTTTTAATTCCGATAATAATGATATTAATAATGACTTTCTGTCATATGTCTTCTCTACTAGGCACCTGATGGTCCAGTGAAGGGTGAGTGTGGAAATATGTTGTATATTTTGAGTTCTCCATCATCTCTGTATAAATGTAACAGAAAGGACTGACTTGTTATCAGTTTGTTTGCAGTAATGGCCACTGTGTAATTTCACTGTTGTCATGTGAAAGAGCCAACAGGTCTAACAGAGTTCAATGAATGTTCATATTATAATCTTATTAATAAATACCGAAAAGCAGCTTCATTTAAAATCATTAACTCACTATTCCATTTGGCTTAAACAGTAGTGCAAGTTAAAGAGTCTCTTTCTCTGTCCCCAGCAGTTGAGAATGGCATACAGCAGCCCAGCCCTAACGCAGATCAAAATAGCAAGAAACAGATCACGGGCATTGAGGCCAAACTACAGTGCACCAACCCTGATGTAGCCATTGAGAATGCCAGCGCAGAGCATCCCGTCACCATGGTGTTCATGGGCTACAAGAATGTAGAGGATGAGGCTGAGACCAAGAAGGCACTGGGCATAGAGGAGACAGTGAAAGCTGAATTTGTGGTCATTGAGGACGGCGAGAGCAAAGCTGGAAACGAAGGGGCCAAAGAGGACCAGGCCCCACCTAACGGCAGCACCTCCAGTCCCGACAAAGCTCAGGATGAAACCAAGAAGGAGGAATTGAAAGAAGAAGGCAATTCGAAAGAAAAGCAGCCGTGCAAGTGCTGCACAGTCATGTGAGTGTTTAGACTCTGATGGAAAGCGGACCCCCTGACCATAACACAACAATGAATAAGTATACCCCGTATACTTATAATTAACTTTTGTTGTCTAGTATGTATTTCTTTTTTATTTCTATTAATATTTTTCTATATTTCTGTCTTGACATTTATATATCTATATATACATATATTTTCATTATGTAATCTTATGAAGTCCAGTATTTTGCTTGTTGAAGAACAGAAAAATGAGGACCACAACAGACTCCACTTTAGACAACAACATGGTTAAAAGAACATTTTTGTGGCCCTCATCCTTATTTTGTTTTAAGACAAATCAGATGAACGTCTCCATATATGAACTAGCTATTTATCTCCCGTATACATTTGTGTTTCTAAGATATTACTTTATAACTGAGAAGAAATGACTATATTGATATGACAATGTTATGCTTTTAATATATATTTTGAGCCTTTTATTTTGTTTAATTTTTTTCTTTTTGCCAGATCATTTCAGACCACTGTGAACACTGGTACATGGAGTGTTGTCTTTGTCCACAATCATACATTCTGCATTACACCTCATAGTAGGCCAATATGTTTGTAAATATGATGCAATTATTTATGACTGTTCATGCTATGATAGAATACATGTAATCATGTTTTATTAAAATAGGCTGCTGTAATTACCCCAGATCCCAATTATAATCACAGCAGATATCTGTTTTAACAGTACATCACTTTTTACAAGATAATTTTAAAACCATTTTAAACCCTTTTAAATCTCTTTTTTACATGAATGATAACAGATATAATTGTAATCAATATTAATTTTTGCTAAATTTAGTAACATTGCAATGCCTCATATTAAATGTAGCCCATATTATTAAAAAGCATTCTTACAGTAAGCAAAATATGTCTTTATATAATTTGAAAAAAAAAATGAATTGTGTGAAATTGAGGGTTTTTGGTGTTAACTGGGTTGCTGTAAGTTGGTATGCCTTCAATTAAGCAAGAGTTCAACATCCATGTTTCAATGTTCAGGAAGTTCATTCACAATGAAGAATCATTCATTAGTGTTAATTCAAGGTAAATAGTCTGGGGTCTAAAACATGTTTCACATTCTGAGACCACAGTTTTGTAAATGTAGTTTTGCCGTCTTTCTGATATTTCAATTTAATGAATTATTTCATTTTGTGTAAGACAGTATGTGTTGTGGCTATCAAATAATGTCATGAGTTATTGGTGCTTTATTGGTATGGCCAATGCCTGTTATGGCCCAAGTGTTTAAATCAGGAACAATAACAATAAACAAAAAATGTTTGTTTACAGTTATGTATTGGTATGTCTTTGGTAATTATATTTTCACTCACCTGCAGTCAACAAAGTCTGTCACGGTTACAAATGTCTGTCATTTGGAAAATGAATTGTTTTGATCTCCCTAGGGACAAAATGTTAGCACACTGCATGTTTGATGATGATTATTGTGGATCCAGAGAAAGAGATTCGGTGAACTCATTTAGTTCAAGTATTTACTCAGCAATTACTGTTATTGTTTCGGGTGTAATAACTTCAAAATCAATATCAAATTTAATTCATGATTGCAGAGTATCCTACCAAAAAAAACACATTTTAAAGGGACCCATGTGAGCCTCAAAAAACTTTTCGAGTGTGTAAAGGTTGCCATCTGCAGGCTGAAATCTAATTTGGTTACCTTGTGAAGCAGCAGTTTGTAGGCTAAAGTGATGCTACTCTCTACTACTGTCATGTTATATTTAGAACTGGTGTCAGGGGGGAACAACCGGAACATTGTCCTGTGATGAGTGGGGCCCATTGTGGTCCTCTATGCCGGTATAGCCTACTCACTGGGCCTGAAGACGGGGAGGCCCACCCATTAAACCTTTTCCCAGGCACATAAATTCCAGCAACAATGCCGATTATATTAGCATTCCACAAAGATAAATTACTCAAAGAATTTGAACTAAGTACATAGGCAGTAACAATTTGGGGAATTTAGTTAAATTAGGCTATTCATCTCAATGACAAAATGGCATAAGTTAAAGTGACAGTTCACCCAAAAATGAAAATTCTGTCATCATTTACTCATTCTGTGTTGCTCCAATTCAAGTGCCGTACACTTTCTACGCTTTATTTCTTCTGTGAAAGCACAAACGATGATTTATTTGAAGAATGCTGACATTCATGTGGACAAAACACTGATACGTTTCTCAGAGTATCTCCTTTTGTGTTACTCAGAAGACTCAAAAAATTCCGAAGATAGAATTTTCATTTGCTGGTGATAAATTTACACTAAGCCAAATTGTAGAACAATTAAATGTGCTAAGTGGTTAATGCTGAAATCAATTAATTAATTTGCTCAGTGTCTTTAGATTTTCTAGAGTCTAAACCAGTGGTCTCAAACTCAATTCCTGGAGGGCCACAGCTCTGCAGAGTTTAGCTCCAACCAGCCCCAAATCACACCTGCTTGGAAGTTTCTAGTGATACTGACGACCTTGGTTAGTTGGATCAGGTGTGTTTGATAAGGTTTTGAGCTAAACTGTGCAGAGCTGACCTCCGTGAAGTTGGCACCCCATACAAATAAATAATCATCAAAACTATGCCATTCGTTTGTGCTGATTTGTGCCGCAAATACGAGCGTTTGTTCTGGTTCGGTGTTCGAGATATTGAACATTCTTTTTTTGACCGCGTGACGCCACTAAATATTTTAGCAAAGCGTAGCGTCATGTAAAACTCTTTTTCTCTTTGACTGAACAGTCTCGTCCTTGTCGTAGCTGATAAGCTGATAGGGTTCAAGCACAGTTCACTCCTCCACTGCATGGTGGCAAGCAAACGGGAAAAGTTTCCGCAAACTTTTTTCGACCGCCTTTCCAGATTGACAGCCCTCCTGTCCAATCCCGTTGTCGAAGAACATTCTAAATCCCGCCCACACTCGGCGCTCCAGGGTCGATGGACTAATCAAAAAGCGCCAATCCCCGCTCCGCCATTTTGTAAGGATATAAGAAATACTAGCAGGTCTACCTCGCGTCTACGACAACCTGTAGTTTTGTTAGTGCCATGGACGGGTAAGTTGAAAACACCCTCATACCGAGTTTGTTATCCCTTAAACACGTTTTTGTCTTTGGGTATTTTATACATAGTTGTGACTTAGGTACATTACGCGCGTTTAAAGTGTGTTAAATGACGTAAAGTGAAGAGGATATTGTGATTTTTGACTCGACTCATGTCTCCCGAGCCGGAAGAGCCCAAAAGTTGGACCAAACTGACCAGCAACCTGTTGCAAGTAGTCTAGTTGAGGCCGCTTCATGAAACACAAACGAACTAGAACTACAGGATTGTTTTAACCTCAGTCTCAAGCGGAAAAGATCAAACGAGGCTCGTAACTTGCAGAAGCGAAATAACAGACATCGTTTGGCAACCCAACGTGTCTCAGTTTCCGCATTGTTGTTGGGTGGCTAGCTTATTACCTGCTAGCCTGCTAAACCGATGCCAGTTCAACTTTATTCTTGCTTTTCTCGTTTGATTTGTCGATGCAGGTTACATATTTTTCAATCATTACTAAGTGCGTTTGATAAACGTATGAAAGTCCGATTACAGTTAATGATTTCCATAATGACGCGGTGAAGATGTCACTTGTGGTTCAGAAATAATCTTGATTTAAAGGTTTGAAAAATAACGTTTTGTTTATAATCGAAAAATGAATATTTAAAAGCACGTACATGCTTATGCTGATTTATAAAAGGTACACGTTATATCCGCAGGGAAATGTACATTTTTGTCATGTTACTCAATGTTTCAATCTTTATACATTAATGTATTTACTAGAACAGAGATGTTAGGCAGAATGAGAGCCTAACGTATCTTTTTGTATTTAGTGGAAGTTAGAAAAAACGTACAGATTTAAAACATGACGACAAATCCTGTTTTTGTTTTTTTGCAGCCGTTTAGAGACTGATCTGTATCCTCTGGGATCCAGTTACATCACTGAAATAGAGTAAGTTTTGCATTTCTATAAATATGCACTGACCTGAACTGAGGAATTCAAGATACCTTTCCAAGAAAAGTGTGAAAACCGATTGATATCGTTGATTGGCGGAAAGAGTGGCTTAACAGGCCTGCTTTGTTTTACTGTTTGCCTTGCATATCAGGTTGCTGCCTAGAAGGTGCAGCGTTAAAATACAACTCTAGTTTTGTACAATAGCCGTCACTTGTTTCTCCTGGGACCATATTCCAAATATGAATCATCTGATATATAACCTAATATAAATCTACTAGTACGTGATCTTTATGTATCAGTAAGTACATCTATTGGTCTTTAGCCCTGTTCACACTAAGTCATTGAAGAAAATAAACTACTACTTTTTTTAACCTCAATTTATTAAAATCGCAAGTCAGTGTTCCGATTAAATGACAAACTTCTCCAATCATTTACTACACTTAAACCCCACCCCTTTCTACATTGTCTCATTTAAATTTGCCTCCATCCAATCAACAACTGATGGGTAGAACCAAGTGCCCACCCTGCTTTTTTCAATAGTCCATTTCACAATACTGAAGAAACAATTGTCTCTGCTTATATTACATTGCAAATATAAATATTGCATAGCCCTGTATTTTTCTGCATTGCCATCAAATGTATTTTAGCATCAAGACTTATGTATTTTCTAATATTCTGTTGAACTTTTGTTCTTTTGTAGCAGTGTCCATGATATAACGGTCGGCACAAAGGTATGTTATTTTTTTTTTCCTTTAACTTTTTTTTTAATAGATAAATGCAGATTTTCCCTAGTTGTTTGTTGCAGATGTTCAGTAACAATACAAGTTTTGGTTTTATATCGGATTTTAGAGGTTGTACGTTCCTCCTTCCTCTCTTCCTAAATTGCTGAGACAAAGGGAACTGCTCTAAATTGCTGAGCCTGAAATTCTTGTCCCATCTGCATTTGATCCTGCGACTGTAATTACTCTAGTCAAAGGTCACCTGCTACTTAAACAGTCACTGTGATAAGTGACCCAAAGGTGAAAGAAGTAGCCTACACTTAAATTTTGTAATGGTTATGTAGCCTATTTGAAAATTGTGACCTGGGGAATTTACTTGTTATATTTTGCTACTTGTGATTTTGCTCCATACAGTTATTCGTTTACAATTTTGCTTTTTTCACACTTATTTGCACGTGTTTATGCATAGAGACCCCCTGCTGTTGTTCCCCCTGATGTCTTTCACACGTGAGGAGTAGAGATGTAGTAGATTGAGACGCAGCCCTGTCGGAGTCGGAGCACTAATTACTGTGGCTGGAATGCTGTGGTTGCATTCCTGTCTCCCTGACCGCCTTATTCAACACAGACTGTGCTCTCTCCCAGGAGGCTTGCACTTTGTCAATGGATATAAACATGTTGGCACCTGCAAGTCTTGAGCTCCTAGAGACCAGTGTGGGTGTCATGGTTCTCTGCTTCGTTTTTTTTCCCCTGTCCTAAGCGAGTGCTCAAGCTGCAATGCCGCAGTTCAAAATAGAGGAAGGAAATGCTGGAGTTGGGTGGATGTCTCACTCGAAAACAATGGATGGTTCAACCAGAGAAGGCTTTCCTGTCACAACTGCTCTGTGAAAGTGATGTTGAAACCTGACTCTTGCAGGTTTTAGCTGGGAGGAATGTAGTTTATTATTTTTTATTTTTTTTGAAGAAATGCCATGTCACGTAATCTCTATCCTGTTGTTGTCGTTTTTTTTTTTTTTTTTCAGCGCAATATTGACTTGGTTTACGTTGTAGGCTGCTTATTGAGCCTTCGGGGCTGTGTTTTAGGTAAACTTATCCAGAGTGTGGTAAAGTGCCCTTGAGGCTGTTTGTTGTAGACTGTGGGGGGGGGATCAGCCCGAGGACCAGGCGTTCAGCTTTGGTAACAATACTTTCCTTTGGGCTGGAACAGAACACGCATTGTGGTTATGGAGTGTAAAGGCTTTGGCTTATCCAGCGCATGTGACCACTTCAGCAGAGACTAGCCATTTGAAGTAGTTTATTAAGAGAGTGATGCTGAATGATTTGCTCATTGCTCCACTGGCCAGTCAAGTGGCTCCAGCTTGGCCTTGAGTGAGAGACTTTGTATTAGTGTTATGGCAGGACACAGCTGCCTCTGTTTGCATTTCTCTTTTTCTTTGTTCTGCCTTTACCAGCCGAAAACTATGTAGTGCTCTTATGTATTGTGCCTGGGTCACGAATAGTTGTAACCATTAGGCAAAGAAAATTATATATATTTGAAATTTTGGAAATGTATTCCAATTGCATCTTAATGATTGTGTAATCAGATGATGGTTAGGGGGATGCTAATCTTTGTCCCATGACTTCCTATAATTGTGTCTGATTATAGTTTAACCCTTACAGGCATGCTTCTCTGGCTCTTTTTGTTCTTTTTTTTTTTTTTTAATACAGATGTTTTTTTTGTTACGTGACTTTATTTTTGTTCAGGTGGTTTACATCTTAAGATTGCAGTGTGCTTAGGTTCTTCTGTTTTGAGGTTTGAGTGTCCTATTTTGCAAACCTTGCAAATGCATCCTGCTTAATGAACCACTTCCCTTGTCCTTTCAGAGGGGATCTGACGAACTCTTTTCCTCCTGCATATCTAACGGACCTTATATAATGAGCTCTGGAGCAGGTATGACTGTTTTTATCAAAAGAGCAAATTGATTTCAAACAAATGCTATTCTTTTGAATTTGTTCATCAGAGAATCCTGAGGGGAAAAAAATAGGTTTTACACTTATTAGGCAGCACAACTGTTAACATTAACAACTGTAATAGCAAGAAATGTGTACTTAAGCAGTGAATCAGCGTATTAGAATTTCTGTATGTGACACTGAAGACCTGAGTAATTTCTACTGAAAATTCAGATTTACCATCAAAGGAATAATTATGCATAACTTAAACTACATTACTATGAATTACTAATTCTTACCAACCACAAACTTTTTAGTATTGACATTCTTGAGTGAAATGAAATTGAGACCTGTCTTTTCCTGTCAGCAAATGGTAATGACAGCAAGAAGTTCAAAGGGGACATCAGGAGCCCAGGCATTCCTTCACGAGTCATTCATGTACGTAAACTGCCAAATGACATAAATGAAGCAGAAGTTATTTCTTTGGGGCTTCCCTTTGGCAAAGTGACCAACCTTCTGATGCTGAAAGGAAAGAACCAGGTAAAAATCACCAATTCCTTTCATTTCCCACAAAATATGATTACCCTGCTTTGATGTACAACATTGTGCCTGGTCTTATTGTGTTATGTCCTCACAGGCCTTCCTGGAGATGAACACTGAGGAGTCAGCACAGACCATGGTCAGCTACTACTCCTCTGTCACCCCTGTCATCCGCAACCACCCCATCTACATGCAGTATTCCAATCACAAGGAGCTAAAGACTGACAACTCACCCAACCAAGTTGTGAGTACAAATTGCATCACATTAGGCGTTCAATCAAGGGCAATTAATCAATATAAATGGCTCTTTCAACACTGATAATGTATACTTGTTCTCTGCCCCCTCCATTCCCATAGAGAGCACAGGCAGCACTGCAGGCGGTGAATGCGGTCCAGGCAGGAAGCATGTCTTTGAGCACTGTTGATGGAGCAGGCATGGGCAGCCAAAGCCCTGTACTGAGAGTCATTGTTGAAAACCTCTTCTACCCAGTTACTCTTGATGTTCTTCACCAGGTACTAACTGTCCTTCAAACTAAATTGAGGTAAAAATTCCAAAACGCTCTCCAAAATGCTTAATCTGTTTTAATCCCCCCTACTTAGATCTTCTCAAAGTTTGGCACAGTTTTGAAGATTATAACCTTTACCAAAAACAACCAGTTCCAAGCACTGGTCCAGTACTCCGATGGAATGACTGCTCAGCATGCAAAACTGGTAAGTGGCACAGTGGATCAATATCTTAATGGATGAATGGGCCCACTAAATTCCTTCTGAACCCTGTACTCATTTGGTTTAACATTCAACAGTCTTTAGATGGACAGAACATCTACAATGCTTGCTGTACCCTTCGCGTCAGTTTCTCTAAGCTCACCAGCTTGAATGTGAAGTACAACAATGATAAGAGCAGAGACTACACTCGTCCTGACTTGCCTACAGGAGACGGTCAACCCACCCTCAGTGCACAGACGATGGCTGCAGCTGCCTTGTGTAAAACTTAATCTACTACTTTGGTGCTGTATTTAATAAATGGCATTTTCAACATGCATGAAATCACAAACTGCATTTTTCCCCTCTCAGCTGCTCCTGGTATCATCTCTGCCTCACCATATGGTGGGGCTCATGGTTTCCCATCAACATTTGCCATTCAGCAGGCAGCAGGTCAGTCACAGCAGTGGCACAGTTTCTCATCTCATCCATGCTGTATAGTGATGGCTGACCCTCCCACAGGTCTGTCTCTGCAGGGCATGCCTGCCGGGGCTCTCGCTTCGCTCGGTGTCCCCGGTGCCGCTGCCGCTGCAGCAGCTGCTGCTGGACGCCTTAGTTTTTCCAGCTTCACTGCTGGAGGAAACAGTGTCATGCTGGTCAGCAACCTTAACCCTGAGGTTAGTCGCTTTTTTTTTTTTGTTTGTTTTTTTAATAGTTTAGATTCTCTTAGCTGTTAGTTCATTAGTCTTTTGTGTTTCATCCAGCTAGCCGTGGTTTCAGTTAGTAGAACTGTATAGTTGGAGAAAAGTGTTGGTGGGAAATAATTAGATGGCATCTAGTGATTAACGAAATGCTTAATTATGGAGCTCTTTAAATCATGTACTGTATGTTTGACAGTGTGGAGGCTCATTTGCTATTATACAAACATGCATGTCAACCGTTTCTTAATATTTGTTGACTTGTCTGAAGCCATCTAAAACATTTCATTTCTAGTTTCTTTAGAGATATGAGTATATAGTCTCTCTTTCCTGTATTTCATTGTTAATCTTCTCTCCTTTCTTTTTTTATTTCCTTAGTGTTCCTATAGTGAAATGCATTTAATTTAGCAAGTTCTGCTGAATGGAACACTACATTTTTCTTTGTGTATACTGACCTTGTTTTTTACTTCCTTTTTCTTGTTTCTCTCCCTCCCCATTCCCCTTCCCCCTTTTATTATTTTAATACTTTGACCTGGAATCTTTTGCCAATTGACTGCACCACTTTTGTTATTTATAATATTTTAAACTCCCTACCTACTCAAACGATATGGTTCCCAATTCACGCCAATATTGGATACATATACAATTTGTTTTTCTGCTGTACAACCAACACACAACAACATCCTCAACCCACCACCACTACGTTGTCGGAAATCCTCTTCCTTTTCCCCTACCCTTCCCCCACCTTTCCATCATGAACAATATCACCCACCTTCATGATCCTACCACCGTTTTTTGCCATTCCTGTGGAACTGCCTCGCTGTGGACATGTTCAACCTCCACTGTCCTGCCTCCGATCTTTTCCTGTCCCTTCCTCCCTACGCTGCCTTCCTCTGCTGTCTTAAGAGCGTTACGCCCCAATGCCTCTTTATTCTTTTCGGTATGTTATCATTGGCATCTCCTTTTTTGTTTCATATTTTAACTTCATCTAAGATTTGTACTTTGGCTTGTGTATGTGAAATATGTGGGGTTTTAGAGGAAATGGCATATCAGCTGGAGTTTTTTAGGCTCCTTCATTTGGCAGATGCTATATATCTATTGCCAACAAGCTGTATATCATGTGATATAGGGATGCACGATATTGGATTTTTGCCGATATCTGATATGCCGATATTTTTCAACTCATTTTGGCTGATGCCGATATATTTCCTTTTGTTTGGAAACAACACCAAGTCTCCTCTGTGCAGAAATTATAAGCAAAATATTTTTTACTTTTGGTTTGTTTTGAACAAGAACTTATTTATTAGAATTTAATAAAAAAAGTGAAGATTTTTTAACATTACATTGAAGCTTTTAAAATAACTTTAAATATAAAACTCTCTGTAAATATCAATCGCTGCATTTTATTTAATTTTTTTTCCCACAGAAAGATGCAGTGTTAACTTACTAGGGCTGTGTGATATGGCCAAAATCTTATATATCGTTATCATGATTATAAAATTAGTCATATCGTGAGATCACAATATAGTTGTTTTTTATAATTAAAATTTTCGATACCATAGAATTTTCACATTCCTCGTCACCAATGTCAATATCAAACTAATACAAGCCTAAAAAACCCGCCGAAAGAAACCCCACAAGCTCACTGAAGATAAATAAACAGTGGTGAAATAAGGATAAGAAACTAATTCCAAGCAATAGTACAAAAAACTACAATAAGAAATGCTACATTGTGTAGATTAGTCTTCACTGTGTTAATATCCCATCTATCGATAGACATAGCTATTTAACGTGTATTAAGTGTGTATGTGTGTGTGTGTATATGTGTGTGTGTATATATATGTATACATACATACATACATACATACACACACACACACACACACACACACACACACATATATATATATATATATATATATATATATATATATATATATATATACGCATGCATGCACACATAATCATTCAAAGCCAATAAAGCGGCAGAAATGCGTGCTCCTCACACAGCGCACAAATTTAGCTCTATTGTTTGTTTCAACAGCTTTAATCGGTTGTCTTAAAACTGCAGTGCTTAAACGCATGTCCATGCTACAGATATAGTCCCTAATTACCGTAAACGGTGTATTTTGCGACACCACGAAATAAACAATAGAGCATAATATGCAACGATAACTTTATTTCGTCCATCCAATATATACAGTCAAAGCGCACAGCCCTAACCCTAACATTTTATTTTAAGATTTAACATTTGTTGATGGTCTAAAACAGTTGTGTAAATTTATTTTAGAGCTCATGATTTGTTAAAAAAATAATGCATTACACATGAATAAATCGGCATGTATAAAATTATTTAACTTACAAGGGTCATGTTTGTTTATGTAAGCTATAGCTTCTGACCATTAAATCAAAACATACTCATTTTTATGACGTCAGTTACTGCTTTATTTAATCAGAAACAGTCTAAAATAGCCTACACAAATAACATTTAATTTAATTAGACGTAGGCCAACAGCACCCCCTACAGATTGAAACTCCTTACAGAACGGGCGTTAGGACCTCGGGGAGGCTGTCACCGCTGCCGCTGCACCTGCTGTTATAGTCACACTGCTGATGTGATCTAATCAGTAGCACACCCTGAGCACATGCGAGTAAACATTCCTCTTATCGGCAAGACATATTGGCATATTTTTTCATATTAGTCCGATGCCGATATTTTCATTTTAAAGCCGTTATCGGCCGTTTCCGATATCAGACCGATAGTATTGTGCATCCCTAATGTGATATATCATGTTCATATTAGTTGCTTACTTTGAACTAATCCTTGGCCCACTTGCTGTTATATCCAGTTTTAAAGCTTTTTGTTGCAGCTTTTTACCTATTGCGAATGCCATGCCCTCTCAATAAAACCACATTGAATATTGCATTTTATAATCTCTAGGAAGCTGCATGTTTGATTCGAATGTTTTTTTCAATCATCATAGTACAAGTACAGATTTTCCCCCAGTCCCAAGCGTAGTATTGAAATCATTCAAGATTACTTTTGGAGTACATCTTTCCAAGAGAGACAATCTGTTTGTTTTAATAAACTTTTGTGAAGGTTGGAAGCCAGGTCCAGTAGAGGTGGGCCAAAATATAAATGTAGTCTCTTACCAACAGTGTTGCATGCCTTACTTAACCATAAGATTACTTAATTTCTAGATACTAAAATGAAAATTAGTTTTTGATTGTAATTATCTGCTCAAAGTCATGTCCTCACGTAGTTACCGTTCTTTTTGTAGGCGTGTATGGTGACGTCATGAGAGTGAAGATCCTATTCAACAAGAAAGAGAATGCTTTGGTGCAGATGTCTGATGGAACCCAAGCCCAGCTAGGTGTTTATAATTCTCATCATATTTTAACTTTTACTGATTACAATTTTTCTAAGAAGCTTGATTATGCCACACTAACCTGTCTTGTCCTTTTTAGCCATGAGCCACTTGAATGGGCAGAAACTGTATGGTAAGGCTTTGCGGGTCACTCTCTCCAAACACACCACTGTGCAGTTGCCACGTGAAGGCCATGAGGATCAGGGGCTCACCAAGGACTACAGCAACTCTCCTCTTCACCGCTTCAAAAAACCAGGCTCCAAGAATTACTCCAACATCTTTCCTCCTTCCTCTACTCTCCATCTTTCCAATATACCGTGAGTCCACTAATCTTAGACCAATCTGTTTGGCAGTCTTAAGCTTATTTAACACCAATGTCTTCTCTTTGCAGACCTTCTGTCACTGAGGATCATCTCAGAGGCTTGTTTCTAAGTTCAGGAGCTGTGGTTAAGGCCTTCAAGTTTTTCCAGTAAGACATTCTACAAATTTGAGTTGTACAGATGTTGCTATGATATTTCCTGGAAGTCTTCATGTTGTTAATTCTTTCAGGAAAGACCGAAAAATGGCTCTCATCCAGTTGGGTTCTGTGGATGAAGCAATTGAGTCTCTGATCAAATTTCACAATCACGACCTGGGAGAAAACCATCACCTCAGAGTGTCCTTCTCCAAGTCCACCATCTGATGGAGGCTGTTTTGTTTTAGAGAAGGTGAAAGGACTGTCACTTTAGACCAAACTTTAAGCCTTCCACAATGTATATCACTGTGGACAAATGTTTTCCACAACACACACTTCATCATTCCTTTATTATATCTAAATTCACACATGTATGTCTATTAGTAATTCCACTTTGAACCCAATGTGACTTGGGTTTTAATAGTACCTTTTCTCAGACGGTTTGGCTCATGATTTAGTTAATCATTGGCACACATCGTTTTGTATCATAGATGCTGCATAGTTTACACTTGTGCCTCTGCGGAAAGCCGCACCCTTTCAGGTTGCACACGCAAAGCCTTGTTTTGTTTGTAGAACCTATAATTAACTTTTTTCAAAGCTATTCCCTGTTTTGCTTTCCAAAAAAAGCAACTGTGCCTTACACGGTGCTTAATGAATATCATCTTAATGGCCTTAGTAATGTCTTGATGTTTTTGGCTTCTTTGCAGAAACCATTA
Source organism: Barbus barbus (assembly GCF_936440315.1). Taxonomy (NCBI): domain Eukaryota; kingdom Metazoa; phylum Chordata; class Actinopteri; order Cypriniformes; family Cyprinidae; genus Barbus; species Barbus barbus. The sequence continues at coordinate 16,860,324 of NC_136743.1, read as the reverse complement.
ACCTCAAACATACAAAAAAAACAAAAAAAAAAAGACTGCCTGATGTTCCCAGGTGGTCTGTTTAAATTTGACTAGTGAAAGTGCAGGAATGTTTTCATGTGAAAGGCAGCAACTAGTTCAGAGTTCCTTACAGACTTTGCTTTTGTACCTGATTGTCACAGCTTATTTTGCATATTATTGTTATTCTATATATGTGGTTCTACTCCTTATGTGCCACTTTCTAAGATATTATATATTCTATAGTTTCATTCCGTATTTTAAGTCGCACACATTTGTATACTGTATCTTTTTGGGCATTGACCCACTGCGCTCTGTCTAGACCATCATATCTTCCATTTAGTTGGTAGCGGGACACCTACCCCCCCCCCCCCCCCCCCCCCCCACACACACACACACACACACACACACACAGAGAGAGAAACACACATTTCCCTGTTGCTTATTAAAGGTTTTGTTGATTACAAAACCGCTAGCAACCAAGCCAGGGTTTGCCGCCTATGATTTAATTTTATGTTTTGATTGTTGCATGTGACAAAGCGAGTCAAGTTCACAAGAGTTCTAATGAACTTGAAAATGGGTTTATTTGGACCTTCCAGAGCTCATGTTTCTACTGTCCATTTCTGTCACTTGCCTTTCGTGTTAAAAAAAATATTAGCATTACATAGTCTTAATCTCCTGTGTGATGTTTTGTGTGAACCGAGACACCTGTGATAAGACTTAAGACCGTTTTTTAGCACTTCTTTGTGTGTGTGGGGGGGGGGGGGGGGGGGAATATTAAGGCCATGTTCTTTCTGATGCATCCATTTCATGTTGATTGTAGCACGAGTCTTGCTGTGCAGGCATTTCCTCTTACTTTTCAGCTTGTACTATGGGGGGAATTCTCAGTTTCTTTATCTTTTGCAATTTAGCAGAATATTGGTGTTACTGACAGGCGTTGAGCTCAATTGGGTGGGTATTAATTTTCTTTTTTTTCCTGAAGAGTAGCATGATGGACCAAAGCATCTTCCCTGTTCTGCCAGCCAGTTTTTGATATCTTGTATCTTTACTGTGCAGAGACATTGTTTTATAAACCGATTTGATTTCAGTGGGCAGAAGGCGAAAAAAATTGAAGGCTTATGTGTATATTATTGCCTTTGTTTACAAGAAGCAACACAAGATCTTGAAAAGAACATATTACAAATTAGAGAAGACGTTGTGGGCTTTTTTTGGCCTTAAGTATGTTTCTGTTATTCGAGAACAGAACCAAACAGAAGTCTTAAGTAGCAACAGAGCTCCTTTCTATTCCATTAGTTGAACTTCCTTGTTTTCCCAGTATGGATGTAATGTTGAGAAACCGAGTGGGTGAGGGCTACTGTATATAATTTGTTTTGTACAAGTAATTGAAAATCAACAATTTCTTTGTCAAACATGTATATTTTGATAAGGTTATAGCAGACATTCAGCTCATTGTAGAGCCTTTTTTATTACACAATATTAAAAGAGTTTCCAACACATTGTCTGAACATGTAATTGCCCTCTTGAAAGCTTGAACTTCTTTTGATATAGATGCTCATACTTTCTGTCTTCAATAAATCTTCCTGTTTCTTGCTTTTATCCTTTTGGCTCTTTTAATTTCTGAAGTTATTAAACATCTTGATCTTTTCACATTCTATCCATTCTGACCTTTTGACCTTCCTGCATTTGGGAGAAACCTCGAATGACTCCTTGGTTTCACTAACTAGTTTCTCACCATCTATTTGCTGTTACTGGATATAGAATGAGAAATCTGTATGAATTTGCTTTAAATGTGAAACTATTTGAATTGAGGAGCAGCTTCACGTTGCTCTGTTAGAATTTTTAGGTTTGTGATATTCAAAAGGTTATATATGGAGATACAATACAGTCTAGACTGAAATGGGACTAAAATGTTTTTAATTTTAACACTTTTTCTCTGCCATAAGTGTTTTTATACCTTATTACCATATTTAAACTGACTTTTCATATTTTAATATTAAGCTGGAGCATATGCACTTTTAAAGTGAAAGTATATAGAGGGACTAAAACCCAAGTCTACGTTTTATTTTATAGAAAATATGAAGACCAAGTAAATGCTGTACGGAGGTCCTTGAACAGCAGGTGGCGCACTATCTTAAGATTCAAAACTGGGTCATTCCTTCATTTCAGTGCCTTTTGGGCTTTGATACTTGTGGAAAATGAGTTTCGAAGTGTCTTTGTTTTATTATAGAGCAGCTTGTAAAATGTTTTAAGTCATTTGTCAAGTGCTACGGTAAGTGTCACCCAGTTGTGTAATACACTTACACTTAAATTTCACAACGTTTAGGAGGGTTGTAGCATTTAAAAATAACTCAAAAACCTATAACGTTACCTTTTGTCAGGATTATAATCACAGTGTGCAATATGTTTAAGGATTTAAAGAAACACTCCACTTTAAAAAAAAAAAAAAAGGCAAATTTTCATTTTTTTTTTTTTTTATATAAATAGTCTCATTTTCCAACTCCCCAAGAGTTAAACAGTTGAGTTTTACCGTTTTTTTTAAATCCATTCAGCCACTCTCCGGCTCTGGCGGTAGTAACTTTTCATTCCCTGTCGGTCTTAATAACGTTACACCATGTAACTACAGAAGGGTCAAGCTTTAAATAGGAAAATTATCGAAACTCTTTGGTCATTTTTGAGCGAGATGCTAATAATCTAATCTGATTCAATGATCTATGCTAAGCTAAAAGTTGCTACCGCCAGACCCGGAGATCTGCTGAATGGACTCAAAAACGGTAAAACTCAACTGTTTAACTCTCGGGGAGTTGGAAAATGAGACTATTTATAAAAAAAAAAAAAAAAAAAGGTGGAGTGTTCCTTTAAGATTGTATTGTCAACAACAGAATCTGTTCTTTATTCTACAAGAGCCTTTGGGGAAAAAAATATGAAGTGACTACATGTAAGTGTAAGGTTTTGGATGAAGCTGAGATTTGGATTTGTTGTAGGAGAGGAGAGATCATAAGTTAGGGCTTGGAATATGTTGAGTTAAATTTAGCCAACATGCAATGCATAAATCCACACCAAATCTATGTTTAAATTAAACCTAGCATAAATCTACTCCCCTTGAGGTCACAGGCCTAGATTCGCTCACATGGGTTGTGTTCTGATAAAATAGTCTGGCTTTGGCTTTATTTTTTTTCTTACGGCATTCTTGCTTATTTCTTTTATAAATCACTTTTTCTTGTCAATCTGCCTATCTCTTCCCCCATCTCTTTCTCATTTTCTAAAAGTATTGCCTGCTTTTCTCAGGGTCAGAATCCTTGGTATGCCTCTGCTGCACATCCCTGCAATCAAAATTATATACATAAAATATGCAAATGGATTTCATATCCAAATAAATAAATTCAGATGTCCACGCGATTAAGATCATTGAGGCATCAGGACCATAACAGACAGGACGTGGAGTGGGTCCAAAAAAATTATGTAGTGTGCAGTGCTGGGTAGATTACTTACAAATTATAGTCCGTTACTGATTACAAATTGCATGACAAAAACTAGTTTGTAAGATATTAATTACACACATTAGGTAATGTAGTCTGACTACTTTTTGATTGCTTTTAGATTACTTTTTATCTAACCCATTTATCACACACTTGAATTTCATAGTGTACCATATTTATATAACAAAACAATAATAAAAAAAATCATGTAATCGATTCTTTTTGTCATCAACATGATGAAATGCATTAAACATTACATTAGAGCTTGAGAATTGGGGTGAATCAGTACATTTTAAAATGTAATATACTCTAATTACAAGTACTTAATTTTTGGAATCTGATTACGTAATCCAGAGTACTACCCAGCACTGTATGTATAATCTGTCTCTCTCTCTCTCTCTCTCTCTCTCTCTCTCTATATATATATATATATATATATATATATATAGGGGACCTAAATGGCACAGAATCATAGGAGTGACAGTTTTGGTGCGTTTATAGGATTGAGAGGCATGGCATTGGGCCAACTATTTTTCACGGTTGAAAGAATTTCTTTATTGGATCAGGTAAAACAGCTCATTTAAAGAGGCACCAATCCATATTATTGAGAAAATGATCTACTAGCCCTATACCAGACTTGGTTTTTCAGATATTTAAATAATTTGCAACCAATGCTATTTGCTGCTTGACATTTCAGTAAATTGTTAAGGTAGTTAAGCAAAGGGAAATGTAGTTCATTGAATCTTTTGAGGCATTTAAATATGAATAGAGCAGTAGTTCTCCCAGTAAACTTTCAAGGAAACTAAAGGATTACTTATTTATGAATACATAGAAATGATAGAACTTAAAGGAAAATTGCTGAAAATGTACTCAGTCTGAGGCTATCCGAGATAAGCATGTTTCTTTGGATTACATTGCTTACAACGGATCCTCTGTAGTGAATGGGTGCCATCAGAACTCCAGCCCATCAATTAAAATCTTGTGAAGCCAAAATATATTTGTAGTAAACAAAACCATCAAGATGTTTTTAACTTCAAACTGCTGCTTCTGGTTAAAATACAAGTCCTTTTATCCATATTATTTCTTGCTCTAAAAAGCAAGCCATCTTGTCTGAATCAGGAGAGAAATAAGCATAGATCAAGTCCAAACCAGTTCCAAACAAATACGTTGGTAGATTTTGATGTGAGAGGATAACACTGGAGGAAGCATTATTATGCATTGCGGAGTCATATTTTGGTCAGAAGCAATGGTTTAAAGTTCAAATGCCTTTATGGATTTGTTTGTTACAAACTTTTTTTGTTGTTTTTTTCATATCACAAGATATTAATTGATGGACTGGAGTCATGTGGACTATTTGTGGATTATTGTAATGTTTTTATCAGCTGTTTGGACTCTCATTCTGACGGCACCCATTCACTACAGAGGATTCATTGGTGAGCAAGTGATGTAATGCTACGTTTCTCCATATCTTTCTGATGAAGAAAAAAGTCAGCTACATTTTGAAGTAAATTTTCAGGAACCGTTTTTTTTTTTTTTTTTTTTTTATAAAACAAAATTAAAAACAAGCAGCTTCAAAGCTGAAGTACCAGATAGCCTGCATAAATGAGGGATCTTAAATGTTATTGTGGGCAACAGTTGATAACCGCTGTAAAAAGAAGGCGCTAAAATGCTCAAGAAAGCAATTTAAAGACGCATATGAGTAATCTTGAGATGACAAAGTAAATTGCAGAGGTGAGTTTGAAGAGAGCTCGTTTAGGCCCCGCCCCCTCCTGAAGGTACACAGATGATGATATCTCTCTCACACGAATCAGATTCAGGATGAACCGATGAATTATGAAGAGGCAGATGCCTTACAAAGCTTACACGATTTAGTCGATCGAAGCTAAACATTTATCAGATCTGTAAAGCTAATCCAAAGAGTGAGCAAAGGCAGAGATGCCTAACGCAGAATAGGGCAAAATTGCCTTTGTTCCTCCAGGACAGAGAGGACTCGTGCAAACGGCTTGAGATGTGTGTAGGATATCTGCTTATCAACTGGAGCGAGCCAGGAACAACACGGTTCCGCCAACAACTAACACATAACTTGTGCGAGTAAGATGGAGCGCTGAGGAAACGCGAATTAGAAAGGCGTGCGTTACATACTGGGATGTGTTTCATGTGTGTTTCTCGTGCAGACCACATGGGGTAGAGGTATCTGGAAGTTGCAGCGCTGCAAACGGGGAGCATCACTGTAGGAGGCTCGAGACGCATCGCACTGTCCCGCGTTTAGATGATGGACGGGTTTCTGACAGAGCGCTAGAAAATTACCGTGGACCGCATTGGAGACCTTTTGCAGCATAATAAGCAATTGTTATGGATTTTTCCCTATAAAGAACATCAAATGTATGCAGTTTTATGAAGTAAGCTACAGAAAGTAATGCTGCTCGGAAGGAATGAAAATTGCTCTGGATTACATGTTTTATGATGTTCAAAACTGCGTATATACATTCACTCAAGCAAGCAGGTATTTGAAAAGTTGTCACTGAGATAAACGACCGTGAATTTTCGTTTGGAGGTGAGGACTAGTATAACAACTCAAATGGAGTTGCCGCTGGTGGTTTTGACGGTAGTGTGTTGGGTCTCCGTATGGTCGGACGACCGGATCATCTCAGACAGACACGCGGTCTACTGGAACAGTTCAAACTCCAGGTGAGTAGAGGCTACTCAATGGCAGGCTCTTTTAATATTCAGTGCTTAAAACCGATCGGTATTTATTGTTACAATTTCCTGTACATCATGTTTTTGTTATTATTCATCTGCTACATTTTTTTTACCAATGAATCTACCTATTTGCATTATCTAGTCTGTATTTGTGTTTCATATATTAATTTATGGCTAGTCCAGTTGTTGTTGATATTGGGTTTTACTAGTAAAGAACTAGTTACTTCTGAAGTATGCTTAAGTGTCTAATGAATATTTTGGAAAGATGATCTTGATATTTACTGTGACATTTCTGACTTGATACAGCTTGCTTTTTATTTGTCATGTAAGGACTAGTCAGAATGACTACTTAAGTCTTACTAGCAAGTGTGTTACCAGTAATGGAATATATATCAAGTATTTGAATAGTTAGTAGCTAACTAATAGAATAAGTTTCTAACTAAAATGTTTGAGTACCTTAATAATTATTAGTAAAAATGACAGCAACTATTTAAATACACACTAGTTAAATGGGAATAGTTGATTTTTTTGCAATTCATTGACAAATCTTGCAATTACCAGTACTATTGATATTTTTCACGTGACGTCACACCCTTATAGAAACGCCCGCCTGGCGGGCAAAACAAAGCTTTGCTCCACTGACCGCCAGTTATTTTTACGCAGATTGCATCAAGTAATAATGTAGTAAAACGCAGATATTAATAGGCGAAATTCAGTAAACACCTTATTGATGATGTATATTTTATACAGGCAAGAAGATGAAACTACAATATAAACGCAATGTGCAAAGTTTCACATTAAATGGCTTCCCATAGAAAACCAGTAGAAGGAAAACACTGAACCGTTAACTGGATTGCGTTCATATTCCGGTCTCATCTGCTTGCCCATGTAAACTATGCATCATTAATAAGGTGAATACTAAATTTAATCTTTTAATTTTACCGTTTTAAATATATTATGATACTTAAAGTGTTTTTACAACGTTTTGTCGCACTATGATTGAAATATTGCTTATTGCTTGTTTATGATTGAAATAGTGCTTAATATGTATTGCAAACAGCCAAAACTTGCATTGTGTTCAGAAATGCATTTGTTTTATTCTTTTGAGAGGTGATCTAAATATTTGCTGCTGGGAAACAGATGAAAAATTTACACACTTGTGCAGCAGTTCCATGGATGTTTTGCCCTCCAAGTCTTCGAGCCGGTCACGAGGCTGAAAGCTATGACTTGGGATACTGACTTGAAGCAATTGACCAATAGGATCAAATTAATACTAGTGACTAATTGAATAGGTATACTTGTCACTAATGAATTACTAGTAATCTAAAGAAGTACTAATAAATTAAAATAAACACTAGAGTTTTAAGAAATACATGTTAAATTGGCTTGCCATACTTTGCTCAAACCTCAGGCCATGTATTATCACTGCTATATGCACAGATGATTGAGATCGGCTTTTCTTATGTTTGCAAAGTATTACATTTATAAATGACAAGGTGTAAGTTAAACTTTTGTGTGGATTGTAAAATCATTCATCAAAGATTTGCGACTGAGTGTGGTTTAGCACTTCTTATCCTCTTAGAAATTACACAGGGTTGAGAAAAAGCAAGCAGTGATCATATTTGCTAGGATTTGTTTACTCTTGCTGATGCTGTCAGAGCTTGGCACTGTAACATTTTCTAAATTAATAATAACAATAGCAACACTTCGGTTTAATCCTTTTAATGTGGAGATGCCAGAAAAATACATAATAATGCTCCATGCATGCAGCTGGAGCTTAATATAATGGTATTTTTCAGAAGCTTTGCATGAACTAAATCAAGAATTTCATCTTATTATCTTGATGGATTTTTGTCAATCAGGAGATTCATGATGAGCAGCGACCCCAGACACCTTCACAGGCTGACAGGTTTTGAAATCATAAGTTCTGTGTGAAGTTCCTTGACATTGCTCATTCCTCCTTATTTCAAGGGTATATGTGAGCAGGGTTCTCTCGTTGGCTTGGAGGGTTTGCTCAGGGGATGTCAGCCTAATGGCTTTTGACATGCAGCTCCTCAGGTAGAGCTTGGCTAGATAAATAAACACGGCGAAGGTGCTCTCACGGCTGAATTAACAAAGTTAAGAGTGGCTGTCTTGCTGTACATCAGTAGTCTGCTGAGGTTTAAAATATTAAAGAGGCTCAGAGGAAGATTTCTTCTCGAGCTGGGTGCATGGTCTTCCACCTCAGTAAAATGTAGGGCTCTATTTGAATTTTTTTGCATTGTATAAGCCACCCTGATGCATTCAATCTGCATTAATCCTTATTTAGCAGAACACTCTACCATTTTCCACTCTTAGGACGATAAATATGCAGTTAGAGTCCCATATCCATTTCCCTATTTGTGAGATCTTTTCAATTGATAGGTTTTGCTTTCATTAGGTTCGTAATATATTTATACGCTGCAGTAGTTTTCAGAGAAACTTCCCCAAATGCATTTCTTAGCCTGTAACCCTGTTGCCTGCGTTCACAAAGAACATATATTTCTATTATTTTCCAGCGACTCTATCAAAAAGAGCCGCATTTGCACCCCATCAAGGGATTGTGTGAGAAACAATCCAAAAAAGAACGACCAGGGGTCAACTTTACTTTTCAGCCCACCCTGACCTCCCTTCTAGTCCTCTCGCAGTATTGTAGTCACAACCGAGGTGAGCCTTTTGCAGGGCAATTCACCTTGAGCATTAAAAGCTTGCCATGAATCATATTTTCTCTCTCTTAAGCTCCCTGTCAGGGGTTTTCTATTGAAGCCCACTCTGAAAAGATGGACATCCCCTCAATGCCAATATGGCCGGCCTCTTGGGGGTCCAGATTTAAAAAAAAGGGAAGATGCCTAGCTCTGTAACCCATGAGGATGGACTAATCTAATCCTGTGGTTTATCCTTCAAAAGGCCCTCTCTTCTTGAAAGCTTTGAGGTTCTTAACAGAAGTCCCGGCTCATAGCCCTTCGCTCAAGTTGTGCTGCGGTTGGCTGGGGACAGCTCAGTGCTGGATGTTGTCTCTGCCTTCGCAAAGGAACGAAGAAGAAAAAAAACAAGTGGAGCTGAGGAATCCAGTGCTCACAGTGATTCATAGATGGCTGCTGTCATTATTCCCTTGACAGCTCACACTGCTTTTTTTTTTAGACACTCTGCGGCTGCCTTTTGGGGCCTGCAGTAGTGCTTTCTGTTGAAGTCCTGGCACAGCAAAGCAACGGAGGGTTATTTGCATGCAGGGTCATCTCTAAATTGTTACCATTATGGAAACAATGAATACGTGAAAAGGTCTAGATGGAAGCCACGAATAGCGTGGCTTCTGAGAAAGGCTATGAATATCTAAAGTAAATTGCATGCGCAACACACAATGCGTCGACGGGGCCAGTCATTATATCGGCTTATTTTTATTCGTGATTGATTTTAATTAAACATAACCTCGTCAGATTGTTTGCTGTCAGATGAAGTTGCACAACCATGTCTAATGATTTTGACGATCCACAGCTGTGTTGATGATGTAATGACTTTGAAATACCCGACTTTGAGCTCTCTTTACAACGGGGAGAATCTTGAGCTCTGCGGCTCAGATTTATACGACATTCTTGACTCGGTCTAGTCATTTACCTCAGTCGTTTTCAAGTGGAATTTAATTTTTGAAATGAAACTCATTTATATCTTCATGCTCGTTTGTCCTTGTGTTGAGATACGGTTCTGAGTATCCGCGTGCTATCAAATTTCCTCCTGTCATACAAAGCAGGTAGAAGCTCAAGTAGCCATTTGCACAGTAAAGGGGATTGATACTCGTGTTCTGATTTGTCATTCCTGTCTATCTCAAGTTCTCAGGTTTGAGGCTGAAAACATGTATTTTCAAGATGTTTCACCCAGCTGTCTCTGCAGAGGCGGTCCTGGTATGAGGCCACAGTGCTGAAATCTTTCACCAGATGAATTACGTTTTCAAAACACAGCACAATCCTGTCAGGAAACGGGAGGCTTTTGTAAACTACAATGGTTGTTAGTTAAGTTTTATCCTTTCTCTTTCTGTTTGAACGTCTCTTTTTGATTTTACTGCACTCTCCAGGTGCTTTGCCATGACTCATCGTCACATGGGAATACGTCTTGAAATATGTAGGTTCACTGGTTAAAGATTCATCCCCTTTGGTTTTATCATTAGGTTGTAACAGAGTGCTCCGTTCTGTTTTTAGTTTTAGTCCTGATTGTGTCATATTAGTGGTAGTTATTTATTTTTGCATGGTGGAAGTGTTTCAGTGCTTAAGTTTTCAAGCCCTGTTAGACCCTAATTACATCTCAGTATCTGTTGTGTTTTAATGTAGTTTCGTGGTTTTCCCAAGGCTTAAACATTTCACCATGTGGAGCAACAGTGGATGTTTTTCTGAGGAAAACAGAATAGAACATGTTCTTTGAGATAGACATGGTCTAAATGTAGCTGTTACATAAAAGTGATGCTCTTAAACGTTTAAAAATAGCACAAGGTGCAGCTTTAACCCTGGGGCTGCAGTAAGACCTGTGGCAAACCACTACATTAATGCATGTTTTTCCACTTTCCACAAGCAACCTGGGGAAAAAAAGACTTTTCTTTTTCAATAAACTTTCATAAATCTTTCTCTTTAAATGCATAGTTAGGGTTGTGAATGTTGTGGATGTGCTTTTGCTGTATATTTTGCCTTCGCTGCTTGCACTGTAAGCTGTGTCTGTCTTGGGGATACAACTCAAGGAATTTTCCAAGCTGTCGGAACACTGTGGAACAGAAGCTCGGCATTGTTTTAGGGTGTGCAGTTTCAGACGTGACACATGCTTGTTCAGCAGTCATTGAATAGACCAATTGGATGTGAAATGTGAAAATCAGATTGGAAGATTCTTGTGCTGATGGACAGAGATTTCTTCTTTTGTGATGTATTTCTGTTAATTATCACTTCTCTTATGTCTCCTTCACACTGCGGAGCACAATAGCTTGAAGAGGCAATGCACACAACAAAAAGGTGCATTGATACATTCTAATTCTGCACAAAGAGGAACGAATGCATTTGCACAGGAATTTTTAGCAGATATATTAATATTATGAAACTAATGTTTTTCAAGTATTTAATTTTTAATGTAGAAACATGAAATGATGACTGAAATATTAAAATATAATTTAAAACAATTGTTGACTATTTTATTTTATTAGACATTACTATGGGATACATGTTAAGATTTCAATTGTAAAGTTGACTATAATGTTGACTACAATGTATCAGTGATGTTCAAAAACGCAATAAAATACTAATTATAAAAGAAGTAAAAGAAGCACATAAGTTTAGTGGCAGTAAGATTATTATTTCATTTAGCAAGGAGTACAGTAGAGGCCTTTATAATATTACAAAAGCTTTTTATTTCAAATAAATGTTTTTTTTTATCCTATAAAGAATCCTGGTAAAAAATATCTCTCAGTTTTCACACAAATACTAAGCAGCATGTTTCTTGAGCACGAAATCAGCATATTAGAATTATTTCTGAAGGATCTTGTGTCACTGAACCCTGGTGTAATGGCTTCTGAAAATTCATAAATTACATTAGAAAATATATTAAAAGGGAAAACAGTTGCTTTAAATTATAACATTTTGCAGTACTGTTTTACTGTACTTTTCAAATAAATGCAGCCTTGGTGAAAAGGTTAAAAAAAATCTCATCGACTTAAACCATTAGATGAACTCCATCAGGTTTGACATCAAATGAACCACTTTTATGACTATTATGGTGGTTTTTGTCATTTTAAAGCTTGACCGTTCCCCATCATCATATAAAAAAGCAGCAAGGCCTTTCCTCAGAAATGCACTTTTTTTGTTCCACGGAAAAAAGAAAGTCATGCAGGTTTAGAAGAATGACATAAAAGTGTTTAAAGACCCCACTAGACGAGCATTTAGCTTAAAGTGGAACAGTATCTGTCTCTTTGCATTCCCAGCTAATTAAGTGCACTCAATAAATTGTGATAATGTCCTTCACCTCGTTTTAGGTGAAAAGCGGGATTTATGATAAGGGATCCAATCACTGAATCAAGGACTGAGAGTTTACAGCTCATCAGCCCTCGTTGATTAATAACATCTCAACGGCACTTTGCGTTATCGGCATCATATAATGAAGAGTCTATATATCTCAGGCACTTCTGCACACCACGCGGGATGTGTTCTTCCAGCCAGCCAGTGTGCTACTTTACATGTATTTAGGCACAAAAAACAAGGTTACAGTGTCGTTTTCGCCCAAGAACATTTGTGATTTAGAGTTTTCTGACATAGATGATCTACTGTGAGTTAGGTAGCCTGAAGTTCTCATTTCTTTTGCCTTAAACCAAGCTTTAACTCTCCATTGTGCTCAGCACCGGAAAGTGGTTGTCCTATATCAAGCCCATCGCTGTCTGTGTTTCTCAGCCCCTCGCAGACATGCCCACAGTGGCTCTTAATTAAGAATGTTGTCACAGAATAAAACTTCAACAGATTGGTTATTGATTGAACCTCCTTTCTTGGCAACAGTCTCCAAATCCCCCATGACTTTTTGCCAGCGGCAGCTATTACACATGAGCAGTAGGTACTGCATGTTTAACTCCATTATTCTCCAAAGCCATTTTGTGTGCTATATTTCGGTTATGTTTGGCTATTTATCAGTGTCTTCTAACTGAGGATTAAAACGGGTTGTAGCATAATTCTTAAATAAATTACACACAGCTCAGCTTCGGTCTATGCGTTTAAAGGCAGTTTAAGATATTAACTCAGATAAAAGCCAGATACTAAACCTGTTTGCAGTCCTTGGGCCTAGATTCCAAGATGTGGCGTAAAATCCCTCCCTGAGGCTTGGTCTCACATATGATTAGGATATTATGCTAGTGTGAGATAAGATATCGTTTAACATTTGTGTTTTAGACCTCAGCTAACCCCAGATCACCTTAATGATTAGCGCCTTGGAACGCTTTTGAGCAAAATTGCAAAAAAGCACAATAAAAGTATCATAAAAGGAGTCCGTATCTTGTGCAACTATTTATTTGCTTATGCATATTTATTATGTTTATTTCTGTATGCCATCTGAAGCCAAATGGTAACTCATTTATGATGATGAATATTTTATGATTATGATATTTATGGTAAAGAATCATTTACATTTCAGTCTGTTCCTCGTACAAAACAATCATAGAGTTGCTTTTGTATTTTTACCATTTTAGTCTGCTTTCGTTATTTGGAAAAGATAATATATATATATATATATATATATGTATATGTAATCTTCAAAAAAATAATAATTATATATATATATATATATATATATATATATATATATATATATATATATATATATATATATATTGTTGTACAGAATAAAGTAAATCATGCGGTTTGTAACAGAGCCAGAAATTGACCAAAACAAAGGGGAATAAAGATTACTATAAAATGCCAGTAATGCATTTTAAAATATAAGATTTAAAAATGGCCCCATATAATGAATTTTTCAAATTATATCTGTTTGCTAACATTTGATATATTCCATATTAATATATTTAGTTTTGTGTCATAGTTACCAATGTAATGTGTTTACTTAAATGATTAATTTATTACATGATTGTGTATTTTATGATAGAATAAAAGTTGTCCTCAAAAACATAAAATGTTGCATTTTTGGGTGAGATTTGTTTAAAAAGACAATAGCCAAGTAAACTTCATAAAGTTTGCATGCATGTGGGAGGAGAAACGTGCACTCCAGTGAGATTTCAGGCGTTAGAGAGGGACAGTTCTTGGCCCCTTTTGCATCTCTTTACTATGTCATGCTCTTTCTGGTTTTAATGCCAAATGTACTGCTAAGAATATCAATGAAGTGGTGGGGAGAGAGGAATGGCATCGCTAATTTTTAACGCCCTGAGGAATATTTTCTGCTTCATATCAGAAAGAGCTGCATAGTATTTGACTGATTGGATGCACATTAAACACGACAGTTCGGAGGTTTCACACAAACATGCAATTCATATGTATGTTCATGTGTCTGTTTTTGAATTTAAGTCAATATTTATGAAGAAATAACATTCTAATTTACTTTTTCGTATTTATTCTCCTAAGTCTCAGTGGTTAGGAAACCAGAAAGATCTCCAATGGTAGCCTGTGGTCAGAAATGCTGCATTTTGCTGTAAACTGAGTGGACTAGAAGGTTATTTCGCCTGCAGGCAAGTGCCCCAATGCCACACAAGGTGCCAGACATATTCTTACCCATGGGACATCTTTGCCCGCTCAGATTAATGGCAGCGATGTTCTCTAATGGACCATAAGAGCTGGCTCCTGCAATGCACTCAGTGACCAAGTAATAATTTATTCAATTTTGCCAGACTGTTTTAAACAGTTCTCAAGCAAAACATGGCAACAACTCTGCAGCCATTTTTTGAAAGTTTCCCTCCACTAATCATGTGTCTACACCCCCCAGAGAACTAATTAATTTTCTGAAATAGTACTTATCTCGGTTCTGTTTTCTAATAAGATGAGATGTAGGCATAAATTTGTTGTAGGAAGAAGTATATGCATTTGGAGTTGCATTGGATGCAAAACACAGCTTGAGTATTTCCAGAATTGCTGACTTTTGAATAAAATATTTTTTTTTTAGACAAATAACATATGAACCTTAAGCCAAAGCATTGTCAACCCAGTGGTTCCTGTTGTACAGTTTAAATGTAGGATGCAGATTGTGTTTACAATAGAGTGTATTACATTACCAGTAGTTAAGTGCAGAGAAAACACATTAACTAGCCTTAGCGGTCTCAGAGGGTAGATAATTAGTCAACAGCATTGAGTAAATAAACAGTTCCTGTAATTTTTTCCCATCTTCAATGGCCTGAATCATGTCGGCTATCAAAAATGCATCTTCCTTTGTGTTCTGCATCAATTTTGTGTGTGTTTAAGTTTGTGTCTGTGTTTGTCGCTCACAGTGTGTTTGCTCTGAGCTCCCCTGTCCTTTTCAGCTCACGTTGGGGGAGTCTCATGGTGCTCACTTTAATTCTGAAAGGCAGGCCTGTATAAATAATTCATTTCCCCTTTGCTAGCCTTATTTCTGCATGTGGTACAAGTGTTACTGCCAGTCTGCAGGGGAGGGTTTTTGGGGAAATGCAAGAAGGCTACAAAGAAAGTAAAACAGGGGCTTGCAGTCATTTTTCCTCTCCTCCTGCTTTCTCTCTACTCCTTTTCCCCCTTTCCTTCGCTCTGTATGTGTTTTCTTTTGTTTACACGTTGTCTTTGTTCCACATATCACCAGTGTGCAGATTGTTTTTTCCGGAGCCAAGAGCGATCAAACACTCAAATACTTTGATACGTGAAATCATCAGAGCCTTACAACATTTACGCACAGGTCGCTAGTGAACGTTTTAGAAACCCACTTTTGAAGAATGTGAAATGCTGTGTTGACCTTTAAGGAGCCATCAAGTTAATGTTGTCAGAAATAGCACTGCTGCTCTCAACTCTGTCTGGTTTGGTCAGCCGAAAAGGTGTGCATTAAAAAGGTGAGGGCAAATTTCAGTTTCATGAATAGCATCATGATCATTACATAATTTACTTGCATTGATAATTCACCCAAAATGAAAATTATTTGTCTTTCCCAACCTGTATGATTGGTTTTAGACCCCACTGACATTGATTGTACAGACAAAAATGGTTGAAAAAATCTTCAAAATATAATTTGTGTTCCACAGAAGGTTTGGAATAACTTGATGGCAATTTTTTTTTAGTTGAATTATTTCTTTAAGAAAACAATCATAAGCTGTATTTATTTAACAGAGAAAGTTCAATAGTTGAATTTAAAGTGTATTTGACAGAAATGTCAGATTACTTGAGGCAGTGCTGTTTTTTCACAGACAGTTACAGTCTTTTCCACAGCGTTATATTAGGTTAGCTCTTATTGTTCCAATGCACTTTTGATATTTTGAGCTGTTTTGTAGGTGTTCCTGTCACTTAGGTTGTAAGTAGAAAAACCAAGGTCAAGGGTTTGGTTCCCAAGAAACCTACATACTGATAAAATTAATGCCTTGAATGCACTGTAAGTCACTTTGGATAAAAGCATCTGCCAAGTGAAGGAATTCTGGCATGCTTTTCCTCTATGGAAATGAACCAAATGAAGCGACACTAGTGTCGCCCCGGTCTATATATGTCATCTCATACCTGCTTGTAAGGTTTAGTCCACCTCTGTTCAACCTAAACCTGAAATCTCTCCCACAGAGAGCTCAGTCAGTAGCGTACCTGCAGAAGAACTGCTCAATACCTCCTTGGGAAATGTAAAAGGCCTCCTTTTGAAATTGTGTTCCCTTGAAATCTGCTTGCAGCGATATGCAATAGTGTCTGTATTCTCTCTATTCTAAGTCTACTGACTGTTTAAAGAAGTGCTTCTCTGCTGGTGGGTCACAATGTTAAAATGGATTTCAGGTTTGTAATGTTCTGTTCTTGTCAGGGGACAAAACAATGCTAAATACAAATAATAAAAGACAACTAACCATATAATGGTTAGGTGGGCAAAGAAATAGAGTTATTAACTTTTAAAAAAGGGGAAACTGCTTTCTACATCTCAGCTGTTAACATCATGCATCTAATTCAAACTCCACATTATTCTGGTGCAAATTTATTTGATAGCCAGCAAATTAGAAGACTGCTTGACACGCACTCTCCCTTTGATCTAAGGTCAAATCTTTTTTTTTGACTTGGACTACATTAAATATGGGTTCGCAGGAAAACACACCTTTGCTGTTGTTCATGCATATTATGCACACATTATTTTATAAAATTGTCTGTTTCTCTATTCAGTATATGCTGGTGTGCATGTATTTGGACCTTTGTAGTTCATAGTAATATTAATAATGTCACAAAAGATTTTTTTAAATAAATGCTGAAAAAAATGCGCCACTCTTTCCACAAAAAAATAAAATAAATTTAAGCACCATGGCTGTTTTTAACACTGACGATAATGATTTCCAAAGGATCATGTAATACTGAATTCTTGGGTAACTGCTACTGGAAATATAGAAGGTACACAGGTGCACTGATAAAACTGATTCTGTGGTGAAGTAAATACTACTGAAAAACAAATGTTATTTCTACATGAAAAAGTTAGTTCAGGCTATAATAAAAAAAAATCTATATGATTTCTATATTAGTACTCAATTCAAGCTTATAGAAATTAAAGCGTAAATATCAACATTATAAAATTAGTAAAACCTACTCAACTTTTCTGATACTGGTGTTCCCATCATGCCCTGTGCCGTGGCATGAATAATTAAGGTTGTTTTTTCTTTAACTTTTTTTTTTTTTTTTTTGCTGTTTTCCAGCTGTATTTGCACTGTTTTAATCATTGCTTTTGTTGTTAGGTTAAGTAACGTACAATGTTGTTGCATCTGGAGTTAATTTTCTATTCAAAATGACACATTCATACTCAAAAAAATGATCCACTGAATGTTACCATCATTGTGTGTTGTGTACCAAGTATTGAAGTCTCTGTGTTCAGGTAAGTGCTGTATTACTAATTATGTACTAATTATTTACTTTGAAAGCATGGTTTGAGTAAATTAAAGTATTTCTAAGTGAGCTTTGACTAAGTAAAAATTACTCAGACTTTTACTGGCCAAGCTATAGTTACTTATTTTCTTTGTTAAATGAAATTAAATTAGGTAAGTAGATTTTTACTTAATTCTATATGTGAAATTGAATATAATTATGTAATATTTACTTAATTTCTTTATGAATGTTGAGTTCAGTAGTAAGTAGATTTTATTATAACAGGTAAATTGTACAAAGCAGTAGCAGTAATTTTTTCTTTCATTTTAATATATATATATATCAATAGAAAACAGTTATTTTAAATTGTAATAATATTTTACAATATTGCTGTTTATATATTACTAAAGTTACTGTATTTTGGACTAAATAAATGCAGCCATAGTGAGCATAATAGTCTTCTTTCAAAAACTATAAAAAAATCTTACTGTCGAACGGTATAGTTTATATGATACTGTTGGCTCGTCACTTGATGTTCAAAGTAAAATCTGGATCCTGAAGTAACCAATTGAGAACCACTGCTATAAAGATAATCGGTGTTGACCCAGACTGCATTATACTATGCTATGAAGAACGATTAAGAGTCATATGTAATCGAGTCTGTATGTTCACCATGTGAAAATGTTGTAATACAAAACTGTAAGTGGGGCATTTTACTGAGTGCACACAGATGGCTCCTGCTATGACTTGATGCACATTAGCTGTGATTGCTTTTAAACGATAAGTGTCATTGAGAAGCCTCTTTCCCAAAAATTGCTTTGGCATAAGGAGGAACATTGAAAAAAAAAATGCAGTGCATTCTGTGGAGGGAACAGTGTGCGGTTTACAGCTTGTGACCAAACATCTTCCCCAGACACCCCCTCTAACAGACCCTGCAGTCCGTGAGGCTGGAAGAAAAGCGTATTTCCCCTTGAACCCACAAAATTACTGTCTTGTTATGGTCTATTTGTGTTGGATAGATTTCCTCAGTGCTAATCTCTGCCACAGAGGACATTGATGCAGCACAGTGATAGCAAAGCATTATGTCCAGGCCCAATCCTGCACCACCTCGTCTCCTTAGAGAGCTATTTCCCTTCCACTCTCCCCCAGTTTAATGTCGCTCCATACAATTATACAAGCCTTTCTCATGCACACAATGCTCTCCCCTGCAATTTCAGCCCCATTTGTGATATGGGTTATTATGCAGGCTTAGAGGTGACTTGCAAAAACTTCTGCCGGTAAACAGGGCCTGAGTGGGAACACAACGCGCGTACTTTTTCTCAGGTTCTTCGCTCAACGTTGACATTCAAGAGTCTGGCAGGGAGTGTGGGTGGACCGCTGGGCCACAGGATATAGTTTCTATGACTGCTCAAGCTCACATTTCACAATTCGGATTTGGAAGCTGCTACATGACATGGCACTGTTTTCTCAAGCGGTGCTGCTGGTGGTCTCGGTGTGCGTGGGGACGTCTTATATACAGAGGTTATTGTAAGAACAGGGTTGTTCTGTTAGTCAACTTGAAGTTTTACAGAGCTGAAACATTCATCTTGATTACTGACTGGCATAGACTGGTTTTATTGTGTTTTCTGCGTTATACTATATGTTTCTTTTGATGTTACAGTTTAAGAGTGTGTAGAAGACTAGAAGTGCCACTTATAAATTCCTTCATTTTAATTTCATTTTTAAGAAAAATGTGAAGTTTCAAACTGACAAATGTACTAACATTCAGGTTGAAGTTTGGATTTAGTATGAGTAGTTTTATTCAGTAAGGACTTTTATTTTGCTACAAAAAGTTTCTGGTTCAAATAAATGCTGTTCTTTTGATAGGAATTTTGGGTTTTCATGAGCTGTATGCCAAAATCATCAATATTAAAACAATAAAAGGCTTGAACTACTTCAGTTGTGTTGTAATGAATCTAAAATATATGAAAGTCTAATGTTTATCAGTACATTACAGAAAATAATGAACTTTATCACAATATGCTAATTTTTTGAGAAGGACCTGTATATGGTGTTTTATTTGCATTCTTTTATTAAATTCCTACATTGATAACTGATGTATTCTTTTTATTTGTATGTGGCACTTGTAGTCCTCCATATACCACAGAGCAGAAGTATTTTCTACATTTTCTGTGGATGGACAGTGATTGATGAGACCTCTGGGCATTCGAGCTAACAAAG
Organism: Barbus barbus; assembly: GCF_936440315.1. Classification (NCBI taxonomy): domain Eukaryota; kingdom Metazoa; phylum Chordata; class Actinopteri; order Cypriniformes; family Cyprinidae; genus Barbus; species Barbus barbus. The sequence continues at coordinate 16,840,430 of NC_136743.1, read as the reverse complement.
TGCTTGTGGACTAACCATCTTGTCTTCAAGGATTTAAGTTTTTTTTTCACCACCTTAACAAAATCAATCCAGTTCCATTTCTTCTGAAAATAAGTATTGACTCTTCTGACTTGGAGAAAGCGCTCTTGTCAGCAGATTAGAGGAGTCAAGTATGGTCAAGAAGGGTTGAAGAGCAGGGGCGTGTCTAGAGCATTTTAAATGTGGGGGGGGCAGTCTGGGGCACTGCCTTAAAAGAGGGTGTCCGGGGGGAGGGGTTGGATACACGATGTTAATAGGCCTATATTATATAAGCTATTAATTGCACAGAGTGAGATTAATTGGTCCTCACAGAACTTTGTGAGATCGCGATGAACAAAGAGTGACAGCTTTATTGGTTATGAGCACTCTTTGCGAGCTTTCTAAGCAATCCAATTCAAATGTAGAACTTTGTTTTTTGCCCACACTCACGTTGCAAAGTTTTGGGAATGACATCTGCATATTTATGCGGGATTTGCTCTCGAAGTATCAGCATATTGATAGCAATAGAAGGGACAAAATATGTGAAAATGTGCATTAAGAGAGCACCCCCACTTATTTCAGAAGCAGCCTTAGTGATTATTTCTGGAACCTGGTTGATATGCTTCTATAACTATATACAAAAACAACAAAATACAAATGTACTACATAAAATAATTTAATAAATGCATATTTACAATTTAAGCACTTAACTAAAATAAGTATTAATACAATTAATATTTAGAGAAGGCTAACTGTATTCAGCTTGCTTCCATTTAGTGAGAAAAGCCTACTCTTCACTTGAATTAGAAAAAAAAGCTTTTCTGGTCTTCAGTGATGCGAGGATAACGTTTGAGCATACACACAATATCTGAGTGAGACCCGAGCCAATTCATAAAAGAACAATGTAGATTTAAAAGCACACGTCCAGTTTTGTGCGAGTGACGGAAATCCGCGTGCGAGTGGAGAGATTCGTGCTCGCGCATTACATGAACGTGTAACATTATGCACTCTCCACATTTGTCATTTAGATCACGATAAAATGCCTAAAATTAATAAAGAAGATAGGGGGGGCACCTGGGGTGGCCAGCCAAATTTCAGGGGGGGCCGGTGCCACCCCTGGCCACCACGTAGACACGCCCCTGTTGAAGAGGATCGTAAAGGAGTGTGTATTTCAGTTGAAGATAAGTTTGATAAGTTCTCTTCCTGCTGATGGTTTTGTTTTGTGTTTTTTGTTGTTTTTTTATGAAAGAAAAAGCAATCACTCTCTATTTGCCATGCATTCAACCAGACTGATTAAACGTGAGGGCTCACAACATCTGTCATTTCAACCAATCAGGATTTGTGTTTATATAGCGTTTTAGATGTCTTTTGACAGAAAGGCTGTTTGTCATGAACCTTATTAAATCTTCTGAGCGCCCTTTGCAAACGGAACACGTTCGCCGAGTTTGTCAAAATGATCTCAGAAGATTTCAGACCACAGTGTTTGTGCAGATTCATGGCATTCATCAGTCAGCCACTGTAATGAGCTTCTTGAATCAATATCAATAAGTGGAGGATGAGAAATGTGATGAGGACGAGAAAGGACGATTTAACACTACCTTCTGCCTTCTCATCGCTCTCACTCCTCTGTTTATTGTATTGGATTGAAATCATCTGTCCATCACGGCTTAGTGTATCGCTTTATCAGATTCTAGTATCTTTTTCTCAGATAAAGTAAACACGATTGAGTGATCTTCAGCCTCATTTAATCTTGCAGAGTTTTCATACATATAAAGCAAGCGTGTTTTCTTAACAAAGATATCTTGCTGTGCTGGAATATAGATTAAATACACAAAATATAGTGGAGCTGATTTGTGGGGAAAAAACTGATAAATATCTCCATTCTTTTCTCTGGGCCGTCTAGCAAAATGCTGACCAGTGGCCTTCTGTATTATTAATAGAACTGTAAATGTATTTATAAAAGGGTTGGACCAGAAAAATTGGCAAACGCCTCACAATATCGCTTTTCTGACATGGCCTTGAAGATGAGTTATTTTAACCAGGATTCGAGGCTTGCAGCACAGGTACATGCTGAATTCCTGGGTTGTTTTAGTAAATGTCAGACTTGCTCGCTTTACAGCAACATGCTGTGTGGAGCAAGACAGCGCAACTCAAAACGCGGCCCTCGAGCCTTTGCTTTGGTGCTCGCTTGATGTCATCAATGTGGCAACCGCAACAGCAACAATCACAAACATGTCGTCTTAGCAATGTAATAAACAGCAGGGCATTATAAGGAATGGTAGAAAGGTGTCAGGTGGCAGAGATTGTGCTGAACCATGTAGTGTATTGTATTGTGCAAAGTGTCGAGTGAACGCTTCAAACATAGACAGCTTTTTTGATTAAAATGGGAGTGATTTAGTTTTCACTTTCAGTCTGTGTCCAGTATAAAACATGAAGAAAATATATAGCGGGGGTTTATATACTGTATTAGGGTCCAGGGCCTGCTAGGGGGATACATAGAAAAAAAAATGTTTTGTAGGACTGTCAAAGGTAACAGTAAATCTGCTCTGGATTGATATATATATATATATATATATATATATATATATATATATATATATATATATATATATATTGTAAGAGGTGTTATAAAAATCAGCTTTAGTTCACTGAAAATGTTTTTAGGATTGTAATGGTACTGTTCACAAATTTGGGGTCATTAAGATTTTTGAAAGAAGGATAAAAAGAAAGAAATTAATGTAACACTTTATTATAGGGACCGATTCTCTCACTATTAACTAGTTGCTTATTAGCATGCCTATTATTAAAATATTTGCTGTTTATTAGTACTTATAACGCACATATTCTACATGATCATATTCTACATCCCTAACCCTACCCAATACCTAAACTTAACAACTACCTTACTAACTATTAATAAGCAGCAAGTTAGCGGTTTGTTGAGGCAAATGTTATAGTTAATGGTTTGTTACTAGCAAGAATTAGACCTTAAAATAAAGTGTGACTAGATTGTATCATTATATTCAGCAAGGATGCATTAAATTGATCAAAGGTGACAGTAAAGACACTTATAATGTTACAATGGATTTCTGTTTCAAATAAATGCTGTTATTTTGAACTTTCAATCCATTCAGAGAGAAAAAAAAAATGTTTCTACTGAAATATTAAGCAACACAACTGTTTTTAACATTGATGATAGTAAGAAATGTTTCCTAAGCCCCACATTAGCACATTAGAATGATTTCTGAAGGATCACGTGACACTGAAGACTGGAGTAATGGCTGCTCAAAATTCAGCATGGCCATTAAAGGAATAAATGATGTTAAATCAAAAATATTTTTTTAAATTATAATATTTCACAAAATTACTGTTTACTGTATTTTGATCAAATAAATGCAGCCATGGTAAGTAAAAGAGACTTAATATTAAAAAAAGGTTCAAAACTAACCCCAAATCTTTCGAACGGTAGTGTATATGTAGTATAAGCTTATTAATAAGTCATTATTTTCCAGATAATATTTTAATAGTTTGTTTTGCCTTCAGTACAGTAACAATATAAAAGCCAAAATATTATTTTTTCACAAACATTATGTGTTAAAACAGTGTTACGACTTAAGAGGATCGCATGTAATGATGTGCAGTCACAGGTGGGTTTATGTGCTTTTGTAAAAGTGTTTCAAGCATGGCTCATTTAATCAAATTTGTAATGTATTACAGTTTGGAGTATTTTAAGTGTTACATAACGTGCAGCTGTTTTTGCCCTGATGCCAGACTTATTTTGCATCCATCAAGTTTATAAAAAAAAGGCTAATGGGATGGAGTGCCCTTCATTTTGTACACTATATAATTTACTAGATAATTAGTCAATAGGCATTAATTCAAGGTTATGTAACAACAACACATATTTGTGCAGATATAAAATTAATATAGTAAAAGTTTTTGCTGTACCATACCACACATAGTCTACATGCCTCATTAATAAAAAATAATTATTGTTAAAATAACAAGTGTGACCCTAGAGGCTATAAAGGCCTGCTTTGTGCCACTTGAGTTTTCCAAAGTTGTGACACCCGAGTAAGCTGTGGAAAGACAAATATTTCTTATTACTTTTGGACGGAAAGATGTTTTTCCTTCAAAGCAGGGGGCGGCAATAGTAAACACACCTCCTCAAAGCAGGCACGTGTAGGGGATCAGAGAGCATGCTGATGGCCCATTGGTGCATTGTGTGGCGAGTATATTCACGGCTCCAAAGCTGGAACGAGGGCCCCTCCTGGCGAATGTTGGGTCAGATCCTAACAGAGACGGCTTTCCTCTCTGAGTGGGCCTTGTTTCCCCTGGCAACATCACAATCCAGGAGGTCACAAAGGGCTGGGGGAAAGAGGCTTTAGAGTTTAGTTCTGATGCTTATTTCTCCCCTTGTCTGTCAGATGCTGAATGAGACGGGGATCTGGGATTACACTGGACAATTCCTCCCTCTCTCGCTCCTTCCTCTTGTAATGTGTGTTAGAGCAGCACTGAGAGAAAACGTACATGATCTGCGCTTTTTGTTTCCGCCTTCTCGTTCCCCGCTGAGTATGGACCTCCACCAATTCTCAGAGCCGTAGTGTGGAAAGCAGGCGAGAGACGCTTCTGTTCTCACTCATTTCAGTCCACTCATTCACTAACACAGAAACAAATAGGCACAGAACAAGATTTTATTGGCTATTAGAAGAGTTTGCATGAGTCGAGAAGGAGTGATGGAGAAACGATGGCAGACTGCAGAACTCTAATATAAAGTTCCTTTGAAACTTTGAAAATAAGCGAGCGTGAGCTAATGCAGTCTGAGAACAAAACAACAGATATAACAAATGATCCACCCTTTCAGCCTTTTCCGTTTGATTTCGGCATCATGCAGGGGTGTTCATTAAGTGCAAATAAATGAAATCCTCTCAAATCTCCCTCTCTGCTTTTGTCGAGGCGATGAAATACAGAAGCTAATGCTAAAAATTGAAAAGAATAGCAATAGAAGATGTCAATGAATAATTCATAAGGCGTAAAGTCACCATTTTGTGTTCCTGTTTATGCTTGTTTCTCTGGAGAACGAGAAACCAACATGAATGCAAAATGCATGTCAGTTTGCTGATTGGAATCACTTACATTTATTGTAAGAGCGTTTGTTTTGTCATTTTGTTTGACCTCCCGGGGGAGAGATGAGCTTGTAAATCTCTGATAACATTTCGCTGAACTTCACTCCCATGAGGCATGTACTCAATTTACATGATGAGCTTTTAGAGACCTTTGCATGCCAAATGAGTCATACTCTATAAAATAAAATAATTTGTTGATGTTTACTTGTACTGTCAGCTTAGTGGCATACTCTGCTCTAAAGATGACAACGGCATCCCTTCAGGCCTCCCACACTGTTTAACCGTCATTCTCAGCGAATAAAAATACTAGTAATAATGATGATTGTCAAACCAGAAATAGTTGGTGGTATGTCTTTAACGAGGTCTGTGTTAAAGCAGGGAAAATGATTTAGGAGATTTAATCTCATTGTTCTGCTGATGTCTCCAGGAGGTTTAAAAATTAAGCGTGATGCCTGCAGGGAGAAACTACTAGAAGTTTTGGCCATAATTGTCCTTGCTTTGGATTAAGTGAGCTGCTTTTGTAGGTTTCCCACAGCGTCTCTCTGTGGACGCTGTCTCTGTAGACGTTCTTTGCTTATTATTAAAACACACAACAAAAAGAGCGACCATTTACACGGCACATCAAATGTGACACATTTTAGTGCAGCATGATACAATGGGTATATTTTGCCAGGCTAGACTTGTTATATTAAGGTTATAAGACAACAGTTGCCATGATTTTGCAATGTAACCCAAAAATATAACATTTAATTTTTTTAATGCAGTTGAAAGATACATTTATCCAAAGTGACGTACAGTAAATTGTGTTGAAGGTATAGATTTTAGTTGTTCATGCATTCCCTGGGAATCGAACCTATGACCTTGGCGTTGAGATGCCATACTCTTTAAGCCATAAAGTTTGTTTTGTTATGTGAATAGCATTAACAAAATGTTGTTTGGACACTATAAATATTAAAAGATTTTATTTATGGCACATGTTCTAGCATGAATTGAAATTAAATGGAGAAACAGTGTGCAGAAAACATTTTAGGGAGCAAGCCATGACAATTATATTGATATATGTACAGTATTTACATGCTATTTTAAAAGTATGATGATAATGATAGCAGTATTGGTCAGTTATTGCATTTTGTGGTCAAATGTTATTAAATAATGACCGGTGAACTGTATATTGGGCCATTATCACTGGCAACCATGAAATCTCCTATGCTGTGCTAGTTTTATGTCTCTCGTATCATGGCACTGGCTCTTCTCATATGATGAAGTAATTGAAACTCAAATCAATATGATTATGTGCATTTATTTATTTATTTATTTGGTAAGTAGACATGCAATAAGTGCGATAATGTACATTCAGCTTGTCATGATCCCAAAATAAACCACTTTAGAATGATACAAGACTCTCCGCTTTGTGTCAGGGTCATGATCACCCTGTCAGGGTTTGTTTTGCGATAATGACCGGCTTGCTATACATTATCCCTTACATAACAGCTATTTGTTATGCGATCAAATGACACATCTTCTAGCATAAAATGAAACTATGGAGAAACTCGACATTGAAATGTAACCATCAGAAGCAAAAACCTCAGGGAACAAGACTTGAAAACATAGTTGTTTATGGAGATATGGTGAACATGCTTTTTGAAGAAAAAAAAGTCTGAAAATCAATATTTTTTAGAAGCTATTTACACTGTGTAAACAAAAATAATACTTTTTACTAAGGGTAAATAATCCGAGCAGTGTCAGGGAAGTTGGTCAAAATCGCCTTTGGCAGCAAGGGCAGCTACTTCAGCATGGTGCAAATAGACACTGCCTGTTTTTTTAACCTTTTTGGCACATATTGCCAGGCTTAAACCTTAAGACTGTTATATGATGTAGCAGAAATATTCAATTCACATGGCAGTGAGCCTGCAGGCAGAGACATGTCTTTTGCACAGTGTTCCCATCAGTTGAGACACAGCTACAGTGTATTTATCGACCAAAGATTCTTGTTTTTTTTTTTTTTTATCGCAATCATCTACTTTTACACTTTAAAAATGGTGTCAAGGTCGCCAAAAATAAAGTTTGACCAGATAACCGAAATGACATATTGATTCTTTTGCATGTAGCACATTGGTTCTTGTGTGATTCCATCTGCATTTATTTGCGGGACTGTCAGAATCTTCCTACCAAATATTTCATGTTTCTGTGAAGGGCATCGTCGCAATGGTCTTCTGTATCAGGACATGAAGTCTGACAGAATGCTGAATACCTCACATGAGTTACCGTGTCTCTCGCTGATTTTTATCTCACCATTACACTCATCCATTTTGTTGTGAAGGTTAGGTAGTTGGCAGTAGCCTTGTAAAGCTCTACGAGAGCAAACAGCAATCTTTCCTGAGGCCTTTCAAACATAAAGAACAAAATGCCAGTAGGATTTGAACAGTTCTGTCAATAACACAAAATCCCTCTCAATGCTGTTTTGTCACACTTATTCCAATACCATTAGTGCATTAAATAAGTGGGGTGTCACTTTATTGCTATTCCATTATTTCATCCATCCAAGTGTAAAGACAAACAACACAGGAACTGATACACTGATCTGGTAATGGAAAAGAGGTCAGTGCTCAATATGTTATTCCAGCATGCCATAGCGCAGCAATCAGAGCCCCCGTTCAGCTTCTGCTGTTGACAGCATCCTACTTATGAGATGCAGTTTGTACAGTGACACCTGTTTGTAGTTCTCTCTCTCTCTCTCTCTGCGTGGTTTTGTTCCCTTGAGTGTTCTGAGCCCCAGCTGGTGAGAGTCTCTCATCTGAGAGATGATTAATGAACAGGCATACAGAAGGCTGCCCAAAGAGCTCTTCAGGACCCCTCCAGACCGCACAACAGATCTGCTTGTAAATCATCAGTTACCGGTAGCATCCTGCTGTCAGTGCTTTATTTTCAATGTGTAAATGTGGGATTCGTGCATGTGAAGTGAAGTAACATTCAGCCAAGTATGGTGACCCATACTCGGAATTCGTGCTCTGCATTTAACCCATCCAACGTGCACACACACAGCAGTGAACACACACACACACACACCGTGAACACACACCCGGAGCAGTGGGCAGCCATTTATGCTGCGGCGCCCGGGGAGCAGTTGGGGGTTCGGTGCCTTGCTCAAGGGCACCTCAGTCGTGGTATTGAGGGTGGAGAGAGCGCTGGACATTCACTCCCCCCACCTACAATCCCTGCCGGCCCGAGACTCGAACCCGCAACCTTTGGATTACGAGTCCAACTCTCTGACCATTAGGCCATTAGGCCACGACTTCCCATGTGCATGTGGGAAATCATTGTTTGTGGTGGTGATGGATTTGTTCTGCTTTCTCATGATGATTGTTAACAGCTTTGTGGCAAACCTGTTAAAAGAATGGTTTACCCACAATTTTTTTTTCCAGTCATGTAATCACCATCAAGTTATTACAAAGTAGTATTGAATAAAAAAGGAGAATTAAAAAAACAAAACAATTTAACGCTGATTTTCAAATAATGAAAGTAAATGGGGACTGGGCTGTCAAACGACAAACATTACCCCAAAAAGCACCTTAAAAAGTAGTTTTTAATATAGATTTTGAAGTCCTTTTCAGTGTTTTGTTTTCCCATTCACTTTCATTAAGGGGGTCATGAACTGTCTTTGTTTCGCCTGTTCTCTACGGTGGCCAAGAGAGTTTAACACGCTGCAAATAGAAAAACACCTGCAAATTAAAAAAACAACTTCATCAATTTGACAACACACGCACTGCAAATATCCACAACACAACCAAACAAAGAAACGCGCTGCAAATAAAATTCTTTATTTGGTTATGTTGTGAGCATTTGCAGCACGTTTCTTTATTGGTTTGCCTTGTGCTCATTTGCACCACCTGCTGTCAAATTGATGTTTTCTTGATTTGCTGGTGCTTTTTCTATTTGCATATGTTTTCTGAAGCGCATTGAGCTCTCTAGGCCACCGTAGTTCTCTAAGGTCCACTTGTAATGTTATCAAGATGTTTACATTAAAAAAAACATAATTTAGAAGTAACAGGCTATTTTCTGTCCTGTTTTGACCCCCCTCATCAGAACGCATTTGAATAGGTGTGGCGGATTGTAGACTCGGAAGTAAACTGCTATGATTAGCTAACAGATTTGCCATTTTTAGTCTTAAATACTACACTCTAAAAAATGCTGGGTTAAATACAGCCCAGTGCTGGGTAAAATATGGACAAACCCAGGGATTGAGTTGGTACCAACCAACAGTTGAGATAAATGTTAACTCAACCGCTGGGTTTGTCCTTACTTTACCCAGAGCTGGGTTGTATTTAACCCAGCATTTTTTAGTAAATAAATAAGTCTTAAATACGATCTGACAAAGCAATAGTGATCATGTAATAAAAACAGTTGCTCAGTCTTTTAGTTTCAATCTTTCTGAAAATCCTGCTTCGAGTTGTGCCTTGTTTGTAAATGTGTCCGTGGTTAAATGAAGTGAACAGTCATATAACGCCGTTGCTTTGCAGGTGTTTTGCGTTCTAATCCCAGCTCAAGGAATTTTCCCAATCCCACCCCCCTCTCTCTTTCCCACATCACTTCCTGTCTACTCTACACTATCCTATCTTAATAAAGGCAAAATGTCAGAAAATAAATCTTGAAGTGAACTAAGGACCAAGTTCTTACTGACGCGGTCTAGATCTTCATTAAAAATAAAGTTCATCCACTCTTTCCTAATGTTTGGATCAGAAGGAAGGCAATGCAAAGACTATGTTTTTCCACAACTTGGCACTGGACATCATCTTATCTTCAGAGCCATCTTTATTGTTTGATTTCTGCATAGACCCGTGTTTGCCTCTCTCGTTATTCACCTACCACATGTGCAAATCGGTGGGCGGGGCTAAACAGGCAGTGATGTATAAACTGCCGTTGATCATCTTCTGCGGAGTCGGAGTTTAATCACACTATTACATCATAAAGTGGCTCATTCCACATCCTGGCAGATTGGCTTCAATATAAACTGAATATAGACTGAGAAAGTTTTGAGTTCTGAAACTTACAGGGTGTTTTTAGAGTACAATGACCTCTTATATGTCAAAAGATCAAAGGAATTTTGATTTCTCAGTTCATGACCTCTTTAAATGGAAAAGAGTAGGGCTAGATGTCCATCCACATTCTGATTTGATTATGTTCTGATTCACAAGCTCTTGTCTAATTCTATTCCAATTTCGATTCATTACCAATAACTTCATAACTTGATGTTGATTCAGCAGCCACTATAATTAGTTTAGTAAGTTCATTCAAGGACTCATCAGAATGACTCAAATGGTAAAGCCTTGGTTTGTGAGTCTTTTGAATGATTCTCTAAATATACCAGTTCAAAAGAGTAATTTACTTGTGAATCGGACTGCACTGAATGTGCTATATAGTTCTGAATCACTAAAAAGAACCGATTCATGTCTTTGTGAATCTGAAAATGAGTATGAGTAAATGATGACCACTTTTTTCATTTTTGTTTGAATTATTATCAACTAGACTTGGTGAGTTAAGGATGAAGCTCACATTGACTGTTTCTTGCTGACGGATCACAGAGCTGGTGGAGGTGGATGCCAACATAGAGACAGGGAAGCAGCGTGAATGCACAAATAATGTACTTGTCAGACGTAGTCTGTGCTAAACATAAATTCATGTCTTATGAAATGACATAGTACAACATTTATTACCTAAAATACTCAGAATCTGCTGTCACACATTTAACACGGTGGATTACTTTTTGAGAGCTAAATCACTATATTTGCAGAGCGCTTAGAAAGAGCATAAAACTACTCTACAAAGGCAGAAGAGAGAGAGCTGTCCGGCAAATTCCCTCGACATAAAGGCAGCTTGTTAGACATCATTAAGAGTATAAAGGTCTAAAAACATAAAAGGGCCGAGATAATTCTGTATGAAGGAGAGGCAAGAGCTCATGCGAAAGCTTGTTATGTTAACGTCATTACGCTATCCCAGTTTCATCAAATGAATGCTTTGATCCATCTGGTTCTTGCATAGAATCAATTTTACAGAGTAAATGTGAAAATACAAATCTGATATCTACAGTATTGTTTAGTGAAGGGAAGTGACATACTGCCAAGTATGGTGACCCATACTCAGAATTCGTGCTCTGCATTTAACCCATCCAACGTGCACACACACAGCAGTGAACACACACCCGGAGCAGTGGGCAGCCATTTATGCTGCGGCACCCGGGGAGCAGTTGGGGGTTCGGTGCCTTGCTTAAGGGTACCTCAGTCGTGGTATTGAGGGTGGAGAGAGCTGGACATTCACTCCCCCCACCTACAATCCCTGCCGGCAACCTTTGGATTACGAGTCCGACTCTCTAACCATTTGGCCACGACTTCCTGTGTTTACCAGTGTTTTAAGTGTGAGTACTGTATGCTTTTCTATTTGTGCATATGTGACCCTGGACCACAAAACCAGTCTTAAGTCGCTGGGGAATATTTGTAGCAATAGCCAAAAATACATTGTATGGGTCAAAATTATCCATTTTTCTTTTATGCCAAAAACCATTAGGATATTAAGTAAAGGTCATGTTCCATTAAGATATTTTGCTAATTTTCTACCGTAAATATATTAAAACTTAATTTTTGATTAGTAATATGCATTGCTAAGAAGTTCATTTGGACAGATTTAAAGGCATTTTTCTCAGTATTTAGATTTTTTTGCACACTCAGATTCCAGATTTTCAAATAGTTGTATCTCGGCCAAATATTATCGGATCCTAACAAACCATACATCAATGAAAAGCTTATTTATTTAGCTTTCAGATGATAAATTAAATTCTAAAAGTTTACACTTATGACTGGTTTTGTGGACTATATATAGTGTATTTAATCTTTTATAGGTTCTAAGGAATTCTGTGTATTGAGCATGACTATTATGTTGACGTTTATCTAGCTGGTTGGCAAACTCTGTGTGTCCCCAGATTCTTGGAAAAAAGTGGAAAGTGGTGTTTTCCACCTGGCCATTTCCTCTGAATTGTTCACTCTCTTCCTGTTTCTGTGTATCTCATATGCTCTCCTGCGTTCTGAAGTGTAATTGTCCATCTGTTTGACTTGATCACATTGGGAATTCAGTGTGACTTCTCAAGCAATTTATTGCAAGTGACATTTAAAAAGCTAGAATTTCATTTGCAAGAATCCTATAAATGCTAACACAAAGCCGAGCAGAGTCACTAAAGGTGCCCTACAGCAGTTATGTAAGAAAGTCGAGTCCCTAATGACTCAGTAAGAGTCACTGAATCACTGAGTCATTGCATATTACATTGTGTGGGTAAATGTTTGTTTAAGACCACAACACCACATGCAGGTGAAATGAGTTTGAACTTGCAGGTGGAGATTTTGTACTAGCATACATTAGTGCCTGCAAAGTTAACTTTGTACTTTAAAGTTATTTCATTAAGTTTTTACCTGCTCAGGCATTTATTCAATGGTAAAGTTTCTGCAGCACTAGTGGCATCAAATGGAATTGCAGTCTATTTGTTTCACTGGCCTAATTTGGCTAGACATAATCTAATAGGCTCAACGAATACAGTAGCCTGAGTTTGTACTACCTGTTTGTTAGAACAGTAAAGAGCTGGGGAAGAATTTGAAATGCAGAAATGACACTCTTCACTGTTAAGTTCAGACGCTATAGCTTGGTTGTTATAAAATGTATAGTTCCCTTTTAAACTGATAGGATGAACTGTTTAGAAATGTACTTTACATTGATATAGTGCTAACTGGAAAAAACATGCCTTTGGTGACATTTCTGCAAAACGATTTTATTTTGCTTCTTGCACATTTCACAAAACAGTAAGTGGCTCTAAAAGCTTGTTCAGTTATATTCAAAACAGATGAACATAACTATTCTTGTACAGAACTTTAGTATGCTTTGATAGCTTTGAAAGCGATTTATTATGATTGATTGATTGTGGCAGTTCGGTTGTGAAATGTCCAGTGATTGATGCTAAAAGGTTAATGCTCTATTGTATTTGAATAACGTACCACCTGAACTAAACCCTACACTAAACCTAACCAGTGTTGTTAACTAGGGGTGTAACGTTACACAAACATGAGGGTTCAGTACGTATCTCGGTTTAGACGTCACGGTTCAGAATGTTTTTGGTATAGCAGTGGGGAAAAAACTAAACATAAAATTGCTTTTTTATTAAACAGTGGTTTACTGAACAAATAAGTCTTTGTTTAAACAAATTCAATTATAGCTAAACTGTATTATAATAAAAAATCTACCTCAGCTTATGATCTAAACTATAGGGAGCCCTTTTACATTACTATAAAGTTAAACAATTAATAACAGAGCCCAAACTTAAATTTTTAAGTTTTAAATATGATAATATAATAATAATAATAAAGTTTTGTCAAATGTATGCAAACATGTAAATTACACAAAATGCAGTTTTTAAATTAACTTAATTTCTATCTGATGTTGAAATATATTAATTTACACAGTGGCTGTCATAACTTGCATTATAACAGATTTATTTAAAAATAGACTAAATAATTAAGACATAAGGTAGAGGTAAAGTAAACTATAATGGGTATATATTTTTGGCAAAATGCTCTCTGGACACTGATGACTTACCCGAGGTAAATGAAATGCTATGTGACATTTTGTTTACAAGCTGTTTAATTAACATCTTTCCATGGTTGAAACACAGATTGGGTGATTACATGAGGCATGATATTTTCATTCATGTTTATTTCACGTTGAAACTAGTAGTAAAGAGGACGGTATGATCACACTCACTCGCACTCCACACTGTAGGTTGAACTGAGGCATTTATACAGCAATCTGTCACACCACATCAAAGAGTGCCAAAACGGCATTCATTGTTTGAATTTCCTGAATAATAAAGAACTAATTGGAAAGATGATACTTTGTTTCTTATCAGTAGTAACAATATATAAAACTGGTTCCCAATTAAGTTCCACTCGTGCAGTGGTTAAAACAATGCTGTATTTGTTTGGTACACATGCGTACTGAACCGAAAGCCCTGTACAGAACATTTTTGGTATGAATACATGTACCTCAATACATGTATCTCAAGTGCAGTGTTGTACCAGGTGAGCTACTGAGCAAATTTACTGTGTCAGTAAATGTGTCAGCTTAAAATGCCATTTATATGGAGCTGGTTATGTAATGCAAGTGTATTAGTTTACAGAGTGGAAATAAGTCTTTATTGATCAATAAGTCGTTTATAATTTTTATGAAAAGGAGTAAAGGTTGTGGACATTTTACTGCCTCTAGTGTTTATTTCAGCTGGAAACCGCAGTTAGTAGATCTTATGCGTCAGAGAAACAAGTGTGCAGACATCTTTAGAATTGTGTCTTTGAACTTCTGTTTTTTGCCGAAGCGCTATAGCATCACTGTTGAAGAGTAATTAGCTGGTGAAGTGGATTTACCTATTGTAGAGTTAATGGGAAGTTACATGTAATGTTCGAAGCGGATGTCATTACAACTGTCAGTATACCGGGAAGATCTTAAAGGGAGCGGTTCACTCGTAAATTCACACTGTGGAAATACAAACGGAAGACAGAAAACAAAGAGAGCAGCACTCAAAAGGCGTGGAGCTACATAAGGTCTATTTATAAGTAAGTTTTTTAGGTTGCAGACACAGCTTGATACAGGAGCAGCATAGCAGACACAGGTTGATACAGACATAGTTATGACCATACATATTCTATATGCTGCAGCTCTGGTGTTTTCGCCTTACCTATACTGTAAAATCACTATAATGCATAGTCTCTTGTGGATTAGCGCATTCATTAGCATTCTTAAAAGGAATAGTTTAAGGGTACTGAGCCATGCATAGTTTAACATTTTGCCTGTAATTTAAATTCTGGTTGGCCAATGTACCTTTTGCCCAACAGAACTATTAGACCATTATAGGGTGAGGCACAAAATAGTGTCTTAGATCAGGATGACAGATTTTGTGCTATGTGCTAATGTGGAGCTCTTTGCCCCTAGCACTTAGCATTCATGAATGTGAACTCTTGACAGCTGTTGCCAGTAATAACACTACACTCACACAACAGCAACAGGACAGATCCCCCAAGCATAATGGTCTGTAGGGGTAGAGATATATTACAGTAAGTCTCATCAATGCTAATAAACTCCCGATGGGCTCTCAATAACAATTAGTTTCATCATCTGATCCCCAAGCTATGTGACACACTCATGAGAAACTTGGACAGCCGTGTACCAACAACTACAGATATGTGTGCTCGATGCACTGGGTGAAAATACCATGGCATGATCATTAGTTGACATTAATGTTATTCTTCACACTGTCAGCAGGGTAATAAAGAAGATTCATTTTCTTAATTTCTACAGATTTTGTCTAACCATGACGATCATTTACAGTTGTAGATAAACAGCACAATGAAGCAGAAAACGACACTGCAAGTGCATTGGTGTTCAAAAGTGTTAAAGTTTGTTTCCAATTTAATGCAGTTAAATTACATAAATTATACAAGTATTATCAACATAACAATTTGAGTAGAAAATTGAATTGAAAAATGGTATTGTATTATGATACTTTAATGACAACAACACTCATATTACATTAACTGAAAAACAGTTGTATCCTAGCATGCTTTGCAAATGTTGCAGAACATCTGACCATCTGTAATAGGTTTAAATTAGATTTTGAATCCCTCTTCAAATAATATATTAAAGGGGTGGAATTGTGTAGTGATGTTTGAAGCATTGCTCACAAAGAAGCTACTTTCAAACTAAGCAGCTTTTTGTTGGTCAAACCGGTTTCAACATTTTTGTGGGAAAATTTTTCAACCTCATTTGAAATTCCTAAACGCATGGATTCCTATTGAAATAACTGACTTTTAACTCTGAGATACATGCACGTCTTTTGGATATATATGTATCAAATAGAAAATGTGCCTTCTCTTTTTAATTTGAATTCATTCAGCGAAGTTCATGATGCATATTGATTTCATATGGGTTCATTCATTTTCAAGCACCGTTTGATGCACCGTTACCCCAAGGGCTAATTACTACAATGAATCCATTCATTCTCCATTAACACAAGAACAAGCTTTTGTTTTTTACAAATAATAGGAGAGAAAAAGCATCTGGAAAGGGCGGAAGGCCGACAGGCATTGATATTTCAAATCATCCTCAACACAAACTGACTACACTCACTCAGCCACAGGCTATCTCAGATGACTCCACCTTTCTTCGCTGCATCAGTAACTTCGTCTGAGCGGCAGCAGGGTGAATTTTGGGTAGAAAAATGCTGCAGTTGTTTTGTGCTCCTCTGTGTTGTTGACAGGCTGGTCAGGTGTGGGAGGATGGCAACTCTTGAGGGACAGTGCAGACACCCTGGGTAACTCTAATTGGCCCCAGGTGAATAGTTATGTCAGCAGTGGAGGAGCGTGGGAGCTGTAGAGGGCCTTATGGAAGACTTGTGCACTGATCAGTGAGAATGAGAGGGGAGGATCGATCACGTTTACAGATTGACTCATATCCCAAGTGCTTGTTAATGACTGTGTGTGTGTGATGGGATTATGATGGCTGAGAGGTGGATCGTAGGTGGAGTAGTTTTTGGCAGCAGCCAGTGTTGTTTGCTCTGCTGATTAGTTTGAGATGTCACTGGCCATAGTTCATCATGATGCCACTTCATAGGATGAGTATGAGTTATGAATAGCGTGTGCTGTCACAATGAGGCCTGTTTCGCTCTGCATGCATAAGTAGTGCGTAAGCAAAGCTGCAGCCTGACTAACAACATCTCTGCAGCATGACAGCTGTGGGTTTATACAGAAAAAGAATTTGATTTATACAGAAAGAAAATGATTTCTGAAAAGTTATTCCTTAAATAACAGGCATAGATTATGAAATTTAAGGATATATGGTACATATATAATGTCTATATCACTCACTAAAAAGTTAATGTCCAGAAATGTTCATCATTTAAAGGGTTAGTTCATCCAAAAATGGAAATAATCATAATTTGCTCACCCTCAAGTTGTTCCAAACCGGTATGAATTTTTTTCTTCTGCTGAACTCAAATGTAAATATTTTGAATAATGGGGGTAACGAAACTGCTTCTGGTCCCTATTTCACTTCATAATATTATAATGTTCATACAATTATGAAATAATAATGGGCGTCAATAGGAACCAGAAACTGTTTGGTTACCCACATTCTTTTAAATATCTTCTTTTATGATCATGTGACACTGAAGACTGGAGAAGTAGCTGCTAAATATTCAGCTTTGTCATCATATAAATAAATTATGTTTTTAAATATATTACAATATAATTTTTTTTTTTTTTTAATTTTGGTCAAACAAATGCAGCTTTTGTGAGTATGAGAGACTTTTTTCAGAAACATTAAAAAAGTCATACAGACCCCAAACTTTTGTACAGTATATGTATTTAGTATACATTGCAATGTTTTGGAGTTTAATTTCATTTAGTTTCATTTAAAGATTTAAAGCTGCTTACCCAAGCAATGAGTAGTTTATGGTATTTTTCATGTCATAAAAATATTGCAAAATGTTGTTTATGAATAATTTTGTTTTAGTTATGTGTTCATAATTAGTGCATTTTCAGTGTGTTTTCTCCAGGGTTTTTAGCAATGCAGAGTCGCGCTGCTTACATGAACAGTGTGAAGACTGCGACCTGTTAATATGGGTGCCAAAATACATACACGCTGCTTATGTGATAGTGTGAAACAGGCTTTAACAGAAGAAGAGAATGAGCTTCTCGCTTGAGCATCAATTTTGGAGCGATAGTCAGCAAAATCAATTTGCCTTTTTTTCTTTTTTAAGATCATTTATGTGCCAGAGGTAGAGTGTAAAGTTGTTAAAAGCTGTGAGAGGAGGAGGAAATGAGCAATATTGTCAAACTGGAGGAACTTCCTGGAGGTTAGCTAAGATCATCTGACAAGCCTCGCAAGGGAATAAAATCAAAGCTCGGTTCAACATCAGCTTCAGTTAGCCTAATGTGCTTTAAAAAGCGCAGAGCAGTCAGGCATCTCATTTTGAGGAGACTAACCCTTCTATCTCTTTTATCAGCAAGTTTAACCTACACAACAATTAACATGTCACTTTCCTTATGATGACTAGCATCTCTGGCTGCTTTGATGTGGAAATGCAGGTTGCTTTTTTTTTCCCTCCTTCCCCATCGCAGAGTATGTTTGCATAACGCAGAGCGCTGGGAGCCAATGAGAGGCAGCGTGCCAGTGCTGCCAGGAGAGGACCGATAGATCTCAGTGTCTGATCTCCGCTTAGCCATGGGCACTGAGAGGCGGTGGGAGAACCCGGGAATACATTATCCACTCAGGGAATTTTAAAGAGGGGGAGAAAGGTGGAGGATGGAAGAGAGTGAGAGATGAATGGGGGGAGGGGCTGTTGGGATGTGAAGGAAGAGGGAAGATTCCCACAGACGATTTGGCCAGATTCACCCTCACAACCCCTTCGTTCTCTCTTTCTCTCTTTTCCTCACTGTATGAATTGCGCCATCCAAGTGCTCACTAATGTACTGTACTTTTGTCCTCATTCCGCAGTTTGCTTTTGCTTTATTTATTTACCCGAACAGGAGCTTCTATCCGCTCAAGGTCAAACTTAAGTACCTCCATCTGCATTACGTAACCCCAGTAAATATTCTCTTTGTTTCTTTTGCCTGACTCGAATACTAAACTGCGTACCAAGTTGTGCATGCTGATTTGGAAAGTTAGAGAGGAATCTCATCTTGCACAGCTGATTGAAGTTTAGCACCGCATCTAATTAATTCGATTTAAATATTTCATACACTTAGTCTGATTACTGGTGCGGGCGGATACTTGCGCAATCAGCCTCTGCTTTATTGATTACTCTACTGGGAAGACCAGCGCTGAGCAGCGTTCATTTACACGTGGGTACAAGTTGATTTGTGCTCGTTTGGTGTTGGACATTGGTGGTTGACCAAAGTAGCCTTTCTAGTTAAGCTAGTGACGATATGTGATTGGTCAGGGTTTGAAGGCCAGGTAGAATCTGGAGCTACACCACCTGCGTAAAATAAAAAAGAAAAGAAAATATTGGTAGTGCACTATTTATTTAATTTTATTTCAAGCAACATTTAAATAGTTTGTATTTCATATTATTATAGTAGTTTTTTTCCAGTGCATTTTTTTTCTTGTTTCTCTATTGAAGGCCTTTTAAAAGTCATGTATTGTGACAGATTATTTTATACTATTTTATTTGCAAGCAACGATTCAATTATTAATATTTTAGGTTATAGTGTTTTTTAATGGTCCGGGATAAATAAATAAAAAATGACACATTTTAAATCACATACACCAGGGGTCTCTCTACAAGCCGAGAAACTGCCATCAAGATGAATGGGAGTGCCAACAGATAGCTTTCTCTTGTTTTTATAGACCCTGTTGGATAAACCAGCATCCCAGTGTTCAAAACATAATATGAGCTGGTTACCAGGGTTTTCAGCAGTAATATTTTATGTTGTATTTTTAATATGGAAGTTTCTGGCTGTATTTATGGATGTAGAAATTTTATCATACATCTTTTATGAAAACCTTGAGGAAATTATTGAGTGGAGGCTATTTGCAGCCAGAAGTGTTATTTTTAAATATTCTTAGTTTAATAAATATGTAGAGATTTGTTGGGGGGGGGATGCAGTCTGTGTGCAGCCATACTCTATCAGCTCTGATTTAGTATATGACCTGTGGTTTGTGTGTACATAGGTGTGACTCTTGTTGTCTTCTAAATCTCCTAAAAAAAAAGACAAATCCTAAAGTGAGGAGAGTGTTTCTGGAAAGTGCCGTAGTGGGATGAAAATAAGTGGCTCAAAGTGCAATACTTATCCCAGACCTCGATCATTTGCTGGACACAGACCAAACCTCAGACACAGCACAGCACCAGGGACCTGGAAAAATCAATCGATGTGACAAACTGCTTGCCATCTGTTTAGGAGAGTCTTCCTCCTTTGAAACCACCTGCCGAGGGACATTGATCTCAGAGACTTGGGCAAGATATGACTATGCCAACTTTCCATGGTATTTTGGATATGGTACTGTTGTATTATTGTGACATGTTATCATAGTTTTACCATTTTCTGACTGTGTACCATGCAATTACCATAGTATTTTGAGCTGGGTGCTGTGGTAATATGTTTTTAAGACATTTTACCATAATATTAGTTTTTTTATATGTTATTACAAAAACTTACTGTGGCATTAATGTTGTACGGTGATGGTATCAGATGATAAATATCCTGATGCTAAAATTCATGCCATGGTACATGTCCAAAATATTATGCTCATGCAAAGTTACTGTGACTAAAAAACGAAATAGTTTGTGGGAATTTTTGTGGAAAATGTAGTTTTGTACAATGATGTAACAGAAGTACTCTGGTATTTTGAACCATGGTATGAGTATACCATGGTACTGAAATTCACATACCAAGAATACCGTTTACGAAAAATATACGTATCCCTTTTGGTAATTTTTTGAACATGCACCAGAATATTAGCAGGTTTTTTTAGACATTTTACCATTGCGTGTGTCTTCATACCATGCTATTACCATGGTATTTTGGGCAGGGTGCTATGGTATTATCATGTTTTTTGGACAAAATACCATGGCATATCATACCACCACAGTATTTTAATTTTTTTTTGTAAAGCCCTACCATCCTGCGTTCCTTGTCTCTAATGTAGCGGGACATACCATCAAGTTCTGTTGTTCTTTCAAACCAAAGCCACAGTGTGTCTCTCAGTCATCTATCCATTGAGTGACAGAAGAAATGAAGAGTGAAGGAAAAGGAAACGAGCTCAGCGGGCATTAACAGAGTGTGCCGTAATTAAATCAGCGTTATTTAATGCTATTCAGTTATCCTTCAGAGGCTTCAGAGAAGACCTGAGCATGTATCAGCGATACAGTATTATCCATCCTCCTTCGCACAGCTCTTATGCCTATCTGTCACTGTCCTGTTTTCAAGTAGCACACAGCAGGACTTCTTCCTCACAGGTGTGAGTTAGGAGATAGCAGGACACCACTTAATTCAGATGTTTCCCCTCACAGTTATCTTGCTGTGATCAATGCAACATGACAGTGCTGCTTTTATCGGGGGTATTTATAGGCCAAGCCCTGGTGGTCCATCCCGTCCCCTGACACCGCAAACTCATTAAGGGCCAATTGAACAGCTTCCACACCTACGATCTAGTCTCACGGTAAGTGAAAAACCGTGTCTGTATCTTTGCAAGCCTGTCTGTCACCTGACTGTCCTCGTTGTGATCATGAAAAGGATCTGGACTCAGTTCACACTGCAGAGTGTTAGTCAGGCATGAATTGCTTCGAACTGATTGAATGCTTCATTGAAGAAGATAATTCCTGACATGTCACCCTCACTGCTCATCCCTACAGAGTCAAATGTTTGGTGCTAGAAAATAATTCCTGCTTTGTTTACTGAGGGCCCATTACATATGCAGTTTTAGATACAATAGCACATTCACAAACCAAGTCAACCATTTAATTAAAAAACAACAAAGACTTTGACAGTTTACATTTAGAGTCGCGCATAAAGTGCCAAACATTACATATGTTTGCTATGGCTAATCCACACTGTACACTGAAGCGGCTAACAGGGCTACTCCCACAGATATGCGGATGTCACAAATCGGTTGCAACGCTACTGTCAACGCATGCCAAACATGCAGTCTTTTTACGCTTCTCTTTATGGGCTGTTAAACAAGAGGAGAAGGATCGGCCCTTTTTGAGTCTAATTAGCTAATGGCACAGAACAAGGGAGCGGGAGGCTAAAGGAAGGAAAATAGGATGAAAACAGCAGCGCTAGCAGAGCTAATTAATGAACTTCAAAAGAAAATATTAAAAAGTGAGTAAGACCAGGAGCAACAGTTTGATTCAGTGAATAATTTAGCAGAAGTGCTTACCCTGGTGACAACATTTTTATTTTGAGGTAACAAAAATAAAAAGGGAGGGAACAATATACACCACTAGGCTTTGTGTCTGCATTGTTGTTAGCATCAGTTTTAGCCTGAGGGGCTCGGTAGCTATTCAAGAGTTAGCCTAGCATAAAGCAACACTCCCTGACCGATGGCTAAACTGTTGGGAGATCAATTTAAATTCACAGCAGCTAATGCTCGAAAGTCACCTCCGATGTGCTAACTAATATGAAATTATGTTTGTCAAGCTTTTCTTTGAATGACTGTCTTTCGTTGACCTTGATAGAGCTAGATATAAAAGTCAGCGGCTTCTTTTGTTGTTGAGTCACCTCTTTGACAACTATTCCCCTGCGTTTGCGTGGGAAACATCAAAAATTGATGTTTGTAAAAGGACTCTTTTATTTTGAGCTGATGCCCCAAGACATAGCCCTTCATTCCGCACTTCTGGATTTCAGTAAGCAGTCCTCACATTCACACAAAAGGAAACAAAGCATTGACCCTTTAATGTAAGTCAAGAGGACACTAGTAGAGCCGCTGTTGTGACTAGTAGAGGTGACTGAGGTGAAGATATTAAATAGAACTATGAAGAGAATGACTGAAATTATTTTGTTGATGATGGAGAGAAGAATAGGGCAATTGAATATTCAACACCAAATTATTTATCTACATATAAGATGTTTTGTTATATTAGCCTATGTAATATAATATAATAGTACAATAACATAACACATAAGAAAAACATAACCCTAAATTCAGTACTTCAGCTCTGAACCTTCAGTGCTTTAACGCCTTTATGCTTAGATTATCTTAGATGTAGATACATTTTATATTATTTTGTGATATATTATGTTGTGTTTTGTAACAATAACCCTAAATTCAATATTTCAACAGCTTGGAAAATGATGTTATGTTGTGTTTAGTTGTTTTACCTTATGTTATGCTGAAATTTGGGGAATGTAGTTTTTGTATTCTGCTTGTATAAGGAGTACAAAAGAAAAAATACCATCTGGAGTCTCAAGGCAGCGATTTATTCATTTGCTTTAAAATTAGGCTGTTGCAGGAACCGTTTCTCCCTGGAGTATGTACCTATTTCAAGAGCTCTACGAGGGTCAAGGTTTGGTCAGTGGAGGAGAAAAATAGCGTCCTCGTTTAAACAAGAGCAACTGCCACTTTAGAGCCCTATACTTGCAATTTACAGATTAGCCAAACCTCCCACAAACTGCTGTAGTTATAGCTCCAACACTCCAGAGACAGAGTCCTTGTCTACAATAAACAGAGATAACTATCAAAATTATTCGCGCTTTAATAGGGCGGTTGACATGACACATTGCAGCAGATTCCTACAGTTTGACATGCTATACTTCATCTGAAACTATTTTAAACAGTATTTTTCCCCCCAGTTGTGCTGGTTTGTGGCCTCATATTAATTGAGACAAGACTTGCAGTATTTATTTACACCATGAGTTTATTTATTACACCACAGGACTATTTAAGTTTAATTATTATATATGAAAATATAATACAACATTTATTTAATTAACAAATCTAAAATGTATTATAGTATATTATATTATAGGCTTGTTATATTTGTCAGCAGTGATTTATATGATGTTTTTGTGTGTGCTTGTTTCTATTGTTGCTGCAGCTATTGAGGGACTCTGTAGATTTAATTTAGCTGTTTAGGTCCTTAAAGCACTCAGTATTCCGATCACTTTCTGTACCACCTCTCAAGTTTGTAGCCTTGTGCCTCTGTGTTAAATTGACCGTTCTGTCTCAGACCAGTCATGCATTTCAGTAGTGAGGACAGCTTTCCACAGGAGCCCTCCTGATTAGAACCAGTCAAAGGAGAGTCGATGGAGGGTGAAAGCAGAGCAAAGTACTGTTTAGAGCGTACACACATTCATCTGGAATTTTTTGAGGCTGCTCGGACCGTGCCGTATGGTCGCTCTTTTATGTGTGCAGCCGGCTCGTGTTCAGCACACTTTCATTTGCTGCAGAAGGGGGACTGGCCGGGTCACTTGCCTCGCAAGAGATGGATCTCCCCTGAGCTCTGGTCTGAAACCGATTTTTCAGCTATGTTTATGAGAAAGAAAGAGAAATAGGGAAAGCGGTGAATTGTGTCTAACTGGCAGGACTGCTGAACACATGCTGTATTTGTTGATTAATTCTTTGAAAAAGGCAACAGATGGTAATGTTTTGCATCTGTCAGTGCAATTACAAAATCAATCAACCTACCTCGACCTTCACTTCAAATAGTCCTAATTTTATTTATCATCGGTGGCATACGGGTTGCATATCAAAATTTGTTTTGTATTTACTGAAGTATGTTTATTTACCTCATGAGAGTGATAAAGGTCTGCTGTAGCAGATATAACCACAGTTTACGTCATATCTCATTATATTATCTCACCTGGAAAAGAGTTTTCTGTAAATTTTCAGTTTTCCAGTTAAGGTGCAAGGCAGTTATCATCTGGAATATATTGCTACTTTATACAATCACAGTTTCAGATGGCACATAAACTTGCTCCAATCTCACAGTATTCAGGTCTGCACAGGTCAGTTTCTCGAAACGTTTCACGTAATTTAAGGTTTGTGTCGAATTTTGTTTTGTAATTATTTTAAAAATATGGTAATAATAACTGTAGGAAGAAGAAAAATAAAGAAAAAGCAGGGTTTTTTTATGTAAACAAATTGGCTTGTGAATGCACATGTATACTTCATCTTTGATTCAGAACTGCAGTCAGAAGTGGTTTTTTTTGGGGGGGGGGGGGGCACAAACCACAGAATTTAATCTTTTTAATTCTAATTAAGTCCACTTCCATATGTGGTATTAAATCAGATACAGGTCAGATTTTTTGCAATGCGATCAGAACTGGATGCAGAACATACCAGAATTGTTACCAGAATCAATCTTCCAGATCAAGATTGGTCACAATTCACTTACTCCAAAGATTTTACACTTTAGTCTTTAGTCACTCGGTTAATATGGAAGAATGCTGAAACGTAGTCAGTGGAAGGATGGTGGGGTGTTAGAACACATAAGTATTACAGTCACGGCTCTATACAAGGAAAACTAAAGGGGAAATGAGAATGTGAGACTACTGTAAGCAGGGTTGGAAATTGTGATTTAGAGATTTTATTCCCCAACTGTTTCAGAAAAAAAGTCTTATAGAACTTATTTCAGGACTTATAGACAGGAAGTCTTATAGAGCTTATTTAAGATTTATTATTACTTATATGCTGTTGAAGTCTGAGGTTATTTCATAATCTTGTTTTACAAACACCTCAAAATTTAATTTGGTCACACTTTAGTTTGGAGGCATGCCTTTTGTCTCATTAAACTCTTAATCTGTTGCTTATTAATAGTTAGTAAGGTAGTTGTTAAGTTTAGGTATGAAGTAGGATTAAGGGATCTAAAATATTGTCATGCAAAATAAGGCATTCATATATTCTTTATAATTATTAATAAACAGCCAATGTGCTAGTAATATGCATGCTAATAAACAACTAGTTAATAGTGAGAATTGGTCCCTAATCTCAAGTGTTACCTTATATTCCTTTACAGTTCCCATCCCTGCATCTCTACATCTGGGTTTATCTTTAGAAATGTAGCAATTTCGGATTTAATCTTAAAATTTGACATCAGTGGTTGGGTGGAGTCACAGTGTCTCGTTTATAGCCCATGTTCGGGCTTCAGCTCATCTGTGTGGACCTGCGCAGACTACTCAGCAGTCACCTTCACCGTGCTAGTCTTCTGAGTGTAGAGGCAATCAAGATAGTCATTCTCTCTCCTTCTGCACAAAGTCACAATCATGTATTGTAAAGTGGGTGATGATGGCTGTCGGGTGAGCTGTGTGTGGGGGCACGGCCTCATTGGAGTCCTGTCAGTGGAGCGAAGAGGCCCTTTCACTGTGGGATTCAAGAGTCTTATCTAGTTTCAGACACGAGTGTAAAATTCACTCCACGACAGCTCTGAGTCTTGTTTCTTAGGTGACTTCATCTGTAGGACTCTCACGCAGAGGCTGAGTGTCTCCTCTTTGGACAGCTGTCCAGCATCATTAGGTTGCCTCCATCAGGGAGACACGTGCCCACTGTGCCTCACCTCTGCCAGGTGAAGTGAGATGAGACTCAAAACCTCTCAGTTCCCTTCAGCAGAAAGCCTTTGTTCACACTGCACGCAAATCCGATTTGGTTTTCAAATCCGGTCTGATTTGTCCGCACCGTCGTTGTGCATGTGATAAAATCTGACCGTGTAGTCAGTATCCACTGTATCTATTTCTGTTGCTACAGTATGTAAGCGTCAGCACAAATCTAAGAGACTTGCATTTAAACAACTGGGGGTAACTGTCAGTGTGAAAGGAGAGGACATAACTGCTCATGTCCATCATGATATCTAGCTGCCGAGCTGAACTCACAAGGCACATCAGACAACATAAGCGACAGAAGTATTTTATGCATATAGTGTGGCTAAAACTGCTGACTCTATTGTTCATTCACTATTCACTTCATTATGAATGTCACACAGTCTATATATGATGAAATAGTGAGCAAAAAGGAGCGTATTCGAGCTCCAGTAGTGCGTACTTTGTATTTTGTTACATGCATGTCATGTATCGAATAAGAAAAAAAACTACCTGACATTTGATATGACAATTGAGACTGAGATATTTGGAATCAGATTGAAAAAAAAATCAGATTTCAAATCACATATTGGATCAGGTTTGTAAACATTCTTTTAGGAATGGAAAGTTCAAAAGAACTGTATTTGAAAGCATTTGAAATTGAAATCTCTTTTAACTTTACAAATATCTCTACTGTCCCTTTTGATCATTTTAACGCATCCTTGCTGAAAAAAAAATCATTCTGACCCCAAATTAATGAATGGTAGTGTACATAACAGACATAGCTTTTGCTTTGTTCTTTTTTCCGTTGATGGATTTTCTTATCCATTATTACTGTTCCCTCTTAAAGGATTTTATCAGCGACCCATGTGGCTCTTGACAATTTACTGACAAAAAATACTATAATTGTCACCCTTGGTGTCATAATCCATATTGTAGTCTAACAATAAGACACTTTCCAACTGCTACTGTTTGACTTGGCACTCTAAGATTCATTCCATGAGAAAAGAATAAGAAAATGATGCATTTTTCATGTCCTGCCCTCTGAAATAAGTCACACAGGAGCCAAAGCTTCGGGTCCTGCCTCCAGTATCATGCAAAAGAGCGGACAAATCTCCTCGTTGAGACTTCCATACGTGAAAGCTCATAATTTCACGTTTAAAATGATTATGGCCCCTGCGAGGCTGCACAGACTCCCCACAGGCATGTCGCTCCCTATTCGGTGCCGTAGCCAGCCATGCAAACTGAGCTGCCTAACAATGAGTCAGATATTAGGACCGACGCTGCCTGTGGTAAGATGCCACACTCCCAATCCGGTAATTGTATCCAAAAGTATTATTTCTTCCCATGGAGATGCTGCAGTATCCCTGCTGTGTTTCTGTCTGAGCGGAGGGGAATAATGAGGCCGGCTGTATGCTGCGAGGAGGCTGTGGACGGCCTTCTTCATCAGGATGGGTCGCTCCCTCCAGAACCCAGGAGCCTGGCTGCAGATCTCTGCCATTATGACCAGAGGCAGAGTTACGATCCAGACGCCATCTATCATACAGCAGCCTGCTAAACAGTCAATGGCTCTGATTAATCACCTCAGCTGAGCATTGCTATTGGAGGACTGATTGAGTCTGGATATTAGAGCTTTATTTTTTGTATGCCCTCCATCAATGCCACATAATAGATTAGATTGCATTTTGCCTGAATTCAGTCACTCACTGTGATGTGTGATGCAAACTCATTGAAAAACCTGCTAGAAAATTTCAGTAATTGGGTCAATGATATATATTAAAAGTGTCTACGATAAATTAAATGAAAAATCTTTCTACATCCCTGCCAAGTTCTTAGAAATTGACTCTTTGTATTTGTGTTGGTTTCATATGCTTTTGAAAAGCTTTTATACCATTTTCAAGAAACGTTTCAGTCTGATGACTTAAAGGGATAGTTCACCCAAAAATGAAAATGTTGTCATCATTTATTCACCCTCATGCCGTTTCTTTCTCATGTTGAACATAAGAGAAGATATTTTGAAGAATGCTGGTAATCAAACAGGTCCCCATTGACTTCCATAGAATTGATTTCCCTACTATGGGAGTCAGTGGGGACCAACAGCTGTTTGGTTCTTCAGAATTCTTCAAAATATCTTATTTTGTGTTCAACATAGGAAAGAAACTTATACAGGTTTTCAGTTACATGAGGGTGAGTAAATAATGACAAAATTTGAATTTTTGGGTTAACTATTTATTTAAAAGTCATGTGGTGAGCTCAAGTAAAAAGGAATATTTTTTATATTTTCCTTAAACGTTGAATATTCATATAATAATTTTATAAAATATTGATAAAGATATATTGGAGCTGATGAGTGCTGACAGGTGCTGGTGGTCAGTAACGAGGAGATCGTGAACAGGTGAGTGTGGTGACTGGGTTGGTGACAGAGACTCCCTGACAAAAATAAAGAAAACAAACATGATGCACTTTCTGACGTCTCGGTCTTGAACAGGAGCAATTCACAAAAATGAACCGAAACTCAGCAAATACATGCCACACAGACATGATAAATATATCTATAGAAAGCTTTAAATTACTACTTAACGAAATAAAACAAATCGAAAACAAAATCCGTTTCATTATGTAATCCGTAAAGATGCATTTCTCTCTAAAACCGTGTCCAATGAGAAGATGGTGAGTCAGGATCGACAACTTCATCTTTGCGATACTAACTCAGAAAACTGTTTTCTGAGTTAGTACCCACCACCACCACATTCATGGTAATTATTTTTGCTCTGCGGCAAGCTTTAGCCTATTGCTTTTTAACTTTTTAATTGTGCTCGCTACTGCTGCTGGCGGGACACTAAACACCGTCAAGCCGCTCTTGACAGTCGCGGTAGCACGGTCTCGTGTTGTTTCCACCAGCGCAGCAATTTTTTCCATCACCGATAGATGTCTAAAATATAAAAATAAGAAGAAGCCTAAAACAGGCCCGATGCCTGGACCGCGTCTGAGCTATGACGTGAAAATTGACCAGCCCTAGGGTCATAAAAAGATTCAAGATTTTCAGATTTTTATTTGTCACATACACAATTATACAGAGTATAACCAGCAGTGAAATGTAGGTCAGGTCCTACATTTCACTGCTGGTTATACTCTGTATAATTGTGTATGTGACAAATAAAAATTTTGAATCTTGAATAGAAATCTTGAATCTTGAAAAAAGTTGGGGCCCTTTCGGGCCCTGGCTGAAATGCATCATATCAGATGTGAATTCTAGTCAGTGTATGTATGAATTTGATGCGCTGATTTAAAATGATGTATCAGCCTTATGAAGTGCCTTTGAAACAGCAGCGGCAGTGACATCATGAAGGCTAGATTTGGCTCTCTTCCAGCATGGCTGTCATTTGGGGAAACTTGTTTAGAACGACAGCACTCTCTCTCGATGTCCCTTTCTCTTTTTGTCTTTTGGCAGCGTCAGTACATCTTCGCTCCTCTTGACATAACAAGGTCCGGTTCCCAAGCCCCCGCATCAGATGCGGGCAGCAGATAGCCCCAGCGATAAGTGGCTTTTCTCCTCTCTTTTATCTCGCATGGAAGAGCTTTGCCTTGGAGCTTTGCATTCACAACATTGTGGCAGCCCTTTGCTTTTCCATATCATTAAAAGCCCCCAGTGTCTAGCAGGGCTGGCATGATGGCAAAAGGCCTGCTTGTGGCAAGAACACAATAAGTGGGGCTGGAAAGCCTCCAAAATCACATCGTACTGAGCCGCGGCAATGCCTCACCATAATGTGTAACGCAAGTGTGTGCAATGCCAAAGATTCGGATCCACCACCTTTGGATTTGCAGCAGTGTGTGTGTGTGTGTGTGTGTGTGCATGTACCTCAAGTGATCCTTTGGTACAAAGACTCGGGGGGGGGTTGGGGGGGGAAAGAAATGCTCACATGCTGCTATTAAATAAATAAGTACTTTTTAATAATTCACAATGTATGTATAGTGCCACAATCAATAATTACATAAAAGTTTTCAATACAAATCAGCACAAGTCAAGCTGCAATACCAAACAGGACCACCGGGAAATGCCAAAGACCACTAAAGCCTGCCTTTAATATACGGATCCATTCAGAATCGCTAAATAATATACAGATCCATTCAGAATCGCTAAATCTCTGACCACCGCATAATCAGCGTTCATTATAAAACACTCTTGCTTTTAAGCCAAATACACGCTGAAAATAATAATTTTACTGACATCTGAATGTAAGTCACTATTCTCTCCGTAATCGCTGATTAAATCTGCCATGTTTTCTCTGCATTAGCCCTGTTTTGAGCTTACTGTTTGAATTCGTTCACTGGATCCTTGGACTTTCCAGGAGTTTACGGTTTAAAATGTGTGAGGTGATCCCGCCTGGGTAGTGTGATTTACATAGTTTCTATATAATTTCTAATCATATATGGGATCATATAGCCTAATCACCCAGACCCTGACGATTTTACTCTGAGTACCGGCAACATGTCAGAAGTGCCGGTACGCACAAAAAAGTGCAGGTTCTCTAAAGGCTAAAATATAGAAGTGCCGGTACTGCATACCGGTGCGTACCGGTATATGCATGTATGAAATGTTTATAGAGATTCGTTCTTTCTGGGGGGTTTTGTTTTGTTTTGTTTTGTTTTGCTTTACTTTGCTTTATTTTGCTTTATTTTTCCAAACAAAGTCATTTTGAATTGTCAAAAGTGGTTTACACAGAAATATATTAGTTTAACCCACTGATGCATGGTGTCCACCACTTTAAACCACTGATGTTCTGGAGTTACATGCAGACCCCCATAAATGATGACCTTTGACCCTTGCCTATAACTCTATATGTCTGTCTTCTTTATTATCAACACATTCGACAACACATTCGACATGATTATTGAATTACCTTTTTTATATTTTTTTTAAATCTTCTGCAGTGAAGTCTCTCAAAACGCATTACTTTAATAAAAGTAGAAGAAAATTGAGAATAATTATTTTCTAGTTTTGAAATGAAAGGAAACATGAAGATGTTTTTCTCCTTTGGGATTGAATTATTAATGCATCAGAGGGTTAAAAATGGAAAAAAAAAATAATTTTTCTACCAGCGCATTTATGTCCTTCACAAAGCTTTAGTGTGTGAGCAACGTTTCAAATTTTCTGAAATGATGTTTACCAGAATATCACTGTTCAGCTCTGCTATTGTTGCATATTTTCTCCAGTTTAGATCTGTCAAGGTCTCTGCCTAAAAGCAGCTTCAGATATTTGAATGTGAAGATCTTCTGAATATCAAAGTTTTAAGAGATAAAGGAAAGACGACAGCAGGTGAATGAGGAGCGGCGTGCTGTGAGGAACTGAAGCGTGTTTGTTTAGAATTCTCCATGATGCTCCGCCTATTTGGGAAAGCAAGAAGGTGTTTGTCTGTGTGAATGTGTTTTTGATATTTCTGAGCACGAGCGTCAGTCTGTTTATGATTCAGCTGTCTCCTCATCATGTCTGTTAACACTCGCACCGCCACCCGCCTGAAAAAAAAAATCCATTTATTGTGCAATCTTGTGTTTGGCGATGGAACCAATCAGCGGTTATTTTTAATGAGGTTATGGAAGCCACTGTAAATTCACAGATCGATATTTCACCATGAGCCATAAACAAGTTCCTGATGTGTTTCGGGAGAGTTTGAGAAGGTCAGACGCAACAGGAGAAATGTGTTCCTGGAAAGATAGTGAAGGATGGGTTTCACGCACGCACACACACAGTTGTGATCCCTCAACATATGCTGGGATGTTCTGCTCAAACTGATATATGTCCCCTCGGTAATCTACTCATGCTTGATTAGAAAGAAATATCTCCACAGCGTTTACGTTGAAGGTCAGGAGCTCCAAACTTTCTGGAGATTTATTCCTTTTGATAGTATAAACAAGTGATTAGACAAACAAGTCACTTGGACTAGTTTGAAAGGACCTAAAATACATTTGTCCGCTTAATGTAAACGTGGCTGTGGAGAGATGGGATTGAGGTAACAGTTTGGGAGTGTGGCTAATCTACAACAGGTGGACCTGATTTAGACTGTGAGATCTGAATTACACTAACATATCCAGAGATGTTCCGCCGCATGGAAGTAATTTACGGCACGTTTTATGCTACGCGAGTGTTTGTGTGTGTGTGAATGAGAGTGCAAACATCTGAAAAAGCCATTAACCGAGGGCAAAACAAGCAGCCTTTAAGAAAGCGCTCGATGTGGGTTGTGCTTTGAGGAAATCACCGTGCCAATAGTTTGTCTAGTTAAAGGACAGACAGGCAGGTGCTGGAGAGGGCAGCTTGTCTAGATGAGAGGACAGGACCTTATTCTGAACACTGAAGGCAAATGGACCAGTGCCTGAAGGTGCTTCCTCGCTTACAGAGGTGTGAGTGCTTTCTGCTGTTTTCACTTAGATACATGTTGCTCTGTAAAAAAGGAAGGTTTATAGAGTTCACATATGGCTCAAGGACACTTTTAGAAAATATTGTGCTCTTGGTTAAATTTCGGTTATTGGATGGATGGATGGATGAACCTCACAAAAATATGTTTTCATCATATTTCATTTAAAAGAAAAAAAAAACGTTAGTGTGTATACATGCACAAACGCACACGTCACTAATATTTCAAGTCAAGTCACTATTATTTGTATAGCATATTTATTTTTCACTAGGGTGTGTGTATATATATATCTCACACATTATATATAATTTATTACTTTGATGGTAAAGCTGAATTTCCAGCAGTCACTTTTGATCAGTTGCATCCTTGCTGAATAAAAGTAATGTTTCTTTAAAAAAAATATTATGATGGCATTACATTGCTGTGATATGTCTAGATGTTATATATATTTTCACATTAATACTGGCATGAAAACTCATCATGAATTTATTTGTATTAATTAAAAGCAGTACAGAAAATATTAACATGTTGTATAAACACAACAATATAAATAATATTTTTTCATTAAATTAGTGATCTTTTACATTATAATAATGCAAAATATCATAATGCAATAATCCTTGATGGTACAAAAAGGTGTTTAATTTTTATTGTGCAAAATGTAATTTCTTGTTTTTTTCTTTCTTTCATTTTTGTTGAAGAAAGATGACCCTGACATATCATTGACAGGCGTTCTGAGATTCACCCATAAATTTGCCGAACAGAATTGCTGTGAAGCAGTAAGACTTGTTTTCAGAAAATATATCTTTAAAAAGTGTCTTATTTCATTGGCGTATTTCTTACAAGCATAAAAACCTCAATGCATTTATTTTATTTTTTATTTTGTCAGCCACCATTTGTTTTGCAGTCAAAGGCATATACTCACAGGACTCTAACATCACAGTACTGTCACACATTCGCAGCCTCTGTAGGTCACACTGACTTTCAAACTGATTCACTCATGCTATCTTTTGCCTCTCCTCCCGTTCTCTCGCTCTCTCTCCCTAATTTTCATATGCTCTGAAAGCTGCATTCTCATGAAACGCATACTATGTAGAGAGAAAATCGAATGCGAAGCATGAAAAATTCTTTTATGGTGCCACTGTGGTTCAAAACTTGGATTAAGGGTGCAATTTAATATGAAGTTTATGATTTATATGGAATCAACTCGCTGACTAAATTTGCTGTTTTTGTGAGCATAATCAACATTTTCATTGATATATTTTGCTACTGCACTAACCCAGAGAAATGAATAAAGGCAAACAAAGTTGTTTTTAAAGAGGTCTATTTTAAGCCCTAGTCAAAGATATTTTTTTTCAAACATCCCCCTTCTCATTACAGTATTACAGCGAATGTTTGGTTTTCTGTGTTCTGGTTTGCCATTCTCTCTCTGCATAATGGTGACCTAGATAGAAAATATGCATTGTGGTTATTCATTCCAGTGTTCCCTGTGATTTTCTGCCTAACAGATTTAGCCTTTGTGTGTTAAACTTTCCTCTTTGCTGCTGTACGGTTTGAATGGAGGCCAAATAAAAAGTTGAACTACAGAATATTTCAATTGTCCGTGTACAGGGGTTGTTATGTCAGTCATCCTAATGTTTGGATTCGGCGGTCTAATGCTCTGAATCTCCTTTGCAGGTTCTGGCAGGGTGAATATACGGTGGCCGTGAGCATCAATGACTATCTGGACGTGTACTGTCCGTACTACGAGACGCCCCAGCCTCACAGTCGCATGGAGCGCTACATCCTTTTCATGGTCAACCATGATGGTTACCTCACCTGTGAGCACCGCATGAGGGGCTTCAAGCGGTGGGAGTGTAACCGGCCCCAGAGTCCCGACGGACCCCTGCGCTTCTCTGAGAAGTTTCAGCTCTTCACCCCCTTCTCGCTTGGTTTTGAGTTCCGACCTGGACACGAGTACTATTATATATGTAAGTGCTGTTTCAGCAGTGACATGTGGTGGACTTTTGAAATGAGATGTGAAAGTCTACTCTATCGCAGTGGTTGCCAACTTTTTTGACTCTCCATTGTCCACAACAGTATTCAAAAGACAGATATTTCTAGTTTGTAGTTTTAGTTTCTAGTTTCAGGATGGCTGAAATTTGAAGAGCTGAATGTTTAGGGATACCACTTCTTTAAACGGATGAATTTACGTCACTTTTTCAGTCGTTCATGATTTACTGGAAAATAATTGTTTAATAATAATAATACAGAGCTTAGAAAATGCTAATGGAGTTTTTAATTTTAAATACTTCGGGGGTTTTTTCAGTTTTGGTTTTATTTCAAATAGTACTTTTAGTTTTGTCTTATTTTAAATAATTTAGCCATTTTCTGGCCCGCTTGGAGGTTTGGTGTGCCCTTGACCTCTGATTGAGAATCACTGCTCTGTGGGTTGTTGTTTTCTCAAAAAAAAATTCAAGCTTCATTTCCATTTGATGTTTACTCCATTTTAAGCTCAAATGCATATGGGACTTCATTTTTACGTTTAATCCTATTATAATTTTTAATTGATATTTATTGAAGTTTAGAAATGAAAAATAATTACTACAATAAAACATAAGCATATTTTGTTTAGTAATTTTTTTTAAGTAAGTCACCTTTTTTGGACCATTAGTCAGCAAATGCTTGGTAAAAAGGATTAATGACAGTCACAGACAAAGGGGTACATCTTTAATTACTATACATAATTTCAATTTTATTTTGATTAGCACATTGTTGTTTATTTTGTAATTAGTTCATTTCCACCAGATTGACCCATTCGAGTGGATTCGTGGACCAGCTGTGAACATGACAGGCAGGCATTATCACACTGACAGGGTCAATCAGCCAATCACAGAGACTTTCTGTGACTTTTCAGACTCCACATTCAGGATCTCTGAGAACACAATGAGCTCCAGGGACGCAAAGGAGACGCTGCCTCACTCTGAAACTTCATCCGCTGGCAGACCTTAGAAAAATGAGACCTTTACACACAGTTTGAGCTCCTATTTCGTACTATTTGTTTTGTTATTTCTGTTCTGTCATTTGAATTTTTTCTTGCGTCCTCAGACAAAACGCCCCAGAATTACAGTACATTTAGAAATACGCAAATATTTTGTGAGAGAAACAGAGATCCTTTAATCTCAAAAGCTTTAGCTTTTTCTAAATTAGAAACATCTAACAGCTCATTCCCATTAACCTCACAAAGCTAGAAACTGGTGGTTTCAAATGGGAAACTCGTCCTTCACGCGTTTGTCCTCCTGTCCTCCAGTGAAGACAATTTGGTGTGGCTAAACCAAATTAAAATTGGGCATTAAACAAAAAAAATCTTCTTTTTTTTCCACATCAACCGCCTAGCTGTTTTAATAAGATAACATGAAAGACTTGTCTCAGGAAGAAGCTAGGAGAAAACAGGGAGAGGCAAGCAAATCAATAATTTATATGGTAATTACAATTCCTGACATGGGCGTCTGTGGAGTGGGCAGATGTGGCTGGGCCGGGAGCCACCTGTGTACAGTACAGAGAGCCTGGCGACTTTGAGCTCTCGCCGGCTTTGTGTCGCAGAGCCGCACTGTCCATCAGCAGCCATCCCCCATCTGCACAGCGGCCGGACGGGCCTTCCTCTCTCCCATGGAGATTGCCACAGATCCTACATGCTTTTCATTTGACTGCTGATTATTCCCTGATTGACAGCTCAGACTGAAAGGGAGCGAAGCAGGCGCGGAGGGGGCGTCGTTCTGAGTCAACATCCCCTCCACCCAAACCCCCCCTAAATCAGCAGGGCGTAGCGCTGCTTATCATACATGCCGCAGTGTTGTCTCCGCACACGAGAGAGAGAGGGAGAGATGCCACAAAGAGCAGCCAAAAAAGTTCAAAGATACCCTTCAACTCTGTGTTTCTGCCCCTGTCCCCCCAAACTGATTTTTATGCAAGCTCCCAGCCTGGTCCTGCATTGTGAAGGCTTTTGTTTCAGGGCTGGAAAAGGCCTTCGGACACCCCCGCTAAGGCAACTCCATTCAGCACCCTAGCCACTCCCTGAGAGGATTGTTTGGATACCGGCAGCTCTATGGGCGTCACGGTCCCTAAGGGGATTGATGCTTTGCGGCAGGGTCGGTGGGATCAGCGATGAGAGGTTATCACTGGGAAGTGGGGGCTGATCTCGATTGTCTGCTGGTAAAAGAACACGTCCATCAGACCTGGTCAGACTTAACCCCCAGACTTCCATCTCTCCGCGTGTATTGATCGGCTGTGATGACATCTTGACAGGCGTCTTCTACACAGCTGCCGGCGGTTGAGGTTGGGTGCTCTCCAATGAACCTAGGATCCGGTGTGGTGAGCATGCCACAAGAATACACAATGACCTGGGATGGGCGCTGGGGCGCTGGGGTGCTGGGGGAGGGTTGTTCAGGTTGAAGATGACAAACTCTAGACAAGAGTTAGATTTCTTTTCTGGCATATATAGAAAATTTGAGTATAAATTCTAAAACCATCTAACATTTCTCTAATAGTGGTTAGAAAAAACAGATACATTGTCTACTTAATATATACTGTAGTATTTAAAAAAATATTGTATATATTTTAATTACATTTTGGCTGTGATAAAACAAAAAAAATTACTATATATAAAAGCCAGTAGTTTATTTTCAGAAACAGTATATCTCTCTGTCACACTTATTTTTTTATTTTATCACATATTTATTTAAAAAAATAAACAATATATTTAAAAAAATATTGTATATATTTTAATTACATTTTGGCTGTGATAAAACAAAAAAAATTACTATATATAAAAGCCAGTAGTTTATTTTCAGAAACAGTATATCTCTCTGTCACACTTATTTTTTTATTTTATCACATATTTATTTAAAAAAATAAACAATATTGTAAAGATACAAACATACAAGTTTGGGGTTAGTAAGTTTTTTTTATGTTTTTAAAAGAAGTCTATCACCAAGAATACAGAAAAGAAATGTAAATATTAGTACAGTTTAAAATAACTGTTTTCTATTTGAATATATTTTCAAATGTAACTTATTCCTGTCATGCCAAAGCCAAATTCAGCATCATTACTCTTTAGGGTCATATGATTCGTCAGAAATCATTATAATATGCTGATTTGCTGCTCAAGAAACATTTCTTATTATTATTATCAACGTTGAAAACAGTTGTCTTGCTTAACATATTTGTTAAACCCATGATACATTTTTTTAGTCAGGATAATTTATGAATAGAAAGTTATTATAAATTGTAAATATAATGTACATATGATAAAATATACATAATAAATGTTTTTACTGTTGCTTTTGTTAAATTGAATGCATCCTAGATGAAAAAATAAATAAATTAAAAAAGGCTTACTGACCCCAAACTTTTTTTTAATATTTAACTTTACATAAAACATATAATATTTTTATATATAAAACTTGCGAGCCTTTATTCCGATAAGATAATTTGGAGATGGGGAAGTGAAGAGGGAGACAGAGGGGGGATGGGATGGGAGTGAAAAACTTTTATTATATAATTTGTGCGTCTTCATTTTCATCAAAAAATGAAACCCTCTGCTCTTGACCAATCCCATTGCAAAAAGCTTGAGAAGGACATTGAAATAGGCAGTTTTCTTCATGTGCTGGGTTTTCTTTGTGGACATTTGATTGCAGTCAAGTTCAAATAAATGATTTCACTCTCCCCTTCTTTCTCACCAGACCCTTATAAGGACATAAGCAGTAGAGTTGCTGTGTCTGTAGAACACAGATGAATGAAGTAATCTGTCAGAAAGCTTGTGTCTGGGGAGGAGAGATGAACGGTGTTGCTGATGTTCTGGTGGAGCCGATCTGTTGGCTGACTGCTGGCTGACTCAATAGTGACTCTTTGCTCTCAGGTCACTGAGTGCTATGTGGGGTAATTTGCCATGAGAACACTGTGGGATGCAGACCATTGTATGTGACGACACCAAGCTGGTGAAGGTCAGAGCAATTTCCTCCGAATGAAGAAAATCTCTGACTTTGTTCCTGATTTGGTTGTCAAGAGGTCAAACTAACTCAGAGGCTTGAGAGACGTTCACAAGTGTCACCAAGAGGATCTTAATCAGATTGATTCATTGGTTTGTTGAATGATTCTGTTTGTTACAAGCACATTTAGCTCATTATTTCTCTTCAACTTCCTTTTCAACAGCCTCTCCTCATCCTAACCACGCTGGCAAGCCGTGTTTAAAGTTGAAGGTGTACGTGAAGCCTACAAGTAAGTCATGCTCTAACTGTTTTGGCCTGCCCGTGTAGAAAATAATATCCCCTCATGTCTACATGCCAACCTTCTGTTAGACATAACAGGAATGCAAATAAGCAGTGTTTGACACATTTTGTTAATGAGATGTTATATTTATTTTCAAGCTGCGGGAATGTGTTCAAATGCAGTCTACAGCCATCAAAACAGCAGCTGAGGTCTAATGGGAACTATTAGAACTATTGTGGATAATATTAAAGGGATAGTTCACCCAAAAATGACATTTCTGTCATCATTTACTCACCCTCATGTTGTTCCAAACCTGTATGACTTTCTTTCTTATGTAGAACATACAGTAACAGAAGATATTTTAAGAATTGTCTCAGTATTGTGGGTGGGTTTGTCCATACGATGGAAGACAGTGGTCACCAAAACAGAAAAAAATATATTTTTTTGTGTGTTCCACAAAGTCGTACAGGGTTGGTACAATATAAGGGTGAGAAAATGATGGCAGCATTTTTACTTTTGGTGAACTATCCCTTTAATTGTTGGAGAATTCAAGTCAGATTTGAAAAGGGTGTCAGATAATGGCATAATAAGTTACATTCATAGTTACAACCCTTCTTGTTTTACACATTTAAAAAATAACAGCTTAGACAGCATTTTTACTTGTCAGAGGGTTATTCATTATGCTGATGTAATCTCTGGTGCTCAGTTGCTGTATTATTGGTTGCTAATAAGGATTTCTACCCAGCTACAGTATACAATACAGTTGTGTTGTGGATAAATGTTTTATCTTGTAAGAAAACAAGTGAATAAAGAACAATAGAAACAATTTTACTTAAATTCTTATATTGAAAAAGACAGTAATTGGCTGAATAACTCACTCGGAGAAGAAAATGAATAATATTCAGGGGTTTTTTTTGTTTTTTTTAACTGTGTGCCAATTTCTCCATATATGGCCGTTTTGTTCTTTTGAACATATGATATGAAAATGCTGCTTTATTCACAAATC
Source organism: Barbus barbus (assembly GCF_936440315.1). Classification (NCBI taxonomy): domain Eukaryota; kingdom Metazoa; phylum Chordata; class Actinopteri; order Cypriniformes; family Cyprinidae; genus Barbus; species Barbus barbus. The sequence goes on along the minus strand of NC_136743.1, from coordinate 16,800,553 downwards.
TTCACAAATCATACTACTGTTCAAAAGGTTAGGGTCGGTAAGTTTTTAAAATAAAAATAATTAATACTTCTGTTTGGCAAGGACACATTATATTGATCAAAAATGACAGTAAAGATTGTTTTTTTTTATCAATTTCAAATAAATGTTCTTTTTTCAAAGAATCTTACAAAAATGTATCAGTTTCCATATAAAAAAATAATACGCAGCAGTGCTGTTTTGAACACTGATAATAATAATACCATAATAATATTAAATGTTTGATGAGCAGTAGGAGCCTATTAGAAGGATTTCTGAAGGATCATGTGGCACTGAAGACTGGAGTGATGGATGCATCACAGGAATAAATGACATTATAGATAAACCACTATACAGGTCCTTTTCAAAAAATTAGCATATTGTGATAAAGTTCATTATTTTCTGTAATGTACTGATAAACATTAGACTTTCATATATTTTAGATTCATTACAACACAACTGAAGTAGTTCAAGCCTTTTATTGTTTTAATATTGATGATTTTGGCATACAGCTCATGAAAACCCAAAATTCCTATCTCAAAAAATTAGCATATCATGAAAAGGTTCTCTAAACGAGCTATTAACCTAATCATCTGAATCAACTAATTAACTCTAAACACCTGCAAAAGATTCCTGAGGCTTTTAAAAACTCCCAGCCTGGTTCATTACTCAAAACCACAATCATGGGTAAGACTACTGACCTGACTGCTGTCCAGAAGGCCATCATTGACACCCTCAAGCAAGAGGGTAAGACACAGAAAGAAATTTCTGAACGAATAGGCTGTTCCCAGAGTGCTGTATCAAGGCACCTCAGTGGGAAGTCTGTGGGAAGGAAAAAGTGTGGCAGAAAACGCAGCACAACGAGAAGAGGTGACCGGACCCTGAGGAAGATTGTGGAGAAGGACCGATTCCAGACCTTGGGGGACCTGCGGAAGCAGTGGACTGAGTCTGGAGTAGAAACATCCAGAGCCACCGTGTACAGGCGTGTGCAGGAAATGGGCTACAGGTGCCGCATTCCCCAGGTCAAGCCACTTTTGAACCAGAAACAGCGGCAGAAGTGCCTGACCTGGGCTACAGAGAAGCAGCACTGGACTGTTGCTCAGTGGTCCAAAGTACTTTTTTCGGATGAAAGCAAATTTTGCATGTCATTCGGAAATCAAGGTGCCAGAGTCTGGAGGAAGACTGGGGAGAGGGAAATGCCAAAATGCCTGAAGTCCAGTGTCAAGTACCCACAGTCAGTGATGCTGGTGTTGGTCCACTGTGTTTTATCAAGGGCAGGGTCAATGCAGCTAGCTATCAGGAGATTTTGGAGCACTTCATGCTTCCATCTGCTGAAAAGCTTTATGGAGATGATTTTATTTTTCAGCACGACCTGGCACCTGCTCACAGTACCAAAACCACTGGTAAATGGTTTACTGACCATGGTATTACTGTGCTCAATTGGCCTGCCAACTCTCGTGACCTGAACCCCATAGAGAATCTGTGGGATATTGTGAAGAGAAAGTTGAGAGACGCAAGACCCAACACTCTGGATGAGCTTAAGGCCGCTATCGAAGCATCCTGGGCCTCCATAACACCTCAGCAGTGCCACAGGCTGATTGCCTCCATGCCACGCCGCATTGAAGCAGTCATTTCTGCAAAAGGATTCCCGACCAAGTATTGAGTGCATAAATGAACATAATGGCCATTCTTTTATTGGTCGGATGAAATATGCTAATTTTTTGAGATAGGAATTTTGGGTTTTCATGAGCTGTATGCCAAAATCATCAATATTAAAACAATAAAAGGCTTGAAATACTTCAGTTGTGTTGTAATGAATCTAAAATATATGAAAGTCTAATGTTTATCAGTACATTACAGAAAATAATGAACTTTATCACAATATGCTAATTTTTTGAAAAGGACCTGTATTTCACAATATTACTGTTTTTACTATATTTTCGATCAAATAAATGCCTTCTTGGTAAGCATAAGAGACTTCTTTCAAAAGAAAATCTTAACCCCAAGCTTTTGAATAGTATTCCGGTCGCTTTGTCATTTCAAATTGTTTAGAACAACAGCGCTCGCCCTCCAAGTAGAAATCCAGTGTTTATTTTAAATTCATTGGCACAGATACGTCAGGTATGTGTAATCTATGAAAAGCTGTGTGAAATTTGAACCAGATCCTCCGCCTCAGTAATTAAACTCTAATTAGGTCAGTGCTGTGGGCCCCTGCTGCTTTGAGTAAAGGTATGCATTTCCTAGCGCTTCCTCTCTGCGTGCTGTCTCTCTGTGTTTGTGTGTTTCAGATGGTTCGGGCTACGAGTCTCCAGAGCCATTCCTGACTGATCAGAGCCAGCGCTGCAGGGCAGACGTCCCATGTCTAGCTGTGCTGCTGTTGCTACTGGCCTTTCTGCTGGCCCGCGTTTAAGAAGCCCCGCCGCTGCCCAGACTGCCTACTGCTCTCCCTCCATCCATACTCCCTCAGGGAAGCCCTCTCATCCAGACCCCCGGCTGCAGTCGGATTCACGCGTCCTCTTTCTTACTGAATGAGCTCCTCGCCGCTGATCCGAGGACAAGAGACGTTCGCCTTGCTTTAGTAGCTGATGTAAAGCTGAGCACCTGGAGTCTGTCGTGGAATGTGACCTTTTATATATGCTGACATGTAATCGAGGCTTGTATTCATGTGCCATTTAGTCACGTTTCAGGGCGTCGCGGTTTACAAAAGATTTCAGACACTTATTTGGATAGCTATAATGCCCCCCACATCGTCTTTACACCATACTCAGCCCAGAAGTAAAGGGGATTTTCTCCTCCTAATAATAACAAATGACACCAAAGGACTCTCTTCAGAGGTTTAGTTTTATTTTCCGTTTGAAGGGAGAGAAGAAATGTGTTTTGTGGTCGCCAGCAGCTAGGGACTTAGTGTTAGACATTCACATGCATGTGAAACACTGTGAAACAGAGACAAACTGATCTTCTTACAATAGTAACGATATATTTTTATTAGCAAAAACAAAACAAAAGTAGACCTTCTAGCCACTCTTCTGGTGTAAGGCTCAGCTGGTGGAGTTTGGATCAGACACAGCCAAATGTCAGTGCTCACTGCTGGCCCTCACCTCAAAACTCTGTGTGTCTGCTGGTGGGACAAGGACTCCGAATCTCTGAGATCGCTTTGGTGCAAACCCAAATGCCGCTTAATAAAACTCTGCATTGGTTTTTCTTTCCAGCTCTGTGGGACAAACAAGCAATGGAATGCTGTGAGGATCTAGCCACTTTTAATTCACCGACGCAAGCACTGTTGGCATGGCCGAAAAGGAAATGGATTTTTTGTATTCTATTTCATGTTATTTTTGTAGCATTTAAAAGCAACATCAATTATTCATGTGATATGAGGAACGGTTTTGGCGTCTTGAGTGGCGATACAGTGTGTGAGTCAGCAGTCGGACGTATTCAGAAGGGCCCACTCTCTCACTCTTACTGTTGTTATTGTGGTCTTGTCAAACTGTATTCAGTATTTAAAGAGACAGAAAGCATTTCTTTCCATCTGATTTGATTGTGTCCTCTTTTTCATGTGACGTTTTGTACAGCCAACATGTTCTGTCGAACTGAAGAAACTGAAAGAAAAAGAAAAAATAAAGCATTTTTGTCTACGAGATGCACTGATTTGAGAAAAGATGCATTGTCTGAAGCTGACAACTGAGATTTTGGCTCAGCTTTGTATAGCATAGATGTAAACCCATTATATTAAATATTTAGAACAGGATACAGACATAAGTGCTAAAGGGCCTTTTGATTTTTTGCCCTTCCCAAAACACTAAATGGCAACAAAAACCACTACAGCACTTTTCTAAACACTTCTTTGTTTCACTGTGCACCAAATGAAAACTTTTCCTGATCTGTAAAGTTAATGCAATGTCTAAAGGTTGATTTTTAGGTCATTTTATCATTTAATTCTGCAACATTTTGGAAAAATATGCACTCTCTGGTAAGAAACTAATGCTTTTATTCAGCAGGGATTAATTAAATTAATCAAAAATGACAGAGAAAAGACATTTATAATGTTACAAAAGATTTCTCTTTCAAATAAATGCTGTTCTTTTGAGCTTTATGTTCATCAAAGAATCTTGAAAATGTGTCATGGTTTCCGCAAAAAATATTAAGCAGCACAACTGCTTTCAACATTGATATTAATAAGAAATGTTTCTTGAGCATATAAGCATATTAGAATGATTTCTGAAGGATCATGCGACACTGAAAACTGGAGTAATGGCTGTTGAAAATTCAGATTTGCCATCACAGGAATAAATTACATTTTAAAATATATTAAAATTAGAAAAGAGTTATTTTAAATGGTGGTTTTATTTTTCCACATTTATTTCTGTGACTTTATGTTTTAACCATTTATTCATACAAGTATGCTAAAATAATATAGAATTTGTACAACCATTATAACGAACAAAAATAACAATGCAAATAATATATATATATTTATTTTTTTTGTCTTAACAGTATTATTGCCCATATATATAACCTATAATCACTATGGCCTCCCATTATAGCAAGTGCCAGTGTAGCTCCATTTACAGTATATTTACATGAGCACAAAACATTTTTCCACAAATTTTTGCACATCAATATATATATATATATATATTTTAAAGTTGTCCTGAAATAAGATCAACCTCCAGAAATCTCCTACTTGAACCATGTAAAATGTGATGAAATCTAACATGTTTAATACTTTAGCAGCAGTTATATAAATTATTTTTTACACAGAGAGTGACATTTAAGATATGATTGCCATTTGATGTTGTGGTTTCGGATGCGAGACGGCTGGAATGAGTCATGGTCATACATGACTTGACATTCAGGCGAGTGTTTGCTGACACCGGCTCTGGGCTTTGGCCTGAATGCTCATCCAACTATTAGGTGAGGGATCAGTAGCCTGGGTGGGCTCAGAAAAGTGAATGTCCTATCTGAATATTTTATGCAATGTAGACTATGATAAAAAATACATGCGCTAGGAAAGCATCAGTGCAGGATTTGCAGACTTGGAGATGGCACTGGAGATGCAAACCAAACAGCCAGTTAGAGGCGAATATTAGTGGCAATGAGGATGATCATTACAGATGATAAAAACGGCTGTATGGTGAGTAAAAGATTTATGCCTTACATCTTCAGTCAGTGTTATGGCATGATGCGCCTTATGCTGTCATTTGTAATTATAATTTGACATTTTAATGTAGTGTTAGACTTGATATAAGTAACACAGCATGTGTGTTACATGCTGATTTCTCAGTGAACAATAGATGTTTGCTGCCCCCTTGTGAATAAGACCTTTAAGCACCCTTTGTTGAGTGTTTTGTCCATACTTCGTGTTCATGTAAAACGTATATAAAAAGCATATAAAGCTAATATCATATAGAATTTTACTTTTGATTCATATGTTGAATATTTAAAGGGATAGTTCACCCAAAAAATGATAATTCAATTTCAATTCAATTCAATTCAAATTCAAAAACCTCATGTCGTTCCAAATCTGTATGCATTTCTTTCTTCTGCTGAACTCAAAAGAAGATATTTTGAAGAATGTTGCTAACCAAACAGTTTTTGTTCCCATTAACTTCACTTGTAGTCATTGGAAGTCATTGGGACTGAAACCGTTTGGTTATCAACTTTCTTCAAAATATCTGAGGAATATGTGTCATCATTTACTCACATAAGGGTGAAAAAATGGCAGGGGACTGTTTCCCATTAACCAGTAGTAGGCCTAACTTCTGTCTGTCTTATGCCTGTATCTCTGTACATGTACGGCCTCCCACAGATCCCTGAGGTACAACACAAACACTCACGTCTCAAGGCTCCTGAACAGTCAGTACATGTTGAATCTGTCGGAGACATGAGCTTTTTGAAAGCGAGAAAAACGAACACATCTAGAGTCAAACATCTACAGAGAGCACACTTCAAAAACTATTATGAAATGAAAAGGTTTGTGGAAGAGCAGGAAATTCTGCAGAGAGATCACAGGAGATCGATGTTTTTGCTCAACAAAGGAATACAAGAGCTTCAAAAGACCTTGATAGACATAAACCTGATAAGCGGATATTGTCATGAAGCCTACGCTGCTCATCTGAGATCAGCGAGTACTGCCTTTTCAACATGTAAAGAATCCAACAAAGCAAAGAAATGCGGTAATATTGATTTGAATGTTGAAAGTGGTAACTTGATGAAGTCTAACCCAATGTTTGGCCAGAAGCATGACGGTTTGGGTGATGAAACCTCTGGTGATTGTGAGAGGGATCTGTCAGAACTCAAACAGCACACACTGACTTCAGAAACCTATAAAACATGCAGCACTAATACCTACGTTTCACCACATAAAGATTTAAAGAACCGCCAGGATGATTATTTCAAAGCCTCATTGTCTCATTGTGAGTTATCCTCAAGTGAATGCAATGAAAAAGATGAGGATAAAAGTGATGGATGTCCTCAGAAGACTTCAACCAAGAGCCCTTCACATATCTCAAAGACAGATCGAAAGAACTGTTCCTCGCCTCCTACACATTTCACCCTTCACAGAAGAGCAAAACAAGCGCATCAAAGATGACAAAAGGTTGCTGTTCATGCCTCCTGTACTGGGGAACCCCTTATGTGAGCAGGATGGTTCTTATAATATACACTCACCTAAAAGATTATTAGGAACACCATACTAATACTGTGTTTGACCCCCTTTCGCCTTCAGAACTGCCTTAATTCTACGTGGCATTGATTCAACAAGGTGCTGAAAGCATTCTTTAGAAATGTTGGCCCATATTGATAGGATAGCATCTTGCAGTTGATGGAGATTTGTGGGATGCACATCCAGGGCACGAAGCTCCCGTTCCACCACATCCCAAAGATGCTCTATTGGGTTGAGATCTGGTGACTGTGGGGGCCATTTTAGTACAGTGAACTCATTGTCATGTTCAAGAAACCAATTTGAAATGATTCGAGCTTTGTGACATGGTGCATTATCCTGCTGGAAGTAGCCATCAGAGGATGGGTACATGGTGATCATAAAGGGATGGACATGGTCAGAAACAATGCTCAGGTAGGCCGTGGCATTTAAACGATGCCCAATTGGCACTAAGGGGCCTAAAGTGTGCCAAGAAAACATCCCCCACACCATTACACCACCATCACCAGCCTGCACAGTGGTAACAAGGCATGATGGATCCATGTTCTCATTCTGTTTACGCCAAATTCTGACTCTACCATCTGAATGTCTCAACAGAAATCGAGACTCATCAGACCAGGCAACATTTTTCCAGTCTTCAACCGTCCAATTTTGGTGAGCTCGTGCAAATTGTAGCCTCTTTTTCCTATTTGTAGTGGAGATGAGTGGTACCCGGTGGAGTCTTCTGCTGTTGTAGCCCATCCGCCTCAAGGTTGTGCGTGTTGTGGCTTCACAAATGCTTTGCTGCATACCTCGGTTGTAACGAGTGATTATTTCAGTCAAAGTTGCTCTTCTATCAGCTTGAATCAGTCGGCCCATTCTCCTCTGACCTCTAGCATCAACAAGGCATTTTCGCCCGCAGGACTGCCGCATACTGGATGTTTTTCCCTTTTCACACCATTTTTTGTAAACCCTAGAAATGGTTGTGCGTGAAAATCCCAGTAACTGAGCAGATTGTGAAATACTCAGACCGGCCCGTCTGGCACCAACAACCATGCCACGCTCAAAATTGCTTAAATCACCTTTCTTTCCCATTCTGACATTCAGTTTGGAGTTCAGGAGATTGTCTTGACCAGGACCACACCCCTAAATGCATTGAAGCAACTGCCATGTGATTGGTTGATTAGATAATTGCATTAATGAGAAATTGAACAGGAGTTCCTAATAATCCTTTAGGTGAGTGTAGGTACACCGCTGCGAAACCAAAATGGCAAGATGTTGTCAAGATACTTACAAAATCAAGACAGCATGAACAATCGCAGAAGTCACATGTCGAAAGCAGCCACTAAACACGGTCTTGAGCTGCTCATCAAAGAACACAATTATTCTCAAATTGCTGACATTTTAAACAACAACAAGAAGAGGGATTTGAATGAAAAGGCATCTAACTTTGTATCAGAGCTTTCAGTTTTCAGATGTGATGAGTGATGTTTAGTAGTTGGGATCTTCTGTTTTGACTTTAAATAAACACACATTTGACCTAACAATTTACAGAAGATCCTCAGAATATGTCAGATAACAATGATAACATCATCCTAAAGTAAATTAGAGTAAGCCATGCCTTGTTTCATGGGATATGGGGCCTTGCATTTTATAAGCAATTGATTTGTAAAGCTTTCCATATACTATTATATGAGACCCATCATCCTCATTATGCACGGCTAGACATTATGCCCTACATTCAGTTCATCAATAGAGGCATCAATACAATTCTGCAATGTTTCCAGGCTTGTAAAAGAAGCACAGCATTTATGGAAAAGATGTACTTGTTTTACCAACTTGAACAAGGTGTCAGTCAGAGAGAGGCTACAGCTAATGGGATGTCTTTCCACATGGATTATAGGTTTTTTTTTTTCAAGAATGTGTGGACATTGGATTTTTGTAACGTTTCTACAGCGGGTTAACAAAATGGCTTTAAAAACATATTTGAAGATAAGAATAAATCCAGCGTAGACTAAGCTAATTTACTGATTTCACCATGTCTTATTAATTTGTTATCAAACTCAAGTAAATCTCAGGTATAAAGCAAGCTAAACATTTAACAGGTGAGTAAATATTAGCTGTGAATTACGTACAGTGCAAACTTTAGAGAAACCAAACAGATGAAATCTTTACTAATGCATTTTAAACACATCTTTGTATCCCTGTCACACACCAGTGATTCTCAACCTTTTTTGACTCTTTGTCCAAGACAATATTCAAAAGCCTTCCTACAAACAATGGTTCCAAAAAAGGGATTTTTTTAGTTTTGCCAAGGGCATAGAAGAACCATTTTGGTTCCCTAAAGAACCTTTAAAATGTTCTTAAACCAATTTTCTTAGTGTGAAAAACAATAATCTAAAGAAACCTTTTTCAACCATATGCCAAAGGACCTTGATTTTTTAAGCGTGTAAAGAATCAGAATCAGAATTAGCTTTATTGACAGGCATGTTTACACATACAAGGAATTTGTTTTAGTGACAGTAGCTCCACGGTGCGACAGAATGACAGCAACAGGACAGGACACAGATAATAAAAAAATAATGTACAAATATACAAAATAGACAATGTGCAAAATAGCACAAAAACAATATACAAAATAGACAATTTAGTATGTACAGGTATGTTAGGTGCAAATTTGAAATGTAATAAGTATGTGTGTTAAATAAAAATTAAAAAAAGGATGATAGTGTTGTGTGTTTCATGTTTATTGTTAAGAGTTCAAATGTTCATGAGATGGATTGCTTGAGGGAAGAAACTGTTCCTGTGTCTGGTCGTTCTGGTTCTCAGAGCTCTGTAGCGTCGACCAGACGGTAACAGTTCAAAGAGGGATTGTGCTGGATGTGAGGGGTCCAGAGTGATTTTACCAGCCCTTTTGCTCACTCTGGATGAGTACAGTTCTTGGAGAGTGGGGAGGGTTGTACCAATGATTCGCTCAGCAGTCCGGACTACCTTCTGTAGTCTTCTGAGGTCAGATTTTTATGAAGTGCAGAGGATGGATTCAATGATGGTAGAGTAGAACTGTTTCAGCAGCTCCTGTGGCAGGTTGAACTTCCTCAGCTGGTGAAGGAAGTATAACCTCTGCTGGGCCTTTTTAAGAATAGAGTCTATGGGAATGTCCCACTTCAGGTCCTGAGAGATGGTGGTGCCCAGGAACCTGAATGACTCCACTGTTGTTACAGTGCTCTTCATGATGGTGAGTGGGGGGAGAGCAGGGGGGTTTCTCCTGAAGTCCACGATCATCTCCACTGTTTTGAGCGTGTTGAGCTCCATATTAAGACAGACAGCCAGCTCTTTAACCTCCTGTCTGTAAACAGAATCGTCACCGTCCTGAATGAGGCCGATGACTGTGGTGTCATCTGCAAACTTCAGGAGCTTGACAGAGGGGTATTTAGATGTGCAGTCGTTGGTGTACAGAGAGAACGCAGCCCTGAGGAGCTCCAGTGCTGATAGTACAGGTGCTGGATGAGTATTTTCCCAGCCTCACTATCTGCTGCCTGTCTGTCAAGAAGCTGGTGATCCACTGACAGACGGAGGTGGGGACGGAGAGCTGAGTTAGTTTGGGCAGGAGGAGGTTTGGAACAGGATCCTCACATAAGTCTATCTAAAGAACCTTTCTAAAGAACCTTTAGTAATTTAGTGTAACCCACATATTAAAGGTTCTTTATCAAATAAATAAAGATGTTTATTTGGGCCCCAGCCCCCTGGTTGAGAACCACTCTTTTAAATATAATACCTTATGCTTAAATGCTTAAAAGTTTTGCAGACAAATGTATACTGTGCCCATTCATGAATTTCTTTACAAAATAAAAACGTTCATAAATCGTGCATTTTGAATGAGTTGGACTGGTTAGTGTAGGTAAAGCAGCCAACACATGCCCAGCAAATATGCAACTGGTAGACTAATAGTGGAAACAAATGTGCCATTTTTGTTACATGCAAAATAGTTTTTACCCCAAATAAACATTCCTTACAAAATTGCCTGGTTTTAACCAAAATAGATGACAGCATATTTAGTCATAAAACCCATCGTGTCTTAAACTAACAGAGGCAGAGGTTGTATTTGTCTGTGCACATGTGAGGTGATCTAACAAAAACATAAGTGCCAGGAGACTGCAGTGACATGTGGCACATCTCCCACACTCTGAACAGGTTGTAATGAGAGCCAGTGGGGTTTCATCGTAGCCTAACAACCCTTGTGTTGGTTTCTGCAAATCTGTCAGGGGTCTGTAGATTGCTGCTCTCTTGATGAATTCACATACTCCGAGTTGATTGCCTCTTCACTTTTCCAACTCCATGCTCATATACTTGAAAGTTTTGGAGCTTTGTTTTTAACTAGTAAATATGAATATAAATTTAAAAGCAGAGTGAAAAGCCTATTTTGAAGTGAATTTTAGTAAACACAACCTCAAGATAATTTGTGACATTCAAAGCTTGATTTACTGAAATGTACAAGCACTACTGAGGAACATCACGTAACAGCAGGCCAACAAAGTTTCATCATAATCAGCGTAAGACGCTCTAGGGGTGATGAAAACTTGATTCCTTGTGAAGAACACCAACAGTTTACCACCTGACAATGAATAATCCAACACTGAGATTTATTTATATTAAAGTCACATTTATTCAATACCAAACAACAGGCATCTTCACACACTGGCATCAATGCCAGAGAGAGAGAGAATTCATTCAAACCACAAAAGCAAAACTCTCCCAAACCTTAGAAATAACAGCAGTTGCAAAGCAAATTTGACTTGTAAAATGGTTGCACAATAAATGCTTTAGAGATGTGAGGACCTACAAAACCTTGACAATTGATGTGAACAATCGACAGCAAGAGAATTTGGACACTAAATCAATCTCCTGCATGAAATCCATGTTTATGGTGCTTAAAGTCTGATGTAACGTACATTTATTAATCTCACATACTCGCTTTGTAAAAGCCATCAGAGATGAGTGAGCGACCTCTCCCCTCATTGAATAAACACTTTTGGTTGACACCAAACAAGTGACCTGCTGAATTACTCATATAAATAGTTACATTTTAATACACAGTGAAAGCTGTAAATAGCAGATATCCATCTTTGAACCGCATCTTTAAATAGAGAAAGCCCACTAACAAAACTAAGCATTGTAATACTGTGCCTACACAATGATGAGGACAATTCTCCGTAAAACGCACACAATGTTAAGGGCCTTTCTAAAGTCCTTGGTCCCTCTAAACGGTGCACTGATTGTTAGTTGAAGATGACAGCTTTCCACGGTTTGCCCGTTTCGAAACGGCTGGCTGTGCAGTGGTAGAAGAGGAAAATGGCCATGCTGAAAATTTCAACTCAGTTCAGTAAGTCTGGTTGGAGGCCAGTCCTCTGAAGCACATCCTCAGGCATGCAAAACACAGGGTTCACTGGTTTGATCTGCTCATCTCCCAGCAAAGACAGACCAGCCACACCAAACAGAGTGTGGAAAGGATCCACCTGGATGGAAATATATAACACTGGTAAGAATGTACTGCAGAGACTGATAAGCTCTGTTTAAAGAATGGCAAGACCTAGAGAAACAACATGCTAAATATTTATGCATATGCAAAATTTTGTGTGACAAACTCCAAAAAGAGAGCTTACCATGTCTCCAGGTCTGTCAGCGATGCCTCCAGTCTCTTCATCCTGGCAAGCAAGAATGAAACTGCGCAGTTTTGCTTTGTCAATCCAGTGAATTCTGCCAATGATCTTCAAAGAGGCAAGAACCCACCAGGAATAGCAGACATCAGGCAGCTGAAAGGAAAAAAAATCAGAGGAAAAAATATCATTACAGTTGTGTTTGATCTCTCATAAATAATAATAATAAATTATAATAATCTAGTATTAAGTTTGGAACACATTAAATAATTTTTATTTATTTATGGTGAATCAAACCACAGATGTCACATGGATTTTAATGATGTCCTAACTACCTTTCTGGGCCTTGAATGTGTCAGTTGCGTTGCTGTCTATACAGGGTCAGAGAGCTCTCAGATTTCATCAAAATTATCTTAATTTGTGTTCAGAAGATGAATGAAGGTCTTACAGGTTTGGAACGTCATCAGGGTAAGTAATTAATGACAATTTTCATTTTTGGGTGAAGTCACTTTTTTAAATTAGTTAATATCTGATAATATCATTGATCTGAAGGGAATCTTACCTTCTCTGGTCTCCCATTCAAGCCTCCTGATGGTAACTGTCTTTCACAGAGCCACCAACCCAACAGATCTGCATTTACTTGATGAAGCTGCCCAGTGATCGATAAGAAACCTGTGCAGCAGTAAATCTGGAGACAAGGTGAGAAAAATATATGATTACAATGTATGAATACACTAAAATGGTTTAAACGTGGGCATAAAATACCTCAAACACCTCACCTGACCAGCATGGGACTCTGAACCAGGCCTACAACCAAACCCACCATCAAAGTTCATACAGGACAGCACAAACTCAACGGCCTTGTCCATGTTGATCTCATCCAACTTGCCCTACACAGAAATGTCTTGTTATATGCATTTAAAACCTTGAAAGGCTGCAAGAAACTTAAAAAAATGCAATTAAATATAACATTTGAATATAAAAGAATTCAGACCAGTAGTGCCAATGTTGCAACCGCACAAAAGGAAAACCGTGTATCTATTTCTCCTGTTAACGAAAAAGGTGAGCATTCATTAAGTCCTATAACACTTTAAATGGTTTATTCCAGTAAAGACTGAATAAATAAATAAATATACCCCATTTGTCTCCTACGAATGAGCCGTCCTGCTGCTGCAGTCCTTTAACATAGTCCACCACTTTGTCCACATCAATGACATTAATGCAATCATACAACGAAAGGATCTAAAGGGAGTAACACACGTCTTTTCACAGATTCCCACTTTTGTGTAGTCATTTTTTAGAACCATTGATTAATTATAATGATTGCCTTCTAGATTTAGTGGATTCCTGCTGACCTGTACAGCACTGAGGGTGTAGAGGAGATGAGGGTCGTGGCCGATGCTGGCGCTGATGCCTCCACAGTCATGCTGGCAGGACTTTATGAACTCTATGATCTCCTCGCGGTTCATTCGAGACAGCTGACCCATCAGGTCCATCACTGTCAGACCCCAGTAGATGCCACTCATTCTCAAGTACTCTGACAGCGTGTACTCCTGCAGGAGATGGTGCAGAAAACATGGGAATTAACCTCAGATTTTATTGCTTTTTGAAGGAAAACCATTATTTGCATTTTTGTTAGCCATTTACTTACATAGTCATCCTTCTTGGAGCCATAGGCTGCAATATAGTCTGCATGCTTGTCTAGGAGGAGCGTGTTTGGGGCATCAGGTTTAATGATCACGTCTTTAACCTGGGTCCCCTGCAAAATAAAGTTGTCAACACTTTCTGAGAATAAGCTCAAAAACCGCAGTCTAACACATTCATTTGAACCCAGACTGTAAACTGTGCTGAACTGACTGGGCGGATGACATGTGTTTGCTGCTCTAGTTCTCATCTTTTAGTGCGCGCTGTTGTTTTCTTCACAATCGCAGTAAACCGCATGCTCTTTCTTTATGAGGAATACACGATACCATACACGACTAAATAGCTATAAGAGCAATGTAGTGTATTTTACATTACCATCCTGATGGAGAAGCACGAGAGTGGACCACAGACTTCACCAGTCACACACATATTACATCATCATCACATTCCTCGAGATTTCTACGGGTGCCAGGAAAGGACAAGTTGATTCTGCAAATCGCATCTAAAAACACCGGTACATGGACCCATGAAAACCTTGCCCAATGAAGATCTGTGGACAAATTTACGTTTATTAAAAGGGCCCACGTATTTTACGCCTATGTGCGACTTACTAATGTATTTTTGCCATTAAGCAAAAAAAAAAAAACAAAAAGAAAAAAAAAGTTAACGTTCTTTGTATTCCCTCATCGTTGATTATGACAATAATATTGAAACAGCGGAGAACGTGGTTTATCTGAACTCAGTTCAATATTTTTATGAACTTTACTGTAGTCACCTTCAGGACATCCAAGATGTATATGACTTGCTCTGATGAAGTCAAACTTGAATGGCTCCGGGATGAGTACATTTTTGGTTTAATTTAGCATGACTAATATATATATATATAGGCCTACACAGTAGATATTTGGAACATTTTTAATACAATTTAAAATCTTGATTTGTGTGATTCGAAAAATATAAAAAAATAATTGCATCATTATTATACAAATTTAAGCTATTCCCTCAGAATGAACTACTGTAGCTTGGGACCAAATGCTGATTCAGTTACTAATAAACATATTTACCATAAATTAAATATTAATATTTGTTTGTTCATTATTTTTCAGTAACTTTGGTAATGGAGTTCAATGGTTGAGCTTGACAAATGCAGTTAACAATGTTTAAAATAATAAAATAAAAAGTGATTACAATGAGATAAGCACTTGTCTACCCAACATTATGTAGGTCCAAATGAAGTTACTTGTATTGGTAGAAATCGTCGCAGGGTTGCACTCAAAATGTAGGACAAAGCTAAATATTGCATTTTGTGGAGTTATTAAAATAAATAATGTTTTGGTATAAATATTTGGGCAAGAAATTACAAGTGTTTTTAAAGCAGATTTATTTTTGTTTTGAGGACGGTTACAACATGAATCTGAGGAAGAGTTGTGTAACTATGTTACTTTGTTCAGCTTTGATCAACACAAAGACAGCCAGGCATGCTGATATGACATAAGGCAACTGGAGCTCTGGGTAGGCAATTTGTGATATACAATCCTGAGAAAAAAAAAAAACATGTACAAAAGACACTCAACCAAACAGTTAACTTATGGCATTGAAGTCCTGGGTTTACAGGTTCATTGTTTGAATTTCCCAAGGTGTTCTCTTGAGATGATGAGCCTTTGAATTTGCGCAGTCCCTTCATAAATCTGTGGATGTAGACAATAAGACAGTCACATTTTAGACTCTTTACCAATTCAAATAAACAAGGTCGGGTCTACAATCCTTACCTGGTAAATCTTAGCGTCTCTCATCAGCTTCTCCACAGGATATTCACTATTGAAACCATTCCCACCAAAGATCTGGACGGCATCAGTGGCACACTGGTTTGCAATGTCTCCAGCAAAGGCCTTAGCGATCGAGGCATAGTAGGTGTTCCTGCGCCCCTGATCCACTTCCCAGGCTGATCTCTGATAGGCCATTCTGGCAAGTTCAACTTTCATAGCCATTTCAGCCAGAAGGAATGCTACAGCCTGGTGCTGGGGTCAGAAAACAAACACAGTCTTATTAACCTCATGATATCAGTTTGGGTTGTCAAACATGTCTATTGAAACAGACACTACCTCTGCAATAAATTTGCCAAAAGTCTTTCTTTCCAAAGCATACTTTGTGGCCTCTTCCAGGGCTCTCTGTGCAAGTCCTGTGGCACCTGCAGCCACCTGAAAAACATCAAGAGATGGTTTATATAATACCATGAAGAATTTGTTAACAATAATATCTGCAAAAGAACACTTACTGGTGGTCTAGTCTTGTCAAATGCACCCATGGCAATCTTGAAGCCGGCTCCTTCTCCAATCAAAACATTCTCCTTTGGGATTCTTACATCCTCAAACGTGATGCCCCTGGTGTCTGAGCATCTCTGGCCCATGTTCATTTCCTGTTGAACAAAAGAATGTAGACATAAGCAAATTGTGCAGAATCTTATAGTGAAATTAATAAAGTGTTTAAGTATTGTCTGAGTGTATCAGACTGCAGTTGTCAGCAGCTTGTACCTTTCTGCCAGGCTGGACTCCTGGGGTGTCAGCTTCAACAATAAAGCCTGTGAAAGCCTTGCTAGCAGGGCATTTGGGATCAGAATCTGTGCGGGCCAGCAGGAAGTACCTATAAATGCAAACAGAAGGATTTATAATAGCTCCAAAAGACAATTATGTGTTACGGAATAAGACTGAAGTGGTTCACCTACCAGTTTGCTTTTCCTCCATTGGTGATCCACATTTTCTGACCATTGATCACATACTCGTCTCCTTTCTTAACAGCCCGGGTCTTTATCCCAGCCACATCAGAGCCTGCTCCCGGCTCAGTCACACAGTACGCCTGTCGACACAGACATCCGCTTGTGCTTATCTAATGTGACTATGTACTGCTAAAGGGAATGCTTCATAAATCAAAAATATGAATGATTAGAAAAACGATGGCACACTTACACACATTAGTGGTTCTTCTGTCATTCTGCCCAAATATTTCTTTTTCTGGGCATCATTACCAGCAATAATGACGGGCATTTGCTGCATGAAAAAAAAAACAAAAAAAAACAAACAAAGTCAAATAAATTCTGGCATGCACAAATGACCATTTCGTTTAAATATTAAATGCACACTTTCATAAAACTACACTTACTCCCAGAGAGTTTGCCTCAATGGCTGTCTGTACTCCAGTGCAGCCAAAGGCCAGTTCTTCTGTGATGAGACAGGCATCAAATATGCCCAGACCCATTCCACCTGAAACATATAGCAAAATGCAACATGGTCAGAATTAAAGGAATGGTTGTCTTCATGTTGAACCATACTCCTATGACTTACTTTCTTCCATTAAACACAAAATGTACATTTGTGAAGTATATCTTGGGTACGCTTTTGAATACCATGAAAAGGAGGAATCATAAGGTTGCCTAGTCTCAGCCTAAAGGTATCTGCACACTGAGTCCGAAATTTTCACATGCTTTTTTTCATATTCGTAATCCTAAAAATTCGTCACGCACCGAAACCTTGCACACTGAAGGCACGGTCTCACTAGACTTTGAGCATGCTGCAACGGTCGTGATGTGACATCACGCTCTGCAGCGTCTTTTCAAAAACTTAAATTCAACACAAAACATACAATCTACTCCATTTGCCTGCAGCGCTACAGTTTTAAATTAGTTTTTTTAATTCAGATATGAGGTCATGCTGTGACGTATCGATCTGCCATTGGTCACGCTTGGTCACAAACGTTTGAGATGGTCCTCACTGCAGAACACAAGATCCAGGGGGTGTGGTTGGATCTAGATCCAACTCCTCCCACCTTACATATACCTGAACCTAAGTTACCCGTCTCCACCCCCTGATCCCTAAACCCACCCATCTCCACCCCCTAGATGTGGATCCAACCCCGTCCCCTGGATCTTTGTTCTGCAGTGAGGGGCTACTGAAACTTTTTGCATGGGCTTGCGTTTCCAGTCTGACACATTCACATGCATGGAAGTCAATGGAACGAAAAGTGCAATGTGACCGCCCCTAGAGTCCGATGCGTATTAATTAATCCGTTGCGAAAAAATTTGCAAAACACTAGCCTACTAAATGGAGTCTTCTAGCATTGAGGATGATTTTGTTGTCCTCTCGCTTCTTAAAAAAAAAATATAAATAAAAAAAAATTGGGTCCATACAATCCTGAGAGGACGGAGAGTTCCCCTTCCTTAAGGAGCAGCGGGATAATCACGGGCAATTCAAAGTTTACTTCAGGATGTCAGTGGCTCAGTTTGATGCTTTGCTAGCGATACTAGAGCCACATTAAAAAGACCACCACCAATTTCTGTGAACTCAGTGTGCAAAGATCTATATATAGTGCTTCGTGCTGCATGACGAAGTGGATGAACTTGACAATCGCCATTCGCTTGTACGGTGGCTTTGATCGCTCAAAACACCTCTCAAAATGCTTGCCACGAATGCAAAAAAACAAATTCAAACCCAATCCAAATTTTTTTTTTATAACGAACAAATTTCGGATCTTTGATTAATATTTAAATTAGTTTGATCTGAAACATTAAAGTGTGACTAACATGCAAAAAAAAAAAAAAAAAAAAAAAAAAAATCAGGAAGGGGGCCAACACTTTGTCACACCACTGTAGATACATTATCAGTCGCCGTTTACACTGAAGTTAAAATTAGAATCATTCTCACGCGAAACGACATGTTTACAAGATAGTCTTTATTGCAGAACACAAGATCCAAGGGGCAAGGTTGGATCCAGATCCAACTCCTCACGTTATGTCAATCACGTTTACACACTGCCTCCGAAATTTTTGCATAAGTTTGCAATGACCTTTAGACATTACACCTATTGACTGTTCTGTAGCATCTGATGCATTAGGTACACAAAATAGCAAATGCTTTGCGAATTTTGAAGTTATCTGATTGTTTGAATCCTACAGGACTTCCAGGAGATGTGTGTGTGTCCCATTCTTTGATGGCCCACCTGGAAACAAAGCCTTTGTAAGGCCAAACCACCTCACAAAAGAAAGCCATTCTGGACACGACATTCTTGATTAATGATTGATTGTACGCCTGCCTGTTATTGTAGGGCCATCAACTTTACATTTTCACACCCCTAAACATGACTCTGAACAGAACGAACTGTGATCGCTTTACATGTCAGTCAGATAGACAATGAAAACTGCAATGGGGTCCAGATCTTCTGCCATCAGTTTGAAGATCTGGCTACGCGAGACTATACAGTGCCAAGCTCTAAAATGCCATAAAAAAAATTAATTAAAAAAAACACCATAAAAGGGTTTCGTATGACTTGTACCTCATTTCATCTATTAACATCCTAAATGTCAGTCTGTTCCCAAGCTTTCTTATGGTTACAGATATGATCTTGTAAAGTACAAGTCATATGGACTACTTTTATGGTATAATTTCATAGAAACTAGCAATTAGTAGTACATTATTCAAATGTCTCCTTTTAAGTTTCACAAAAGAAAGTCATATAGATTTTAGAATTACATTAAGATCTTCATCTGATGACAGAATTAGAGATGCACCAATTGACCGGCCAGTGATCGGAATCGGCCGATTTTTCGCATGACCGGCCCGGTGACGGTCTGTCTCAAGTCTTGCCAATTCCAACAGTAGCCCCTCACTGCAGAACAAAGATCTAGGGGGCGGGGTTGGATCCACATCTAGGGGGTGGAGATGGGTAGGTTTAGGGGTTGAGATGGGTGGGTTTAGGTATATGTAAGGTGGGAGGAGTTGGATCTGGATCCAACCTCGCCCTCTGGATCTTGTGTTCTGCAGCGAAAACTCTCTTGTAATGATTTTAATTTCATTCAGTGTAAACGGTGACTGATAATGTATCTACAGTGGTGTGAAAAAGTGTTTGCCCCCCCCTTAAAACATAACTGTGGTTCATCACACCCGAGTTCAGTTTCTCTAGCCACACCCAGGCCTGATTACTGCCACACCTGTTCGCAATCAAGAAATCACTTAAATAGGACCTGCCTGACAAAGTTCAACATGTGGAATACTACAGACGAGAGGAGTCTGATCGGAAGATTGCGACGTGACGGCTGTTGAGCGGATTGGCAAACGGCTGGATTGTGACTGGTGTACGGATGGTAGGAACTGACGTAGATTCCGGAAGCGATCCGGAAATGGAGGATGATAGGATTGAGGAAGATAGTGGGGGAAATTCAAGTTTAGGGTGGAACATAGTTAAAACAAAGAAAAGGAAGAAAAGTCGTGATTTAATTTCAGACTCGGAAAGCGACAAGGGAAGTCAACTGGCACAAAGAAAGAAGAAGGAGTATAAAGTAATGGTAAAGTTTGCTACCGAATCCGTGAGTAACATCAACCCTTTGAAAATTACAAAAGCAATTAAAGAAAGTGTAGGGATTGTAGAGAATATAAAAACTATGAAGGATGGAAGACTGTTGTTATTTTGTAAAGATAGTAGGCAACAAAAAGCAACTTTGGGAATTAAATCATTGATCGGACATAAAATAGAATGCTCAATTCCAGAAGAGAGAAACTGGATTAGAGGTGTAATATCTGGAATTCCTTTGGATGTTTCAGATGAGATGATTAAAAGAAATGTAAAGGGAGCAGCAGTTAAGGAAGTAAGACGCTTGAAATGTTTCAGAAACCATGAGAAAACGGACAGTCTTTCAGTTATGTTGGTCTTTGATGAGATCAAATTACCAGAAAGAGTATTTTTGGGATTTGTCAGCTATGGAGTCAGATTATACATTCCTCCTCCAATAAGGTGTTTCAAATGCCAAAAATACGGACATGTGGCTGCTGTATGTAGAGGCAAACAAAGATGTGCAAGATGTGGAGGAGATCATGAGTATGGTAAATGCGGAAAAGGTAAAACCCCAAAATGCTGTAATTGTGGGGGCGAGCACAGTGCAGCTTATGGAGGTTGTGAAGTAAGGAAAGATGCAATTAAGGTTCAAAACGTGAGAATGGAAGAAGGAATATCATATGCTGAAGCACTTAAAAAAGTAAAACAAACCCCCAAAGTAAGCATAGTAGAGGAGGCCCCTGTTAGGATACAACCACAACCTAGTAAGATGCCAACACCAAGAAAAAGAATTGAATTGATTGAAGACAAAGTTTCATTTATAGCTTTTGTGGCAGAAGTGGTGAATTGTTCAGCGCAGACTGAAAGTAGATCTGAAAGGATTAAGATAATCATTAGAGCTGCAGAAAAATATTTGGAACTAAAGAACATATCAGTTGACATGATAAATGAAAGACTCGTGGTACAAACGACAAACAGTCAGACATCATGTGGGGGCTCATAATGGCTTTTGTAATCCTGCAGTGGAACGCAAGAAGTTTAATTGCAAATGGGCAAGAATTTAAGCATTTTATAGCAAATTGTGATGTAAACCCAGATATTATTTGTGTTCAGGAAACGTGGCTTAAACCACAGTTAAATTTTCTGATTAGTGGGTATGAGACAATTAGGAAAGACAGGAATAAAGGAAATGGTGGTGGAGTAGCAACATTTATTAAGCAAGGTATAGGGTTTAGGAAAGTTGAAGATAACAATGAGTATGAGGCTGTGGCAGTGGAGGTATGGGAAGGAAATCAGAGTATTAGGGTAATCAATTTTTATAATCCATGTGACAAGCTAACTAAGGATATGATGGAAAATATTGGAGGAATTGGGGATTTTAAAATGGTGTGGTGTGGTGATTTTAATGCACACAGTACTTTATGGGGGAGTTCTAATACTGATTATAATGGATTGATCATAGAAGATATGCTGGACTGGGGAGAGCTAGTATGCATTAATGATGGAAGCTACACAAGAGTTAATCTTTCTCAATGCAAATATTCTGTGTTAGATTTGACAATAGTGTCAGAAAATTTAGCTCAAAGATGTGATTGGAAAGTATTTAATGAAAGTACTATTGGTAGTGATCATTTTCCTGTTTGTAGTACAGTTGGAGTTGACTTAATAAAAACAGGTATGGAAAGAATTCCTAAGTGGAATTTTAAATCGGGGGATTGGGAGTTGTACCGAGAGATATGCCATAACAAAATGGCTGAAATTAATGATGATGTTGTGGAAGATATTGATGTTTTAAATTCAAAAATCAGTGAGGTTCTTAGGAGCACAGCAGAAGAAGTATTTGGTAGAAAGAAGGCATGTAGTAGGAGGAAAATTGTTCCATGGTGGAATGAAGAATGCAATGTGGCAATTAAAGAAAGAAACAAAATGCTTAAAAAAGTAAGAAGATCTTTTAGCTATGATGATTTTATTGTTTATAAAAAAGCTCAGGCAATTGTAAGGAGGGTTATCAGGACAGCAAAAAGAAATTATTGGAGAGAGTACTGCAATAATATTGGGGGAAACATTGAAATCAATGAGGTTTGGAATATGATTAGAAAGATGGGAGGAAAACAAAGAAATAATAGTATTCCGACGATAATTCATAATGAGGAAGTAGTTGTCTCTGATAGCAGGAAGGCAGAGATACTAGCACAAACATTTGTGAAAGTACATAGTAATGAAAATGTATCAAATGACATGATGAAGATAAGGGAACAGAGTGTGAGAAAGAATCCACATATATTGGAAGTTAAGGAGTCAACTGGAGATTCATTGGATTATGAATTAACTTTGTATGAGTTAAAAAGAGCAATGGCAGGGACTAAACAATCTTCTCCAGGTAGGGATGAGATATGCTATGAAATGATTAAGCATTTATCAGATTCTTCATTAAATGTCATTTTAAATCTTTATAATAAGGTATGGAATTCAGGAAAGCTTCCAATGGAATGGAAACATGGAGTAATTATCCCAGTAGCAAAACCAGGAAAAGATCATACGCAACCCATTAATTATAGGCCAATAGCTCTAACCTCAAATATATGTAAGATTATGGAGCGTATGGTAATGAGCAGGCTGGTTTATGTTATCGAGAGGAGGGATATCTTCTCCCCTTATCAAAGTGGCTTTAGAAAAGGGAGAAACACTATGGATTCTGTGCTGTGTTTGGAAGCTGACATAAGAAAGGCTCAGATTAATAAAGAAGTTTTGGTAGGTGTCTTTCTGGATGTTGAAAAGGCATATGATATGCTGTGGAAGGAAGGACTTTTAATTAAGCTGGATATGATGGGAATAAAAGGTAAAATGTATAACTGGGTTATGAACTTTCTGTTAAATAGAACTATTCAAGTCAGAGTGGGATGTGAGTATTCTCCGATTTATGCAATTGAGAATGGAACTCCTCAAGGAAGTGTCAGCAGTCCTATTTTGTTTAACTTAATGATCAATGACATTTTCTCTCAGATAGAACCTGGGATAGGGAAATCCTTATATGCTGATGATGCTGCAATATGGAAAAGAGGTAGGAATGTTAAGTTTGTTCAGGAAAAGGTTCAAAATGCTGTCAACTTGATAGAAAAATGGGCTAATAAATGGGGCTTTAGGCTCTCTATGGCAAAAACACAAGTAATTTGTTTTTCAAAAAACAAGACGAAACCTAATATAAATATTAAAATGTATAGAGAAACATTGGAGCAGACATCAGTTGTTAGGTTTTTAGGAGTATGGATGGACTCAAAATTAAATTTCGGAGTACATATACAGAAAATAATAGATAAATGTAAAAAAGTGATAAATATAATGAGATGTCTTGCTGGAGCTGAATGGGGAGCTAATCGGCAATCGCTCAAAAGTATTTATGTGGCACTAATTGGAGCAACTATAGATTATGGTAGCATGGTGTATAGTTCTGCCTCAAAAACTCAGCTTGCTAGGATTGAGGCAATTCAGAATCAAGCATTAAGGATATGTTGTGGAGCAATAAGATCTTCACCAGTGTCGTCACTTAATGTTGAGACGGGAGTAATGCCACTAGGAATGAGAAGGATTAAGTTAAGAATGAGGTACTGGGCAAACATAAAAGGTCAATTGGAAAATCATCCAGTTAAGAATGTTTTAAGAGACTGTTGGGAATATAACTATAAAAAACTAACAAGTTTTGGATGGTTTATTAATGAGGAGGCAAGAGAAATAATTAAAGATGTTAATATTGCTACATGTGTGGTTCTGCCAGCAATTCCTCCTTGGTTTTTTCCAATGCCTTTTGTAGATATCCAGTTACACAAAGATAAACAAAATGAGGAGAATATCCTGGATAGCGTAAAGGTACAAGATTACATAGATCATGTATATTATAGTGCCATCCAGATATATACTGATGGCTCAAAAGATCCAGATTCTGGTACAACATCTGCAGCAGTATTTATACCTCAATTTAAAGTCAACATTTTGAAAAGAACATCAGATCACATTTCAGTATTTACATCAGAATTAATAGCAATTATATTAGCATTACAGTGGGTCGAAGAAGTTCAGCCAATCAGATCAGTTATATGCACAGACTCTTTATCTGCAATTGAAAGTCTAGCAAGTGGTATTTCTACAGCTAGACAGGACTTAATTTATGAAATATTACAAAGTCTTTTTAGAATCAGACAATTGGGTATCATTATTTATTTTCTTTGGATACCAGCTCATATGGGGGTGGCAGGAAATGAAGAGGTGGATAGTTTAGCCAAACAGGCCATAAAATTTCAAGAAGTTGATATTAAAATTGCATTGAGTAAGACTGAGATAAAAAGTATAATAGCAAAGGAAATTAGGAAGAAATGGCAGAAGGAGTGGGACAGTGGAAATAAGGGTCGACATTTATACAAAATTCAAGGAACAGTTGGTTTTGAAAGAAGAAACTTTGGAAATAGGAGGAAGGATGTTATAATTTCAAGAATGCGCATTGGCCATTGTCTACTAAATCAAAGTATGGTCAGGATTGGGAAACACCAGACTGGGTATTGTGAAAAATGTAGTTCCGAAAATATGGAAACAGTAGAACATGTATTATTAAAATGTGAGGCTTATGCAAGAGAAAGATTTAAATTATTTCAAGCGTTAAGAGAAATGGAAATGGAAGTTTTTTCTATCAAAGCATTATTAGGTAATGGCCCAAAGCAATTTAAAATATATGAAGAAGTATTTAATTTCTTAAAAGACACTCATTTAAGTAACAGGATTTAGGTCACTACTACCATAACGTTATCCACACTCCAATCCAGTAGGTGGCGGGAATGCACCATTTAAGTTTGGTTTGCCAACCGCCATTAAACTTGAGAAGAAGAAGAAGAAGTTCAACATGTTGAGATCTAAAGAAATTCAGGAACAAATGAGAAAAAGTAAATTGAGATATATCAGTCTGGAAAAGGTTATAAAGCCATTTCTAAAGCTTTGGGACTCCAGCGAACCACAGTGAGAGCCATTATCCACAAGTGGCAAAAACATGGAACAGTGGTGAACCTTCCCAGGAGTGGCCGGCTGACCAAAATTACCCCAAGAGCGCAGCGACGACTCATCCAAGAGGTCACAAAAGACCCCACAACAACATCTAAAGAGCTGCAGGTCTCACTTGCTTCAGTTAAGGTCAGTGTTCATGACTCCACCATAAGAAAGAGACTGGGCAAAAATGGCCTGCATGGCAGAGTTCCAAGACAAATACCGCTGCTGAGCAAAAAGAACAAAAGCTCGTCTCAGTTTTGCCAGAAAACATCTTGATGATCCCCAAGACTTTTAGGAAAATCCTCTGTGGACTGACGAGACAAAAGTTGAACTTTTTGGAAGGTGTGTGTCCCATTACATCTGATGTAAAAGTAACAGCATTTCAGAAAAAGAACATCATACCAACAGTAAAATATGGTGGTGGTAGTGTGATGGTCTGGGGCTGTTTTGCTGCTTCAGGACCTGGAAGACTTGCTGTGACAAATGGAACCATGAATTCAGCTGTCTACCAAAAAATCCTGTAGGACAATGTCCGGCCATCTGTTCGTGACCTCAAGCTGAAGCGAACTTGGGTTCTGCAGCAGGACAATGATCCAAAACACACCAGCAAATCCACCTCTGAATGGCTGAAGAAAAACAAAATTAAGACTTTGGAGTGGCCTAGTCAAAGTCCTGACCTGAATCCTAAGCCCCTTTCACACTGCACTATTGAGTGGCATGACCTTAAGAAAGCGGTTCATGCTCGAAAACCCTCCAATGTGGCTGAATTACAACAATTCTGCCAAGATGAGTGGGCCAAAATTCCTCCACAGCGCTGTAACAGACTCATTGCAAGTTATCGCAAGCGCTTGATTGCAGTTGTTGCTGCTAAGGGTGGCCCAACCAGTTACTAGGTTCAGGGGGCAAGCACTTTTTCACACAGGGCCATGTGGGTTTGGATTTTGTTTTCCCTTCATAATAAACTTCATTCAAAAACTGCATGTTGTTTAATTGTCATCTTTGATTAATATTTAAATTTGTTTGATGATCTGAAACATTAAAGTGTGACAAACATGCAAAAAAATAAAATAAATCAGGAAGGGGGCCAACACTTTTTCACACCATTGTATGTCGTGCCAGATGAGGATCGCACAGCCTGAGTGAGGGTGTGAGAGAGACCGCACACAAAGAAACTCACAGAAGTGTATAGATGCACACTGCGGTAGAAAAAAAATACATTTACAAAATATGATTTAGATAAGCAACATTATACAGCCATGATGTTTCCCTGAATATCAATATCAACACGATTGCAATGTGACACTGATTTATACAATAGTATTTCAATAAACAAGAAGTTAAAATTAAGTGACTTAGATTTTAGACAAAATGTTTAAAGTTTTTTTGCTCAATTTCGCTGCCAAAAATAGCTCCGATCAAAGCCACAGCAGAAAGGCGTTTTGTTACTGAATGGATCCATGTTTTTGAATGAATCGAGTGAGTCAATGATTCAGTGACCCATTCACAAGGACAGTCACTTGCCTCGTTTCTGAACGAATCAGCCGTTTGAATTAATGACTCACTCATTAAAACAGACACTTGCCGCCACCTGCTGGTTGTTTAGTCATATTTAAAAGTATCATTAATGTTTTACATATTTAAAAAAAAAAATGCAATCTCATAAAATAATTTATGCATTTGAAATTTTGCAGTGTAAATGCATTTATGGCACCTCAGCTTCATCAAACTGTCTGTGTAAATACATTTAATGCCACTTCAGATGCAGCTTCTGTTTCCTCAGCAGTAGAAAGATGGAGTTTGTTAATACTAATTTCATTTGAATAGTAACAACTCTACAGTTTCTTATGCTAACTGAATTGAAACAAAGTAAGAATTTGATGTGAAAGATTACATTTAATAAGGTTAGAAAAAGACTATTTATAAACAGTGGGAAATGACATCTGTTTTGTTGCATACAGCAATTAATTTTAAGTTAACCATTTCTACCTCTTCCCAGTCACAGAGCACTTTATTTTGGGAGTTGTTTAAGTGAGAGAAAATCTGTAACTTTGTCCAGATTGGGGGAATTGTAAGGTTTAATAATTTCTTTTATTAAGCAAATAATTTTTGCATTGAAATTTGCATAGATTTTTGTTTGTATATGCCGTCAGATTCCTGATAGTTCCTAGAAAGAAAATCAGAATTGGCAAGAATCGGTATCGGCAGGTCACACTTCCAAAAAAAATTGGAATCGGCCAAGAAAATTGCAATCAGTGCATCTCAGAATAATCCTTTTTGGCATCAGACTTTAAAGTACCTACCACAGTCCTCTGGAATATGTCCATTCATTAGACCCAGCTCCCATGCTCTCTTAATGAGAGGAAATGGATACTGCAAAAAGGAAATCAAGAGTTTACATTTTTTGCAAATCTAAAAATATGCAAGTGAAAAATGGTGGACGTGGATTTAAATAACCTACTTCACCACTTCTGTCATATGACGGGGCAGCTGGGACAATCTCCTCCCTTGAAAACTTTCTTGCCACCTCCTGGAACTCTTTCTGCTGGTCAGTTAGTTCTGTTAAACCGAGGAACAGTGTTGGGATGGTCTAACAATCTCTCAGTATTTTTGAAAACACAGTGAGCAGAGGATGATAATACATACCAAAGCTGAAGCCTCCAAGAGATTCTTTCAATGGAGCAGTAGCTGCTCTGGCACTAGCTTGAGGTCCAGTACTCTGAAACCTAAGTCCGGCATGAAAACCTGCCCTCAAAACCTGTTGGACAATGATTAAATACACTTATGCAAGGAAATAACAGTTTTAAAGAAATGTCATACAGCTAACAAGGAAATGATTCAAATAATAGACAAACTTATCAATATATACACAACATGATTGCACTTAAATCACTTTTATTTTATTTAAAATTGTATAAAATAAAAATTAATAAAGTCGCATAATAAATGAGTACGTTACAATGTAACTTACATAGAGTGTGACAAAATAAGGTTAAGCACTTTTGTTTATAGACAGGGTTACAAAAGTCAAAGTGGATGTACAAGCAGGAGAGGAGCTCAAACTTTCTCAGGTTTAATTTTTCTCACTAACTGCGTAACTAGCTGTTTGAATTCAGCTTATCTAACTACCTAGCGCTAGCCTAGCCATCTCAATTTGAAAAAATAAAATTGCAAGTACGTGCAAAATAAAAATAAAAAGTTTAACAATTACGTCAATAGAAATGCTTGCTTACCTTATTAAAAATCATCGTTATTTCTTAGTGACAATACTCAGATCCTTCAATGCCCTTTCAATGTTCACCCCCAGAAAACACGAAGTACCAACCAATCACCGGCCTCGGTTTTATCACGTGATTAAGCACCGTCACTCTAGTGACTTTTACCCTACTTTTATTATTATATAACGCCAAAGATTATAAAAAAAATATATATTACATCTGGTTATCCATATTTACTTTAAAAACATCAAGAAAATTAGTCAAATTAAAGAAAATCGTGTCCTTAATGAACGAATTCATATTTTGTTAAAAAAAAGCTTTCTTCAACCTTCTTTTCTGTTTTGCAGGAAAACAGCCCACTGAATAGAAATGAGCAATTCATTCAAAGAGTATATTACTTAATTATTAATGCTATCAAATAATTAAAGAATGTATTTATAAACTTGACAAATACAATTGTATTTATAAAACATGAAAAATCTGAGGCCCCATGGAATATTGTTTAAAATTATGTTAATAATCCTTACTAGGTAGGATTTAAAAAAAAGAAAAAAGTAATTATTTAAAATGGGAAAAAATAAAATACCTTAATTCAACATATGATATGTATATTAGTGTATAATGTATAATGTTAATACTAAAATTAAAAATAAACAGAAAAAAAAATGAATTTCAATTTGAACAGTTTTATTCAATTTTAAGTGAGGGTAGTGTAACAGGAAGTGTATCCAGTAAGTTAGGGGATAAGTAAACACACATGGGCGGATCGCCCTTTAGACCGGTGGAGACACATAGCTGTCTTGACAGATGCCAGTATCCGTGAGAAAGCTCTGGCGGGAGTAACAATGCTCAACTGTATCTAGACTTTTGTCGTACGGTTCGTTTATTACACCGGATCTCAGTAAAAGCGGACAAACCGGGGAAGAAAGGGAAAGCATATGTGAGGGTAATGCTAGCTAACGGTTGTTGGTGTTGACATCCTCAGCTAGCTCTCGGCTAGCGCTCTCAAACTTGAGGAGGAGATGTCTCCGGGCGACAACCCTCACACCATCCTGGGAAGGATACGGTTTTTAAACAAGTGCATTGAATGTTTCCGAAAAAGCGAGCTTCTGCCGGAGTCCCTGTGTTACGTGCCGAAAGAGGTTTGCTACAAAATCTGTAAAGATTCATCGTCGGGCTCCGCTTCCGCGTCTTCGTCAACAGCTGGCAACTCCGGAGGCAAGAGTGTAGTGTCGGTGTGGGAAAGCCCACATCAGGCTCCACAAAAGAAATTATGCAAGTGTAACATCGAGCCCAAAAAAGGCACATGTATACGGACAACAGGGGAAGAGTACTGCAACAGCCATGGCCTGTGGGTCAAAATAAGCAAGGTATACACTGTTTGTATGAGCTGTTGTTGGGAACTGGTGTCAGAAGGTATTTTGATTGATCTGCTGTATCATTATTGCTCTCTGAATATACAGGACTTCCTGGTCCGTGACGTCACGGCATGTAGAGAGAGAGAGAGAGAGAGAGAGTGTGTGTGTGTGTGTGTGTGTGTGTGTGTGTGTGTGTGGGTGCTCTCAGAAGTTTCTACTCTTCTGATCAATGGGCATTCAAATGTGAGTCAGCCTGTTTTGTTTGACACCGTGCTTGTTTGACTGTTCTGACCATCACAGGAGCAGCTGGAGGAGTATCGTGCTGGTCTGGACATAGAAGAGGGCTGGATCCTGGTGTGTAAACACACAGAAGGTGGAGACAGGCTTGTGCCGGTGGAATCTCCAGACACTGTCAGCCGCCAGCAGCAGCTGTTTGGATATGACCACAAGCCGTGTAGCAGGTCATTGGCCACCGTTCTCTAATTCACTGATCCATGATGTACATAACTTCAGTTTATTGAACCGTATATTTGTGAGCAACGTGTTGGGAGCTAAACGTTCAAAAGTCTGTGGTTAGGTTTTTTTTTTTTTTTTAAAGGAATTACTAATTTTATTCAGTAAGGATGGAAAAGCTGATCAATAGTTGCATTAAAGAAGTTTATAATTGTACAAAATATTTCTGTTTCAAATATGCTGTTCTTGTGAACTTTCATTCATCAAAGAATCATTAACAAAAGGATCAGGGTTTCCACAAAATATTAAACTGTTTTCAATATTGGAAATAATAAGAAAAGTGACTTGAGCACCAAATTAGCATATTCAAATCATTTCTGAAGGATCGTGTGACACTGGACTAATGGCTGCTGAAAATTCTGCTTTGCCAACCCAGGAATTATTAAAACACATTTTTTTTAAACAATTTTTTTACAGCTATTGTTAATTGTAATAATATTTTACAACATTACTGTTTTACTGTTTAAAAAAAAAAAGTCCTACAGAGTGCAAATCTTTGAACAGTTGTATTTGCTTTATAGCAGACAATGGTTTGCTGTCTTAAGGTAACACCTCAATCAATTATTTAAAAAAAATGATCTGCCTTTAAAATTGAACTGGCCGGTCTGACATATTTAGCTTAGTATCACAGTCTGTGTGAAACATGTCTATTAACATAATATAAAAGTTTTGATTGTAAATAACTGTATCCTGACAGTTCACTGGATGTAAGTACCAACTTTTTACCTGAATGGTTTTGTAGGTGGGAGCAGGTGGTGGATGTGGAAAACTCCTTACACATGGGTGCCAAACCCAAGGTGGCAGAGCCGGACGAGGTCGCTGTTCGCAAACTGAGGTGAGTGGATGCTTTGACACACAAAATTAAAGGAAAAAATTTGCATATTTGCACCACATGACTTGTATTTGGTGAACAACAAAAAACATGCTTATCCTAGCAGAGGTGTATCCAACTCATTGCATATACAGGATGAATTGCATTAATAAATTAATAGATCTGGAAAAAAATGAGCATGATGGTATTGTCCTGGATTTGTCTTTGATGGACTTATGCAAACTCTGTCTTCCAGGTATGTACCTCCTACATGGATGTTTGAATGTGATGAGGACCTAGTACACTACTTCTATGACCACATTGGGAAAGAAGATGAAAACCTTGGCAGCGTGAAGCAATGCGTGACCAGCATTGATGTGTCTTCTAGTTCGGTATGTGAGGGCTTGGTATTATTCTACATTATATTGAAGAGCAGAGAGCCGTAAACAGATAGTATCAGGTGTTCTAGACTAGTAAGTGAGTTTTTCTGTTTGAAGGAGGACCCCAGTGGTGGTGCAAGCTGCCTGACAGATGGAGATACTGAGACCTACTGGGAGAGCGATGGCATGCAGGGACAGCACTGGATCCGGCTGCACATGAAGAGAGGCACTGTGGTCAAGTAAGGAAAGCTGATCTGCTAGTCACCTTTGGGACTGACTGTCTGAACTGTCATTTTGCGAGTGAAATCAGATCTGATCATTCAGACTGAGATACATTCCACAAAATCTGATTTTTATTTAATTTCAAACCTTATTATGTGTTTTTTTGCTAATCGGACTGCAGAAAACTGTGCCAGATTTCATTCAGATTAAAAAAGATGATCAGAAACAAAACAAATTCTTTTATTTTCTCTTCTTTTAGCAAACTGATATTAACAGTTGACTCAACAGATGATAACTACATGCCCAAAAGAGTGACTGTATATGGTGGAGAGGGAGATAATCTCAAGAAATACAGTGATGTAACAATAGATGAGTAAGTCATTTGTTTATTATTATTTAAAGCCTAACAAACATTTTTGGTGCAATATTTTGTTTGGAAAGTATGCTTGGGATATTTTCTTTTAAAATAAATGCCACTTTGCTTTTTAATGTGATAACATTCATGCATTTTTAAGTGTGGTTTAAAAGTCTAATTACTTTTTAGGGCCAGTTACCATTTTATATGTATAAGCTGTTGTTGAAGCACTATTTTCAAGTTATAAATATGTAAAGGTTATATAAGATTCTGAATATTGCAACACTATGGCTTTATTTCTATCACAGCAACTTAATTGGAGAGGTTTGTGTTCTGGAGGACATGACATCACATTTGCCTGTCATAGAGATCAGGATTGAGGAATGCAGAGGTAAGATTTACCTGACATGACATGCGCTGTCATTTGAAAGAGAAAGCCAGACTCCTGACCAGTCATCTTGATTTATGTTTATTTTCTGTAATTATATTTTGCTGTAGATGAGGGAATCGATGTAAGGATCAGGAGTCTAAAGATCAAATCGTCCTGCGAGCGTGACTTGGGCCTGAATGCAGACGTATTCCAGTCTCCGAACTTAGTGCGCTACCCGAGGTTGGAGGGCACACCCCCTGATATCCTCTATCGCCGCGCATTGGTCATTCAGAGGTAACGCCCAGCAATATGCGACTTAAAGGTGAAATAGGTGATTGTCTTCAGAAAAATGTTTTGTTATTCTGGTTGAAAGTCTCTTCACATCCTCATAGCAATCATTAAGTTAAGTGGTCTAAATGTATTTATATATTCTGTGGAAGGTGTAGGGCCGAGAAATGTTCGTCCAATCAAAACGCTCGGTCTGAGCATTTTAATTGGCTTTCCTACCTGCCTGTCAACATATGTATTTGCATACCTCTGCACACCCTGTTTGCGCAGATACAAAATGTCATCAGCGCGTTCACGTACGCTCTTTTTGCACCTTTAATAAACTCATTGTATTTTGTGTCTAGGTTCATCACACTCCTGGACAGTCTGTTGCCTCATTTGGTGCCTGCATGGGACTACAGCCTTGGAACATTCAACCAGATCAAAGTTAGTATTCTTGTATTCTAGCAAGAATAGCATTCTTTACACCTTCAGGGAGTAGTTTGTGTAGCTGTGTACATGTTGTCGTCTTTCACATCAGTTACTTAAATTATCAACGTGAAATTTGTACTTTCTGCCCCACTTCTTCCCTTGTCTGCCATTGCCATCAGGAATTTATGTGCCGAACTCTTTTTTTTTTTTTTCTCTGTTTCTTCAAATGTTGTGCTGCTCTTAAGAGCATAAAGCAGTTCCTGCTGCTGTCCAAGCGTCGCTCTCCCCTCATCACCCAGTGCCTGAAGGACTCAGAGACCAGTAAGCCTAACTTCATGCCCCGCCTTTACATCAACCGTCGCCTTGCCATGGAGCACCGTGACAATCCCACTCTGGACCCCACGAGTAAAAATGCTGTCTTCACTCAGGTAGTCCACGAAACAAGTGTCAATTGTTTTACAAAATCCATTGTTCTGTGGTTGCACTACTGTTCAAAAGTTGGTCACAATTTTTTTTTATTTTAAGAAATAAAGGCTGTATTGTTCAGCAAGAACAAATTAAATTGATAAGAAGTGGCAGTGAAGACATTTTATAAAAAATATTACAAAAGACTTCTATTTAAAATAAATGCTGTTTTCTCTATTCATCACAGAATCCTGAAAAATTATTTCCACCAAAATATTAAGCAGCACAACTGTTCTCAACATTGATGATAATAAGAAATGTTTCTTGACCACTGAATCAGTGTATTAGAATAATTTTTTGAAGGATCATGTGACACTTGACTAGAGTAATGGCTGCAGAATATTCAACTTTGTCATCACAGAATTAAATTACATTTTAAAATCTATTCAATATGATAAGTTATTTAAAATTATAATAATATTTCACAATATTACTGCTTTTAGTGGGGTTTTTTTTAACATAAATACAGCCTTGGTGAGCTAAAAAATTAAAAAATCTTCTCGACCACAAACATTTGAAGGGTGATGTACAGTGAATATTCCTTGTTGTTTATGCAGGTGTATGAGGGTCTGAAGCCATCTGACAAGTATGAAAAGACTCTGGACTACAGGTAGTCTTTTTATTTTTTTAAGAATTCCAGTTGTTCTATACCACAGCCATATCACCCTGCAGCCCAAGACTGGTTGCCCACTGAAGCTAAGCAGGGTTGAGCCTGGTCAGTACCTGGATGGGAGACCTCCTGGGAAAACTAGGTTGCTGTTGGAAGAGGTGTTAGTGAGGCCAGCAGGGGGTGCTCATCCTGTGGTCTGTGTGGGTCCTAATGCCCCATTAGTGACGGGGACACTCCCAAGTGGATGCTGCACACTGGTGGCGGTTTGAGGAGAGACCCCCCACATGATTGTAAAGCACTTTGGGTGTATAGCAATACACAATAATGCACTATATAAATGCATCATTCATTCATTCATTCATAGTACTTACTGTTTTTAAATGCCAAAATGCATAACACATTAGTTATGATTGAAACTATCACTTTATTATACTTATTATACACGCAAATATTTTTCTCTTTCTTACAGGTGGCCAGCACGATATGACCAATGGTGGGAGTGTAAATTCATTGCAGAAGGCATCATCGATCAAGGTCATATAGAGATTCCTCGCACCCACAATAATCCTCATGTCTGCAATAAGACACCGTATCCTCACCTGAGGTTTCTGTCTTCTAGGCGGTGGTTTTCGAGACAGCCTGGCAGACATGTCTGAAGAGCTTTGTCCCAGCTCATCAGAGTGCTCCATGCCACTTCCATTCTTCACACGAACTTCTAACCAGGTAACAACAAACTTGACAGATGCACTGTCATTATCTTTATATAGTCCATTGCATTGGAGCTGACTCTAATTTAACTGACAAGGTAGTTATTAACTTATATAATGATTAAACTCGTTTTGGATCAGGGGGCTGGAGAGGCCAGAGACTTCTATGTGCCAAATCCTTCATGCCGAGAATTCCACAAATTTGAGTGGATTGGGCAGCTAATGGGTGCAGCTCTTCGTGGAAAAGACTTTCTGGTGAGTGCTGGTCTTGTTGTGTAATTGTATTGGGATTTTAGTGTTAACTGAACATTCTGTAGAGAATGAGATTTCATAATATTTATTCTTTAGGTTCTGGCTTTACCAGGGTTGGTGTGGAAGCAGCTGATTGGAGAAGCTGTCAGCTGGACTAAAGACTTTCCTGCAGTAGATTCAGTACTGGTAAGAAGCCCAAACATCACTCCCTCAGTCCTATCTTTGCATATTGATGCTGAACACTCTTTGGCCAGATGAGAACTGGACGGTCGATTGAGCCTGGTTTCTCACCTAATGGACTTTGGGTTCTCTGCCACAGTCTTCTTTGGCTTGCTTAGTTGGGGATTAAAAGACAATGATTATTCAGTTGAATTATCTTGACTGCTCTGACACTATAAGATGAGAACAAAACTGAGCTGAATTATGACACTATTGTCTTGTGTAGAGCTGCTTTATACCTGAATCAAAATCATTTGTACTGAAAAAACAGCTAAAGGTGACTTGATTTAACCAACATGTAATCGGTGGAACTGATGAAACATGATTCCTTAGGTGAAGTTGCTGGAGGCTATGGAGCATATGGACAAAGAGACATTTGATTTTAAATTCGGCCAGGAGCTTGTGTACACCACACCCCTGAGTGACGGGCAGCTGGTGGAGCTGATCCCAGGAGGCAGTGGAGTGGTGGTCCGATATGAAGACCGCATGGAGTTCATACGCCTGGTTCAGAAATCCAGACTAGAAGAGAGCAGGGAACAGGTAATACTACATTACAAAGTATATTGAGACTACTATAATTGGGATCAACAGATAAAGTTTTTTTGTTTTGTTTTTTCTTCTAAGCATATAGTTTTTTCGATCAGTCCGTAAAATTCTGTGCTGTTTTTCTGCACCACAGATTGCTGCCATGCAGGCAGGACTGGTGAAAGTGGTGCCGCAAGCTGTGCTTGATCTCCTGACATGGCAAGAAGTGGAGAAGAAAGTGTGTGGAGACCCAGAGATCACAGTGGAGGCCCTTAAACGCCTCAGTGAGTCATACAGCAGCTGACATGAGCATTAAATAATTGATATTCTCTGCCTCAGCATGAATTCTTCAAGGCATTGAACCAAATAGTGGATGAAACTGAAAATATTACAGCTCTGTACTGCAGTTATTCTCAACTTGTTTTACTTTAGGTCCCAAATTTAAATTGAATTTCAAGTGGCACATGACCAAAATAGTTTGTTTTGCTAGGATTTTATGTCAGTGTTTGCTAATGTAATGCATGTATACTAATATGAAGTGTTAAAATGTTTTTTACTTTATATCAGCACGCTATGAAGACTTGGAACAAACGGATGTCAGAGTGCAGTACTTATGGGAGGCCCTGATGAACTTCACCAATGGTTAGTGAGGATCCTTGGTGTACGTGAAACAACTTTTTGTAATAATAAGCAAAAAGTATGTTTTTATAAAATAATATAAAATAATTTTTGATTTATGTACACTTTTACCAGAGGATCGCAGCAGGTTTTTGAGGTTTGTGACTGGCAGAAGTCGTCTTCCTGCTCCAATTTATATCTTCCCTGACAAACAAGGGTGAGTTATGGAGAAAATAACACTGAGATCACATGCGTTTAGGATGTGGTCTGAATGAACATTAAACAAATGCATTTTTGTCTAGATCCGAAACCACAGATGCACTTCCTCAATCTTCCACATGTTCCAGCACCCTTTATCTACCCAAATACCAAAGGTCTGTTTATGTAATATAATATTTATGTGAGCAGTTGGTCTTTTCTGATGCATGATAACTAATTAAATTGTCCCTTTTTTACTGCTTTGTAATCCGCAGTGCTAAAGTTTGTGAAGAGAAGCTTCGCTATGCTGCATATAATTGTGTGGCCATCGATACAGACATGAGCCCTTGGGAGGAGTGACCTGATTTTGTCATGTTTATGAATTTTACATACTGGGATTTTGGCATAAATGAACTGCAGCCTTCAGCACCGTGCACATGACCATACCTACACTATTGCCAATTACATCTGTACAGTATAAATAAATATGTGATAAACAATACCTGGTTTGTAATTCTTTCAAGCTTACAAATCAATAAAGTCTGAGACCACTCAGGACAATTTCTATTTAGAATTTTTATTTTCTATTGTAATACAAAATTTTATATGAATTTGAGAAATGTTGTCACCCTTTTGCTTTACTGACCGCAGCACTCGAGCGACATGAACTTCATTAGTGTCCCCAATTACAGCCATGTTTTTTTTTTTTTTTTCCTGAGGTGAATGTTGTTTCTTCTAGGCTGGATGTCAGTTAACTGGCGCACTGTCACGTAGGTGGCTTCTCTGAAAAGAATGCTGTTCATAGGCTTGTTATGAGCAATATCAAAGAAGACGTTCTGTTAAAATGCTATATACACAAACCTAAGTACTTGAGAGTGAAGCCTTGGTTTTGTATATTTTACGACTGTCTTATACAAAAACCCTCAAAATGAAAAAAAAAAACATGCAATAAAATGCCATAATGGGAGAATATGAATATTATTTACAAGAAATGCCCTGACCCTTTTCTGTTATGCACTTAAATCTACTCTTGCAAAAATATATATTCTTGTTGCCAAGTTGTTTGTAGGAAACGTTCAATAAAAAAGAAACAAGCAACAATCAAACAATTAATCATTATTTAAAAGATGCTTGAAATCGATTTACAGTACACTATATAGGACCTTGGGAGCGGAAAATTAGTGACTTGAATTCTTAAATATGTCGTATGCTTAAAATGAATATTTTTCTAAGTGTAAAACACTGGAAAAGCCATAACTGCTAAACGCGTGGAGGCAGTGAAGTGTTTCGCCTCTGAGCTACTCTCGCGATTTCTCCAGGTATTCTCGCGATATGTGGTTGCTTGAAACCCGCCCATGAGCCTTTGCGAGCCCTCTTTCTAGCCGGCGCCTGAGAATGGGTACGTGTTTTCAGATTGTGGTCGCTGGAACAATCCGTCTTCATCTGCGCTATCCGATGATGCTTTTATTTGAACTCACTCAGTGCTATATCACAAAGGTAGATTTCAAGCGATATAGTGGCAAATTGGACGATTCAGTGCCTTTAAAAACGTTTTAACGAGAAGCGATGGGGAAAGTGTCTGGAGACATTGCTCAAGATGGCTGCGCGCATGGGGTACTAGACTCTCAAACAGCGTTACGAGTGCTAATAAGGCTGGTAGTTATACCCCGATGGGTGCACCACGCGGATTTATTCGTAGAAGTATGATTTTGTGGTTGAGAAGAGTAATTTAGATGAGAAAATAGTTAGCACCAGAGGCTAAATGGGTAGTAAATGCATGTCAATCACTGGAGGCTGCATGGCCTGCTAAAGAGCTGAAAACTATGGCTATGTAACGTTAGTTTGTAAATGTTAAGCAATTGTCGTTTGATCAATATTTCTCGACACACACTGGGTTTTAACTAACTTTTCCAATGTATTTGTGAAGGTAGAGCTAATAACGTGTGAACTGTTAGCTTTTGGCTAATGCAATCACGAATCTGCTGTTTGACACATTTTGCTGTTAAAGGGACACTTAACGTTACACAACAAATCAGATGTGTGCTCACCCTCGTTCCAGACCTGGATGATTGTCTTCCATGGTGCACAAAAGTAGATCTTAGGCACGTTAACTGATTGTGTTCTATGGAGTAAGTTGTACAGGTGTGGAACAACACGAGGGCAAGTAAATAATTTGGGGTTAAGCTTGAGTGTGCATGATGAGTCCAATTGCGGAATCCGATTTTCCATGTGGATACACCTTGGAGAACTGAACACTCAAGTATGTGGTGGAAGGGAATGGTTTAATTTCATTAAGATTTGTTACTAATGCATTGCAATCTTTACACTACACTAAAGGTATCTCCAGGGACAACTGGCACAAACGCCGCAAGACTGGTGGCAAACGCAAGCCCGTCCACAAGAAAAGGAAATATGAGCTCGGGCGTCCTCCCGCAAACACCAAGGTAAATCTAACTTAAATGTATTTTGCTATCAGAATCAATATCTCTTTGCGACAATGTGGGTGATGAAAACATGTCCTTAGGTTGATCATTGTTGGCCGTTTTGGTCAAAACCTTTGACCTCCCAATGTTAGGATTAGTCATAGTTACACTGACACATGGCCGAGCTCAAAATATGTCTTCATTGGGCTGTCACATTTTATATAACCACATTTTTATG
This sequence comes from Barbus barbus, assembly GCF_936440315.1. Classification (NCBI taxonomy): domain Eukaryota; kingdom Metazoa; phylum Chordata; class Actinopteri; order Cypriniformes; family Cyprinidae; genus Barbus; species Barbus barbus. Next base: position 16,761,079 of record NC_136743.1, on the reverse strand, counting down.
GCTCTCCATAGATTGGACCTCGCCGCATCCACACAGTAAGAGTCCGTGGTGGAAACAAGAAATACCGTGCCTTGAGGCTCGATGTGGGCAACTTCTCATGGGGCTCGGAATGTAGGTATCTGATAAATGTTTTTGTGCTGCTTGTATAGGTGTAGCTCTTTCAATGAAGATAATCTGTCCAGTTCTGCTACTGAATGTGCTTGATGGATATCATTTAGTTCTCTGAGAAAGACCCGTTCAACCTTTAATGCATTTTTGCTGAGCTTTTATTGGATGTTTCATTAGAGGCGGTTTTAATGACATTTCAGGCTGTACCCGCAAGACCAGGATCATTGATGTGGTCTACAACGCCTCTAACAATGAGCTGGTGAGAACCAAGACCCTGGTCAAGAACTGCGTTGTTCTTGTGGACAGCACTCCCTACAGACAGTGGTATGAGTCTCACTACACTCTTCCACTTGGCAGGAAGAAGGGTGCCAAGCTGGTAAGTTCAGTTTTCTTTATTAAATTGTTGGGTCTCAGTAGTGGTCTTTCTTTGATGATAACATTGTCCAGTTCTGCTACTGAATGAAAGTGATGCAGTTTAAGACTCTGAGGAAGGCTTGTAGCTTATAAAATCTGTTTATCAAAAACATGCACTGTAATCAGTAAATTGCTAATTATCATTTGATTTGTCAATCCAGACCCCTGAGGAAGAGGAAATCCTGAACAAGAAGAGGTCGAAAAAGGTCCAAAAGAAGTTCGATGAGCGCAAAAAGAACAGCCAGATCAGTCCTCTGTTGGAGGAGCAGTTTCTGCAGGCCAGGAGCTTGTGTACACCACACCCCTGAGTGACGGGCAGCTGGTGGAGCTGATCCCAGGAGGCAGTGGAGTGGTGGTCCGATATGAAGACCGCATGGAGTTCATACGCCTGGTTCAGAAATCCAGACTAGAAGAGAGCAGGGAACAGGTAATACTACATTACAAAGTATATTGAGACTACTATAATTGGGATCAACAGATAAAGTTTTTTTTGTTTTGTTTTTTCTTCTAAGCATATAGTTTTTTCGATCAGTCCGTAAAATTCTGTGCTGTTTTTCTGCACCACAGATTGCTGCCATGCAGGCAGGACTGGTGAAAGTGGTGCCGCAAGCTGTGCTTGATCTCCTGACATGGCAAGAAGTGGAGAAGAAAGTGTGTGGAGACCCAGAGATCACAGTGGAGGCCCTTAAACGCCTCAGTGAGTCATACAGCAGCTGACATGAGCATTAAATAATTGATATTCTCTGCCTCAGCATGAATTCTTCAAGGCATTGAACCAAATAGTGGATGAAACTGAAAATATTACAGCTCTGTACTGCAGTTATTCTCAACTTGTTTTACTTTAGGTCCCAAATTTAAATTGAATTTCAAGTGGCACATGACCAAAATAGTTTGTTTTGCTTGGATTTTATGTCAGTGTTTGCTAATGTAATGCATGTATACTAATATGAAGTGTTAAAATGTTTTTTACTTTATATCAGCACGCTATGAAGACTTGGAACAAACGGATGTCAGAGTGCAGTACTTATGGGAGGCCCTGATGAACTTCACCAATGGTTAGTGAGGATCCTTGGTGTACGTGAAACAACTTTTTGTAATAATAAGCAAAAAGTATTTTTTATAAAATAATATAAAATAATTTTTGATTTATGTACACTTTTACCAGAGGATCGCAGCAGGTTTTTGAGGTTTGTGACTGGCAGAAGTCGTCTTCCTGCTCCAATTTATATCTTCCCTGACAAACAAGGGTGAGTTATGGAGAAAATAACACTGAGATCACATGCGTTTAGGATGTGGTCTGAATGAACATTAAACAAATGCATTTTTGTCTAGATCCGAAACCACAGATGCACTTCCTCAATCTTCCACGTGTTCCAGCACCCTTTATCTACCCAAATACCAAAGGTCTGTTTATGTAATATAATATTTATGTGAGCAGTTGGTCTTTTCTGATGCATGATAACTAATTAAATTGTCCCTTTTTTACTGCTTTGTAATCCGCAGTGCTAAAGTTTGTGAAGAGAAGCTTCGCTATGCTGCATATAATTGTGTGGCCATCGATACAGACATGAGCCCTTGGGAGGAGTGACCTGATTTTGTCATGTTTATGAATTTTACATACTGGGATTTTGGCATAAATGAACTGCAGCCTTCAGCACCGTGCACATGACCATACCTACACTATTGCCAATTACATCTGTACAGTATAAATAAATATGTGATAAACAATACCTGGTTTGTAATTCTTTCAAGCTTACAAATCAATAAAGTCTGAGACCACTCAGGACAATTTCTATTTAGAATTTTTATTTTCTATTGTAATACAAAATTTTATATGAATTTGAGAAATGTTGTCACCCTTTTGCTTTACTGACCGCAGCACTCGAGCGACATGAACTTCATTAGTGTCCCCAATTACAGCCATGTTTTTTTTTTTTCCTGAGGTGAATGTTGTTTCTTCTAGGCTGGATGTCAGTTAACTGGCGCACTGTCACGTAGGTGGCTTCTCTGAAAAGAATGCTGTTCATAGGCTTGTTATGAGCAATATCAAAGAAGACGTTCTGTTAAAATGTTATATACACAAACCTAAGTACTTGAGAGTGAAGCCTTGGTTTTGTATATTTTACGACTGTCTTATACAAAAACCCTCAAAATGAAAAAAAAAACCATGCAATAAAATGCCATAATGGGAGAATATGAATATTATTTACAAAAAATGCCCAGACCCTTTTCTGTTATGCACTTAAATCTACTCTTGCAAAAATATATATTCTTGTTGCCAAGTTGTTTGTAGGAAACGTTCAATAAAAAAGAAACAAGCAACAATCAAACAATTAATCATTATTTAAAAGATGCTTGAAATCGATTTACAGTACACTATATAGGACCTTGGGTGCGGAAAATTAGTGACTTGAATTCTTAAATATGTCGTATGCTTAAAATGAATATTTTTCTAAGTGTAAAACACTGGAAAAGCCATAACTGCTAAACGCGTGGAGGCAGTGAAGTGCTTCGCCTCTGAGCTACTCTCGCGATTTCTCCAGGTATTCTCGCGATATGTGGTTGCTTGAAACCCGCCCATGAGCCTTTGCGAGCCCTCTTTCTAGCCGGCGCCTGAGAATGGGTACGTGTTTTCAGATTGTGGTCGCTGGAACAATCCGTCTTCATCTGCGCTATCCGATGATGCTTTTATTTGAACTCACTCAGTGCTATATCACAAAGGTAGATTTCAAGCCATATAGTGGCAAATTGGACGATTCAGTGCCTTTAAAAACGTTTTAACGAGAAGCGATGGGGAAAGTGTCTGGAGACATTGCTCAAGATGGCTGCGCGCATGGGGTACTAGACTCTCAAACAGCGTTACGAGTGCTAATAAGGCTGGTAGTTATACCCCGATGGGTGCACCACGCGGATTTATTCGTAGAAGTATGATTTTGTGGTTGAGAAGAGTAATTTAGATGAGAAAATAGTTAGCACCAGAGGCTAAATGGGTAGTAAATGCATGTCAATCACTGGAGGCTGCATGGCCTGCTAAAGAGCTGAAAACTATGGCTATGTAACGTTAGTTTGTAAATGTTAAGCAATTGTCGTTTGATCAATATTTCTCGACACACACTGGGTTTTAACTAACTTTTCCAATGTATTTGTGAAGGTAGAGCTAATAACGTGTGAACTGTTAGCTTTTGGCTAATGCAATCACGAATCTGCTGTTTGACACATTTTGCTGTTAAAGGGACACTTAACGTTACACAACAAATCAGATGTGTGCTCACCCTCGTTCCAGACCTGGATGATTGTCTTCCATGGTGCACAAAAGTAGATCTTAGGCACGTTAACTGATTGTGTTCTATGGAGTAAGTTGTACAGGTGTGGAACAACACGAGGGCAAGTAAATAATTTGGGGTTAAGCTTGAGTGTGCATGATGAGTCCAATTGCGGAATCCGATTTTCCATGTGGATACACCTTGGAGAACTGAACACTCAAGTATGTGGTGGAAGGGAATGGTTTAATTTCATTAAGATTTGTTACTAATGCATTGCAATCTTTACACTACACTAAAGGTATCTCCAGGGACAACTGGCACAAACGCCGCAAGACTGGTGGCAAACGCAAGCCCGTCCACAAGAAAAGGAAATATGAGCTCGGGCGTCCTCCCGCAAACACCAAGGTAAATCTAACTTAAATGTATTTTGCTATCAGAATCAATATCTCTTTGCGACAATGTGGGTGATGAAAACATGTCCTTAGGTTGATCATTGTTGGCCGTTTTGGTCAAAACCTTTGACCTCCCAATGTTAGGATTAGTCATAGTTACACTGACACATGGCCGAGCTCAAAATATGTCTTCATTGGGCTGTCACATTTTATATAACCACATTTTTATGGCTCTCCATAGATTGGACCTCGCCGCATCCACACAGTAAGAGTCCGTGGTGGAAACAAGAAATACCGTGCCTTGAGGCTCGATGTGGGCAACTTCTCATGGGGCTCGGAATGTAGGTATCTGATAAATGTTTTTGTGCTGCTTGTATAGGTGTAGCTCTTTCAATGAAGATAATCTGTCCAGTTCTGCTACTGAATGTGCTTGATGGATATCATTTAGTTCTCTGAGAAAGACCCGTTCAACCTTTAATGCATTTTTGCTGAGCTTTTATTGGATGTTTCATTAGAGGCGGTTTTAATGACATTTCAGGCTGTACCCGCAAGACCAGGATCATTGATGTGGTCTACAATGCCTCTAACAATGAGCTGGTGAGAACCAAGACCCTGGTCAAGAACTGCGTTGTTCTTGTGGACAGCACTCCCTACAGACAGTGGTATGAGTCTCACTACACTCTTCCACTTGGCAGGAAGAAGGGTGCCAAGCTGGTAAGTTCAATCAGTTTTCTTTATTAAATTGTTGGGTCTCAGTAGTGGTCTTTCTTTGATGATAACATTGTCCAGTTCTGCTACTGAATGAAAGTGATGCAGTTTAAGACTCTGAGGAAGGCTTGTAGCTTATAAAATCTGTTTATCAAAAACATGCACTGTAATCAGTAAATTGCTAATTATCATTTGATTTGTCAATCCAGACCCCTGAGGAAGAGGAAATCCTGAACAAGAAGAGGTCGAAAAAGGTCCAAAAGAAGTTCGATGAGCGCAAAAAGAACAGCAAGATCAGTCCTCTGTTGGAGGAGCAGTTCCTGCAGGGGAAACTTCTTGGTAAGTTGTGTTTTAAGGTCTCAATGTGACATTGATGTGATTGTGATGAAACTTTAACCAGTTCTGCTACTGACACAACAGTGCTGAAGTTATACCATTTCTGATTACCACTGAAATGCTGCCTGCCGCAACACCACCCTATCAGTTTGTGTTCTTAATCTATGGTTTTGTTTCTCCTCAGCCTGCATTGCCTCCAGACCAGGACAGTGTGGCAGGGCTGATGGCTACATCCTTGAGGGCAAAGAACTGGAGTTTTACCTGAGGAAGATTAAAGCCAAGAAAGGCAAATAAATGTACAGCGCTCTTTGATACCATTAAAGAAAATGCCCCAACTCAGCATGTCGCTGCGGTTCTCATTTCATACCACAGTTTAGTTGTCTTGCAAAAGCTTTTGATTAGAAAGTTGGTTTAGCTGAGAAGATACTCGCTTGTGACATCCTGAAGTAATTGTTTCTGGTGTGCACTGGTGTTGCAAATGACTCTAATTTCCATCCTACATTCATTTTATTGAAAGGAGGATTGAGAAAGTTGAGCAGCTGCTTTTGTTCTGCATTAACTGGTTATAACCTCCTAGAAAAAGACAAGTGCTAAAGTGCTCTTAATTTTCTGTATGAAGTAGTCATTGCAATACTTGTGTACATTTCTTAAATCAATTAATCTCTGCATGTAATATCCAACGTGTTTCATTTTGAATGGTAAGCATTGGAAAGTAATGGCTTCCTAAAAATAAGATTCCAATAGATATTTTATATATAAAGTAAAAACAATATTGTCATATCTTCAAACATAATTTATTCCCTGATGGCAATACTGAATGTTTAGCCATCATTCCTCAGTTTTCACATGATCCTTCAAAAATCATTTTAATACGATGATTTGGAAACATTTCTTATTAATGATATCAACAGTTGCACAGCTCAATATTTTTGTGGAAACAGTGATGGATGATTTTTTTTAGATTCTTTAAAAGAACAATTTTAGAAATCATTAAAATAACCTTATTTTAAGGTTTGTTACATGTACTTATAAGAACAATACACTGTGTATAATTACAAGCCTAACCCTAGCCATGTACATGTAATTAATATTACTCAGTACTTAAATATTACATTGTAGCAAGAACACCTAAAAATAAATTGTATCCAATTTCTTTACTGTCACTTGAACAATTTAATGCACCTTTAATGAATAAAATAGTTTCAAGATTGTAAGCAGGGATGAGGTTTCTTCTCTAAGAAACCCCCCCCCCCCCCCCCCCCCCCCCCAAAAAAAAAGTACATGCAAAGCAAAACCTGACTGGGTAGTTAAACTTTTATCTATGGCTCTTGGTTTGCTTGTCCTGTATTTTGAGGTGACCCCAAGAGTTTATCATGGCAGACGTGTTGAATAGTCATGTGTTGTTGCTGCAGTGGTGATGGGATGCTGCTTTTGGAAGGCTGTTCAAGCCTCAAGCGCTCGCCCTTACATTTAGATCTGCAGCAAAGACATAATTGTGGCAAGCTCTTGTTCTTCTGCTTTTTTGTTTTGTGTGTAGTCGGCCACACATTGATGGCAAGCATTTGTGTCTTGGGAGTCGGTAAAGGTTCCTCGATATCATCCTCAAGTATCCTAATAAATACAGAATACCAAAATCAATAATGTACGAAATCTAAGAATAGTTCACCTGAAAATTTTAATTCTGTCATTAATTACTCGTATCTTAATTTGTGTTCCGAAGAACTAAGGTCTTATGGGTTTGGAACGACATGAGGGTGAGTAAGTAATGACAGAATTTCCATTTTTGGGTTAAATTTTAAGAGAGTAAAAAGGATTTATACATAAATTCACAACTTACAAGTTTCAAATATCAGTTTCCTCATTAAGGAAATCATTAAGTAATTGTATGTGATTACAGATAACATTTGCATTTAAATAAAAATTATATATTGCACACTTGGCCCATACTTTTGCTTTTTGTTAAAGTTAAGTAACCAACCATCTTACATGACTGGAATAATTATATAGCCTACATATCTTTTTTGATGTTTTCCCCAAACATATTAATTTGGCCATTGGTGTTTACACATTTTAAATGTTTATGAATTATATAGGTGTTACAGTCTGTCGTTGTACCTCATGTCATGTGTGGAACCCATGAAGACAGGCTTCATAGTAGCTGAAGGATATGAAGGACCCTTATCCACCCAGTATTTGTCCTTCTCAAGGAGAGGAAGATTTTGATGCATGTCATCTACAGCTAGCATGGAAACCTAGATTAAATTAAAAGCATTGCCACGAGTGGTTATGATCCAACATGTGCATGCTTTGAAATGGATTTACTTATTGATTTATTTGTGTATTGATTTACTAACCTGAATGTTGCGATCTATGAGTTGGTTGGTCTCAAAATCATCATCATCTTCTCCAAATGGGTTTATAATAAGTTCCCCTACCTTTAAGAATACGTGTACATTTACATTTATTCATTTAGCTGACGCTTTTATCCAAAGCGACTTACAATTGCTATATATGTCAGAGGTCGCACGCCTCTGGAGCAACTAGGGGTTAAGTGTCTTGCTCAGGGACACATTGGTGTCTCACAGTGGATTCGAACCCAGGTCTCTCACACCAAAGGCATGTGTCTTATCCACTGCGCCATCACCACCCCCAACAAGTGTACCCTTAATTTGAGAGAAATCAAACCAATTATGTAGTACAAAATATGCTCCTATACTAGCGATCATACCTTTAACCAACCAGCGTAAAAGAAGAACTCCAGTAGAGTGAAAATGGGGACATAAAGGTCCAGATGAATTTTGTCTTCATCAGGTTTCTCAGGTTTTACAAACTGCCTCCCAATTAGGCAGGACATAAAAAAGGAGTACACAGCCACGGTCACTACCTGCATCCAAACAGAAGTAAGATGACCATAAGTTCATACGGTGAGCTACACCCATGAAAGATTTGTCAGATGAGTTTCACCTGTGTGTACACCAAGGGAATGCTGATCCAGTCATAGTGGAAGAGCATGCTGCATTTTGATCTATAGTTAATTAGCTCCTGACAAAAGAGGAAGAAAGGGAGGAATTATTGTGCTTTTATTGCACATATGCATCATCTTGACATGTTTAAACACACTTACATCCATGAGCAGTCGCAAGGCTATATCATCTTTCACACGGCCTTCTTTTCTCGCTTGTGATGCCAGATTTGCAAACCATGCAAGTGGCATCCAGTATTTGTTGAAGTCAGAGTACAGATGGTTTAGTTTTTTGAGCTCGTCTGCGGTCATGAATCCTGCAAAAATAATAATATGTCAAATAAATGCTTTCCAAGTTGTAATTCTGACAAATTGACTGGTTTTGAATAAGACAATGACATGCTATGATAAATATATTCTTCGGAATCAAGTAAACTGGAATGGCACATACAAGTGGCTCTGTATTTCCTGCACCACTTTACCTCCAAGTCAAAAGAAATCATATTTTTTCTTAGTCTGTTTTTAATGTAATGGCAAGAAATGTCTTTTTATTGAGTTGTCCTTGCGAAAAACATGCATGAGCACAAATAAATCAGCATCAGAAGAGCTTTATAACCAAGTTTACACACAAAGGAATTTGACTTGACAACAGGAGCTTCCAGTGCAGAAGAAAGTAATTCTTATCAACTGATTCTTTTTAGGGAATCAAAAACATAAAACGCAACTAGATTAGTCCGCTTCTCAAATAAATTATTCTTATGAGCCACTTCTTTTTAGTGAAGTAAAAACACACGAAGTGACCAGACTTGGCAGCTTCACAAATAAATACGAGCAAACACAGAATCCCACCCTAATGTTCCCATTTGGTCATTTTTGGTGAACCAAATAAGAGCATTTTGGGAAATGTTCTCCAAACTAACAGGGTTTTTTGGATTTACATAAAGAAAACTTGCCTGGCTAGTCAACAGAGAACATTACATGTTTTCACAATGTTCTGAGAACTACAAATTGTTAGCTGGGATGACTCTTATGTGCCTGTTATTCATGAATAGAAAAAAAAAAAAAAGATATATATATATATATATATATATATGCACAACACGACCCTGAGGAGTCCGTTTCATGAACAACTGGCTCTTATGAGATGGTCCTTTCTAGTGAATTAAAAATGTACAATGCGACCGTCCCTTCATCCATTCTCCAAACCACTTATCCTCTATGGTCACGGTAAAATGTGAAGTAAAGTTCTCTAACAAATGGCTCTTTTGGGCCAGTTCTTTTTAGAGGAATCAAAAACATACTTTACCAGAGGAGGACTGACTCACAAACAAATGACTCTTGTGGGCTGGTTCTTTTAGTGAATAAATCATAAATCCGAATTAGGTTTGAATCAGTCTAACAAATCCTTAACTGATTTAAATACATCATTGTCTGACTCACTGATTGAACAACAAGTTATAGCTACTTTCTGAGTCTGTATGAAGAAAGTTTTGTGTAAATAGCATTACCGAGTAGCCTATAGTAGTCTGTAGAAAAAATAGCAGTTCTGTAGAAAACTATGCAAAGGCTTCATACTTTATTGGAAATTTGTTAAACACATTAAAAAGTAATCCAGTACTTCTATTCCTCCCAAACATTTTCAGATGCAAAGTTCTTACCTGCCTCCACAATGTCCTCCAGATTTGGGAATCTCTTGCGTACTCGTGTACTGATGGAGCGCAGGATGAGGACTGAGGACAGGTTTGCATACCTCATCAGCGTTCTCCTCAGAAGACGGCCTCTTTCATCTGTGCCGTGAACATTCCCAGATATGACCATCATCAGGTTATCTGGCAGGGGAAAGCTTGTATATTGACCCCACCAACGTTGAAACGCCTGGGTGACATAGAACCCTAACAAGGACCACAGATCCGTTTAACTTAGTACAAGAAACCCAAAGAGTTAGTAATGTCATGTTGCTATGGCCAGAACATTTATGCTCACCAAGAACAAATGACATAGGGATGAGTTTAGCAAACTTGTTGCAATGGCGTGCAAGCCGCTCAAACACCTCTTGCTGTGTGTTACTGAGGATACACCTGTAAGATGCAACACTGAGTTTCTGACGGACATTTCTTCATGTGTGCACTTCAATAACCAAGGCCATTTCTATACTCAAACCATTACTTTAAAAGAAACTTCTCTACTTTCTTTCTATTAAATAATCACTTGCTTTAAATTAGTTTTCTCTAACCTTAAAACATGGCCTTGTATAGCATGTACTGTATATTGGCATTACAAAAAGTGTTATCTCCTTATGACTTGGCACTCAAACCATTGCTCACTTGTAATCTGCTTTGGATAAAAATCTATAGCCAAAAGAAAAAAAAAGTGGATTATTAATGTTTTGAATGTCATGATACCTGTACAGAATACTGATGAAGCCGTACAGTAAACAGAAGACCAGGAATTCTTTGTATAGAAGTTTGTAAATGCTTCCTTTCCATCGGAAGAGTAACTTTGAGAAGCCTCCAAACTTAGCATTGGCCACCTTGAGCGTGTAGGAGACCGTCATGGTGGAAGACTAGAAAAAACGGTAACACTTTATTTTAAGGTGTCATAATACAGAATAATTACTTAAGTACTTAGTAGTAGCCGTTGTACTTACATGAAATAAAATGTAGTTACCATGTAACTAAGTTACGGAACAGCCTGTAATTACAGTTTGTAATTATGTAGATGTAATAGGCAGCTACTGTTACACATATGTAACAGACCGAGTCTGTTACACCGTTACTAGTACACTTAAGTACAGTCTTGATACACTTTAAGTAGCTTATGCCTATGTAATATTCTGTAATTTTAATGTAATTAGAAAGGTATTACATGTATTTAAGCTGTATACTGGTGGGTTAAATGAGTATAGATACACATGAAGTACACTTAAGTACAATCTTGATACACTTTAAGTAGCTTATGCCTGTGTACTTACATTTATAAATATGTTGTATAATGTTTGCAACACATGTAACAATCTTTTGGTTACATAAGTAGCGGTGTAACAGACTCGGTTTGTTACATGTGTGTAACAGTAGCTGCCTATTACATCTACATAATTACAAACTGTAATTACAGGCTGTTCCGTAACTTAGGTACATGGTAACTACATTTTCTTACATGCAAGTACAACAGTTACTACTAAGTACTGAACTAGGTAATTACTCCGTATTATGGACACCTTAAAATAAAGTGTTACTGAAAAAACTCATAGAATTAAGAAGTTTTCACAATTCTGTGACACTTTATCATATAGAAGAGTCTTTTTTTTTTGTCCTTACCTTAAGTGTTTCAAGCTCGTCTTCTTTTAGAGAGAAAATACACCTCTTGTTTTCTCCTTTATATATCTGTCTTTAATGTGGAGCTATCAATCCATCCTGTGATTTATGGTTTGGGAACCCAGTTTAAAAGAACATGTTCATGGTCAATGTCAGTTTCACACAAGTCTCATCATTATGAATTATTACTGTGTGTTTTCCACGGTAAGCACATTTATAATTTATGACAAGTTATCACTTGATTGTGCATTTTCCAAATTGTCCTTTAAGTTCTGTGTTTATAATAATAATAATAATAACGTATTATTATTATAAAATAATACTACAAAGCGTTTTTCTTTTTTATTTTATTTTCACATCACAGTGATAGAAGAACCATTATGGTTCCCTAGAGAACCTTTAGTGAACACTTCTTACTGTAAAAGAACCACTTTTCATCTTAGTGTGAAGAACATTTTAATGATCTGAGAATCCTTTGTGTAATGAATAGTTTCCATGGATGTTAAAATTTCTTTGTGGAACCATAGATGCAACTAAAAAAACCTTCATTTTTTAATATTTAATAACAGCAAGTCTAAAAAGGATTTAGGAGTTCTTGGTTGCAGCATATGCAATAAAACCTGAATTTCCTGAAAGGCCTTTAGCTGTAATTAATTATAATAGATGACATAAAATGCAAACATTTTTACATGACTGGTAAATATAACGGTGTTATAAATCCTCTTTCATGTCATCGTTATAGAACCATTCTCATGTGAACTGCTCATCAATAAAAACACCCAAGACAAGTCATCTTAAAACCAGAGATGCTTTATATCCAACCAAACAATCTAATTAAGGGGAAAGAGATAATTTTATAACACTGCTGTAACTGTTATACTGAATATATCTATCTACAATCATTTTTATCTATCAGCAGATTTTCAGCAAACATTAGGGGGCAGTAGACACTATAAGGAATAGAAAGTACGGAGTTAGGAGGCCCATCACAGCACTTCAATTCACTTCATACAAGCTGAACACCCCTTCTCTCCCTTGTTAAATTAAGCAACAGCTTGATCACTTTTTTTTAACCCAGACTTCCCCTTGAGACATTGTTTACATATGCTGTATACAGCTGAATTCAATTAGGTAAGAAGAATCATGATACAATTTTCTTTAGATATCTATTGTATATGTAAAACACATTAAGACTATAGTCAAACATACAATTTATTTAAAAACATTACAAATGAATCAGTAAAAAGCAATAATATATGATCGCTTTGTGCTCTCAAAGGAACAAATTGTCATTCAAAAAAATCATCTCTGTTGAGGGTCTTGAAGAGGTTATTCAGGAAACATAATTTTACATTTTGTTTTAGCAAAAACTTTCTGGTAATCAGAAAATTAATGTCTTTACTAAAAATTGCAAATCTTTGACCATTTTTTATATGCTACAGGGCATGTTCATAATGGCAGTGATGGTTTAAATAATTAGATTGTTCTAATTGTAATTGTGTCTGTTCAGGCAAGCTTTAAAAACAAAAATGTCACTACTGTAAAGTGCCCACAGAGCCCAAAATATAACACCGTCCTACAGCAGGGCAGGTAGAGATGCCTGTGAGGCCATTACAGTGCTGCAGGTTTTACTGGAACAGAGTAACCCAATGCTATAATTACAAACTCCCACACAGGAGGAAATCAGAGCTAGCTTTCTATTACTGCTGAGTGATTTCAGCCGCTAATGAATGGGCTCGGTCATTATGGGGACACAGAAGCAGATCTTGTGAAGGCCAGTGTGAGACTCTGGAACGGCTATATTCATTTCATACTTGGTCCCTTAGGACTGAGTGTAATTAACTAATTTAATTACATTAATACAACCAGTGATTAGAGCCTGTAGTCCAGTTAACTAACATTGAAAGAGTTAGAAATCTGTCTCAAAAACATGCAAAACAACAATTATGTGAAAAAGTATTTATTTGATTGTTTGATGATGTCACAAGTTATCATAATAAATCCATACAGAAAGTCCAGTGTAACTCATATGCACCCAAGCTTACAAAAACAGCTTTTTTTTTTTCAGTGTTGTTCACTCCATCACTCTTTTCTGACCTTGTTGTTGCGGACTTTAGAAATTGTAGGCTTGTTCTGTCGTTATGTCATATAGACATAGACAGTGTTATTGCATATTACTTATATACTGTTATAGTATTTATTATTATTTTGAATTTACTTAAATTTTTATATATTTTTTACGTTTTCATTTTAATTTTAGTTGATCTTTCATGCACTTCTGTCATCTTTATTAGTTTTTTTTTATATTACTGTTTAGTTTTAATTTATTTTTGTTTCAGTTTTAGTAATTTTAGTACTTCAGCTTAAACCTATTTAATTTCATTATGCCAAGGCAACATCTCTCATTTTCATTTAAAGTTTTCATCTAATTTCTAATTTTATTCAGCTTTATTTCAATTAACAAACAGACAGTGAAAGTCATTTTATAGGTAAAAGTTGAGTGTTATTTGTTCTCATGGTGTACTCAACATCTCCTGCTTTATTTAGGCTTTCCACTGAAATCTGCTTATGTTAAATTTTACTTGCTGAGTCAATCTTATCTGAAAACCACTTCATTTTACTAGTGTAGCTGTTTCTGTTTATTTGATTATACAAGTTCTTACCTCGCTAAAAATACATTAATTATTAACAAAGCCAAAATAATGATTACATCAGCTGTAACCATCTGTTGAAACAGGCTAGATACTATTGACTAAAATAATCACTGTTTTCAACATTTTAATTCTGTTAGTCAATCATACATCACATTTTAGCAGATTTGATTACTCAAGATAAAGACCAGAGGCTGAACTGTGGTTCTGTTTAATGTTCTCTTGCTCTCTACTGTTACTTTTCCTCCTCATGATAATATATAAGTTGTATGTGACACCAAATACATTTTACATTGACTCTAGAAACTTTAACTGAATGTGAAACACAAAGTAATACAATAATATAACCTCCCATCGAAATTACAGCAAAGGACGAAGATATAAAAATCTCAATATAATGAAAATATCCAGGCGACAGCTATATGATAGCTTATCTTGGCAACAGACTGAGGCTGCAAACAGCTCCATTTGACACTTTATCAGTACAGTAATTCATTCATGTTATATGCAAAGGTAATGGTTTCACATGGCGCAGTGACTTCCTTTAACAGCAACGTTCACTGTGCATTTGCAACCAAAGGGGAAACATCCTTAATGAAGGTGCAGTCACATTAGTGAAATTTTTAGTGCAAAAAAAAAAAAAGTCAATGTCAAAAGCACTGCTCACAGAGATGTCACTTTCAAACCAAGCAGCTTTCTGTTAGTCAGCGAGGCAAACTGTGATGAACGTGAGCAGTCGGTTTCACACTCACACAAAACTCCTCTTCTTCTTTGCGGATTCTAATAGGAATGACTGGATTCTAAGAAAACGGTAAATGTGACCAAACCTTCAGACTTCCCAAAACTCCAGTGTACTTGCCATCATCTCTGAGTATGTCAGTCAAACGCACCATTTCCTGTACTGTCACGAGAGGTCCACATTCTCATACTCTCCATGATCGGAGTCCTCAATTTCAATCCCAGGAACCAGGCTGTAGTATTCAGTGGACTGGGTCAGATACGCCTTCTCCCGATCGGCTGAGTCCTTCATCACTTCGCTCACACTCACCGTGTCCAGGTCCTGCTTTCCCGCAGTCCCTTCTGTGGAGCAAGTGGACGGCCGAGGGGCCAGTGAGTCCACAGAGCCCAGTTTGATCTCCACCTCCTCATAAATATCCCGAGTGCTGCCCAACAAGTTGGACGAGGGCTGAAGCATCAGCTGGTTCTTCAGGATGACCTCCTTTCCACCGTCTACAGACACTGCTGACTCTCCAGTTGGCAGCTTGGCATGTGGCCACCGTCCGTTGCAATGGGAGTTGTTGGATCTTTTGCGAGTCGGGCTGAACGATGAGCTGTCTTTCCTCTTCTTCTTCCTCCCACAGCACCAGCAGAGCACCAAACTGAGGAGGAGGAACAGGGGAAGCAGGATGAAGAGAGCGGTCAGGTTGGCCAAATGGCACACGTCACTTGTCTGCAAAGACCAAACAGTCCGTCCTGTGAGATTCTGAGGAGAGGCACAGGTCAGATTACCTACGAGGTCCTGAAGGCTGCTGGAGTTGATGTGTGGACCGCCTTGAAGGCCCTCCAACAGCGAGCATGTGCAGGCCCAGGGGTTTCCGATGAGCTCCAGACGCTCTAGCGAAGGCTTAAGCGCTGAATGAGGTAGAGCGCTCAGCTGGTTCCATCCCAGCATCAACGCTCGCAGTTTGTCCGAGCTCTGCAGAAATTGCTCAGGCAGATTATTTAGAAGATTCCCTCCCAGATCCAGCACTTTCAAACTATAGGCTTTAGCTAGGAAGTCATCTGGCAGAGATTTCAGTCTGTTCTGGCCAAGATACAGCTCCCTCAATGAACTGACAGCATCACTGACTTCACTGTGATCAATGTGACTGATATTACAGTTACTCAGGTCCAAAACCTGCAAGTGTGTATGCAACAAAAAAGCCACCCAGGAAACCTGGTTGAATGTGGATCCTGAGTAATTCAAGCAGCAAGTGTCAGTGGGTACCTCAGATGGAAAGTGAGACAAAATGCTGGCAGATGGACACACACACTCCTTAGCGCCTCCGTCAGTCACGTGCAGCATTTGGAGAATACAAAACCAGTATAAAAAGAAGAGCCCTGTAACAAAAATAAAATAAATTTACTAATGTTTACAAATCCTCAAAATACTGAACTAATAAGAGGATTTTATTGTTTTATGCGTGCCATCACATTTACGTCACATCACATTCACATTTTTTTTACGTGAAATCCTGGTTCCATTCAATTACTTTCAAAGAATTCTGTAATTTTAATTTTTAAATATTATTTAATAATTTTATTTTGTTTGTAGTGGGAAATATATTTTTTATAAATTTTTGTAATATAATTATTATATATCTTTAAAAAATATATTAAATTATATTTATAATTATGAATTAAATGATATAATTAATATAATTGTATACAATTCATAATATATAATATAGAAAGAATATCTAATTTGTTATAATATATTAATCTTTTTGTTTATTGGCTTTTATTTCAGCATCACTGCAGGTATTAAGAACGTTTATCATTAGGAAACCTGAATTATTTTTCTGTTACCATAAAACATCAATAAAATTCAACCACAAATAAATTACTGTATTAAAACAGAGTGCTAATCTAACATCTGACATTCCATATTATGTGATTTCTAAAATTTGCAATCATTTTGAAGTCTTCACATATAAGGAAATGGGTGATCTCTTGTATCTTGTAAATATACAATAAATATATAACACAATATTTATATATTTTACTAAAAAGTTTAAACGTTGAGCAGTGGTGAGGTTTAGGGTGGAGGTTTGTCAATTTTATTGATACTGTCAATAACATTGAACGTTTCAATGTACATCAAAGATGATAAAAGATGCTGACAAGTCGGACCACTAAAACAAACACAAAGTGCTACAGAAAAACAGCATTTACACAGTCAAATGACTTACAGATTTCATGCTATCTGATTCTACATCTTACAAGTGAACAATCACATGCACTCTTATTACATCCTCTCTCTTTCTGTTATGTTCTAGCTTGACCTCCAGGGATCTGCTCGCTCAGGTTGAGCAGCATAGCAACATGGCTGGGGCTCCGGCGCTGTTGTCATTTGTGTGAGAGTTGGCATGGTGATGAGGTGAGTCGGGAATCAGGAGTCCACACTTCACAGAGAAACATCTTATCTGGCAACCATGCAGCACTCAGTTGGTTGGGAACTGAACAAATATAGGCTATCACTCACATCCTTTGAAGGCCGAGTAACAAAAGTGCTTTGCTGTTCATGTGTTATACAATTTCTGAAGCTATGAAAACATAAATGTATGCACAGATTAGTGACAGTGATATCTTTTCCTCTGCTGTGCAGAGGACTGTACATGTTTTCATTCCCCCGCAAGTTCCCTGGCATCAGACTTTCCTGATGTAAACAATGGGAGTGGAATGTGCAAACCCCCTGACAACACAGGCTATCTACATCAGGAACGAGGGATGAGGAACCAGGCCAATCCAGCCTTGCATTCAATACTGCTGAAACACTCATTTTAGTTCAGATATCATCAACTGCTATTCGTTTACCCAACACCAGCCTAAAGATTTTCTGTGTCACTGAAATTACAAGGCTGTGTCATCTGCACCAGTGACAAACATCATAAATCTAGATTAATAAAGGAAAACAACTAATACAAATGAACCTAGTAATTAAGCAATGATAGGTAATGGAGTATCACCATTTTGAGATTTGATGTCCACACCTACATTAAGTCTCTCATAATGTGCTTTAAATTCTTTATTTTAAGCAATACCATTGGAGAGAAACAATACTGGCTTAAGTTCAGCAAGCAAGCCCTAACCAAACAATCACCTAAATTTTGATCTCTCTTACATGCACACAGGTTTGTTTTTCTATCACGGTGGAAATTTTTCATCAACTTCTATTGTTTGATAGTGAGCTAATTATATTTTCTATCCCGTAAGCCTAAAGAAACCTTGTCCCAAACAAACAACTAGATCCTTTCGGCTATGACGGTTTACTTTTTTAAACTAAATGTTAATAAAACAATTCTGGTCTTTGTGAGGAGAAAGGAGCTGAGGGATTCAATCATTTATTATTTGTAGATGTAACTGGGCTAGTCCTGAAAATATGAGTTCACTTAAAAAGATAAATTAATAAACATTTGGGCCCCTAAAAATGAGATCTGTGGAATAAAGAATTATTATTTTTTAAACCATGGCAGTCATTTTGGCTGATTGAGTTATCCATAGCCTATATTGTGCAAAGAAGATAAATTATTTGAGGTTAAAGGTACAATTGGAGCAAGGTTTATTCCAACTCAACAGTAAGGAAAGGGGGGGGGGGGGGGGGGGGGGGGGGCATGTTATATGATATGCATACTAAATAAAAGTTTTTCTAATGGTTTAAAGCGATGGGTA